>NW_008795317.1:2844650-2853537 GCF_000699145.1 Aptenodytes forsteri | reverse complement strand
GCCAGATTTAATTCTATCAGGGCTTTAGCTTTCCTAACCTGATCCCTGCCTGCTTGGACAATTTATCTGTATTCCTCCCAGGCTGCCTGTCCTTGCTTCCACCCTCTGTAGGCTTCCTTTTTGTGTTTGAGTTTGTCCAGGAGCTCCTTGTTCATCCATGCAGGCCTCCTGGCGTTTTTGCCTGACTTCCTCTTTGTTGGGATGCATCGCTCCTGAGCTTGGAGGAGCTTGAATATTAACCAGCTTTCTTGATTCTATGATTCTATGATCAGTGAGCCTAGGCCATCAGAAATTGAAGCTCTAACTGAAAGTCATAAATGTGTAACAGAAAGTCATAAACTTGTATCTGGACAAACATAAAGGATAATATGCCTGGGGAAGCCTACTATGTTTAAAGTAGCCTTATAACTGACTTAGTAAAGTGAGAATTCTGGTTACTGTCCCTAATGTTCTAGTTACTGTCCATACCCAAGTGAAGTCTGAGAATTTCAGGTATTCTCACACCGCTATTTAAAATACAAATATTGCTGCTCCAGACTTGCTTTAACAATGAGTTTCATTCTTGCCTTTGCTAGTGTTGTCCTCCTTATATTTATCTGGCATTCCCTTTCCTTTTCTGATCAAGAAATTTTACCTAAATGTTCAGGAGTTAGGTATCTCTTCACACTTTTGGCTTCCCTGATGAGAGCGAGAACTGTCAGTCAAGGTAATACTGTCAACCTCTTGCAGATAAACTTAAATAACCAGCTAACAGCGTGTGGTTTTTTTCCTCTTTTACAAATGGGGCGCACAGGCTAAGAAAATACGCAGTGCATGCATTAATTAAGGAGAACATGGAGTGGTAACTTGTCCTTTCTTTAAAAATGCAGGTATCTATTTCAGATGAGCCAGAAACACTGTACAAGAGATTGTCCCTTTTAGTTAAAGGCCACGATAAAGCTGTGTTGGACAGCTATGAATATTTTGCAGTGCTTGCAGCTAAAGAACTTGGCATCTCTGTTGAAAAAGTGTAAGTAACTGATCTGTAGACTGATGTGGTGTCAGATGCTTCTTATGTCATCTACTGTAATTCAGGTTCTGTGCTTAGAAGTATTTTCTTCGGAAGAAACAGGTGTAACCTGACATTTTTTCTCAGGTTATAAGCCTAACACTTCTTAGATGGCAGCACAGTGATGAAAAAGCAGCAGCAGTTCTACACTCAGCACTGCCGTAGTAGAAGTGCATTTTAACTACATGAAGGATATTGATAGTAGTGTAAGTACAGTTGTCAGTGCTCTAGCTTCCCTGAACTAATGCTGGTTAATACCTGAGTATTAACCATGCCCATGTGGGTTAATAATGAACTGCACCAGTGTTTAGTACTTCCTTGTAGATCTTCTAAATGTCAAATAAGAACAGGGATTTCAGCATAATCCTTCAGATAATTTGTATTAGCATCCTCTATAAAATGAAATTTTCTTTCTGTGCTTTGTTCAGACATAAACCTCCAAAGAAGATAGAACGATTGACACTTTTAAAATCTGTACACATTTACAAGAAGCACAGAGTTCAGTATGAAATGAGAACACATTACATGTGTTTGGAGGTAAGAAAGATGTTAAAAAAAAAAAAGTATGTTCTAGGTGCACAATTCAAAGATGTTAATAGATGTTAGTTCAGGAGTGAACACAAACTTCCTATTTACTTGGGTTGGGGAGGAGAGTGCAGGGAACAGCAGAGAACAGCTGGCCTAGGTACATCAAATGTAACAAGTTATTCTCAATGTACAGCCTACGTAATTTTTGGATTAAAAGGCTGATTTTGACCATCATCTTAACAGCTGAAAGAATGAATAAAAAATAAGGTAGAATTGAGGGTTATCTTTATATGGTTTATGCTCTTGGTTTCCAAGAATCAGTGGGATAGGAGCTTTCTCAGGAGGGGAAGAAGATGCAGTTAAATCATTGTCATTGCCAGTCACTAAGGGTTCTGTTCTTTGTGAGTTTGTCTGATGTTTTTGAACATGCATACTTTTGCCCTATGCAACATCATGTGGCAAACTAAAACTGCGTGGGGGAAATACAAGAAAGGAAGGGTATACAAACCACTAGCTCTGTGGCTGATGACACAGAGTTCTGTATGGTTTAGAATGCAGCTGTGGTTGACTTTCTTAGAAGAAAGGCTTACTGCCAGCATTTTGTGGCTCCTGGATGTCTTACTGTATATTTGCACAGTGCTTAGCAAAATGGGACTTTGTTTTAAGTCCCCAGACATTAGTGCAGTACAAATGGCTGCCCACAGACCGTAAGCACTATTTTTGCCATCCAGGAAAAACTAGAAAATCGGTAATTCAATGGAATTCTGGAGTTGCAGGATTTATAACAAGCTTGAACTTTGAGAGTACACAAAAGCTGGTAATTCTTGCATAACCTGTAATTAATTTCATCTGATACCTACACCACTTCCATCATAATCAATGCATGTGATCACAGGCAGTATGCCCAGTTCTGTGGAGTGAAATAACTACTTTATACTTGCGTGAGAGTTGTGTACAGCTCAACTGCCTCTGTTTAGTATTATGGAAGCTGCCTTCCTGTAAGATGTTTGGTCCCATAGCAAGAACTAGAGAAGCTAGGGCAAACTCTTTTTTTTTTTTTATTCTGTTTGAAGTATTAATAATAGTAGTTCATTAAAAAAAATCACTTCTGTTTTAGTTAAAATACCTAACAAGCAGTACTGCTGCAGTTTACTTGGAGTACGTTCAACGAAACTTACCTGAAGGGGTTGCCATGGAAGTAAAAAAGGTAAGTTTCCATTTCACCTTATTAACTGTTACGAGACTAAGTCCTGATGCAAGTACCAATAACTACTGAAGTCTTTAGAAAGTCAGCAGAGGAAATGCGTGTAGTTTGGAAGGAACATTTTCCAAAGTATTAAACAGTAAAGAGGCTGTATTGCTTGAAAACGCCACTAGGTGGCATTTTTAATCTGATAAATATCTCAAACCAGACTAAATAAAGCAAGGGAGTTAGATGTTAAGTAGTTGGTGTAATAAATGGTTGCTTTGCTTTCCTTTTAGACTAAGATAGAGAAAATACCTGAACACATTCAGGAACCAGTTTGGGATACACTGCCTCAAGTAGAAGAAACTGAAGTCAAGTCATGAACTCACCAGGTACTTGGCTCCATTAGTGCTGAAACTAGTTGCTCCTACCAACCTAATTTACTGAGACGGTCTACTGTTAAATAAAAGTTCTCTTATAAAGTAATTATGTAAACTCTTGTTTCATCGAGTTATTCTTGATCATAACTCCAGTACATGTAGACTGAACAGCTATAAAGTGAAGAAGCTTACTGTACTCTTGTGATCAAGAACTGTGGTCATCTATAATATGCTTGTAGAAAGGTAAAATTTATTTATATATATATATATAAAAGTGTATATATATATATAAAGAAATATAAATTCTCAATCTTCTTTTGATACTAAATGGCTTCTGAATTCTGAAATGCTTGCAAAATTCACTTCACGTTTGTGTAATGTTTAATGTTATGGATGCCAGATTGTTAAACAATTTTTGCTGTAGCTCCTTTGAAGTAACGGAATCCCAGGTGTACATACAGCTTTCATATTAACTGGTAGTAAGTCAAAACCCACAATCTTAGAGGACATTGAGGCATACTGAGACTTTTCTAGGCTCCTACAGTTCCAATAGCCTCATTTCCAGTCTTAGTAACTGCTTGCTAACAGAAGAACATCGCGATCACAGTACAAATCTGAGACTTCCACAGGCTTACGTCTCTAACTTAAATGAAGTGTTTGTAGAACCATGTTGCAAAGCAAGTGGGTACTAGAAAATGTCATTGTGGATAGGACAAACAGTGCATTAAGTGTTTTAGTTCACTACAGGGAAAGGCATGGCCTTTTTCTAAACTGGCTGGGTTGGTTATTGTGTAAACCCAGTCTAGCTGGACACTACTTATGCTTAGAAGGGAAAAACAGTACAAATAGCAAAAGAGTGCTCAACTGCTTTGAAGGTTAGTTCACCATGAATCAAAGGAGATAATACTGTGTGCAAAGCCATCATCAACTTTACCTCAGATTGCATTAAGCACTTCTACCTTTACTAGGTTATCAGGAAGGACACAGCTGCAGGAATCTGCTTCAGTATTAAGGGAGTGGCTTTGATTTGACTGCTATTAAAATAATTTACAGAAGGAATAGCCAACTGGGTCACAGGGCAAGTCAACCAGGGAGGCTGGATCATACTTAGGAAGAGCACTCAAAGCTTTATACAATCACAAAAGAAAAGAAGCCCAGTGTTATCAGGCAGAAATGGACAACCTTAATGGGAAATAGCTGAAAGACAAGAAACCAAGCTTGTGCTTGAAGATTGTCTGCATTTTCTAGCTGTAGAGAGGCCCAAAGCTGTTTCAGGAGGGATATTTCAAGACAGTCAGTATAGCTGGTATCACTCATGATAGAAAGGAAGCTGCCTGTGCACTTTCTACAATATGGCTCAGGAAAAAAAAAAAAAGGAAGTTAATCAAAGCCCTTATAGGAAGATACACTGCTTAGTTCTTCCTTCAAGGTGTTTGCTTTCTTCAACTTCAAGCTATTCTTCTGTTCTCTCATTCCTAGTATTCAGTCATAATAGCATTTATTAAAGTTATGTCATACACTATATAACGTGAAGGAAGAAACTGTGAGCTGACCTGGCTAAATAAAGCTGGTGCTTCAGAGGAACAGCCTCTTTCAAGTCTGTATTATATTTTCTTCAAATTTGCCGTGCTTCCATGCTTCAGTTGTGCATAAGCCACCGGCCAAGTTCAAGCTGTATATAGTATCGAAATGTGACTGTGCTCAATACTAGGTCTTTCCACGCCTTGGTTTGATGCATGGTAAGATTAAGGGGTGGTCTTTTATTGTCTTTGGTGTTCTACTCTCAGCCTGCAGTTTTTGGCTAAATGGCCAGTCAGCATGGCTTTTCAGTTGGCTCAGAGTTTTAGTTATCAGACCTAAATAGGAACCGACTTAGGAGACAGCTGCAGAAAGTATTAACCCATGTAAGCAACCCCCTGGCAGAAGGGATGCTTGATCTTGGGAAAGGGGTATTACTGGAGAATTTCTTGCTTCCAGCCTCATCGTACGCTTGGGAAAGCCAGTGTACAAGCAGAGTGATCTCTGGACCTTAACTGTGTTGACAGAGCCATAGCTAACTGACATCACAGATCATCTCCACCCCAAAAAAGCAGAATGACCTATACAGAGTCTGACTGTTACAGACCAATATTTACTAGCACTGCCGTCTACTAACCTCAGTAGGCCACACTTCTCATCTTTATTTTTCCCTCTGTGAAACTTCCTCCCCTTTAAGACTGTGATCCTTCCCTGCTTCCTCTGTCCTCCCCTTCATGTTTAGGGGTTTCCTAAGGCCTAACAACATCTTTGTCTTTATCTCTAGTTATACATTTGCATAACACCGTAACTGTACAATGCACGCTGATAATCTTTTTCCATCTACTAATGTGGCTTCTGACTTTCACAGCATGTTCCTGATCCTCTCTTATAAATCTTCAGATAAACTATTTTGTTGGATAAACTATATCCATTCTTTACTTCTTTTCCCATTCTTTTACTACACGTTTCTCCAGTTTTGCTTTTTCTGCCACCTTTCTTTAGCAAGTCTCAACACAACACTCCAATCATTGCTTTAGGTCTTGTCTCAAGTCATCTTTTTACCTATTGACCATCTCATCTGATTTTCAGTCAGAAGATTTTTAGTTGAGTTTTAGAGGAAGTTAATAAAAATGCCATGCTTCGTACCATTTATAAACATCAGTATTAGAGCATGCTGTATTGTGTTCTTATGCGTAAGACATCCAAAGCTTAAATGATTCCTAGACAGACTTGTAATCTGTCTGAAGTGCCCACTTTTGCATTCATACAGCAAAATTGCCAGAATCCCTGATTTTGTGCCATGAAAATAAAGGCAACATATGTCACACGGGATGTTCTGTACATCACAGCAAAGCATTCCTACCTTCCTAGAACTCCAGTTTGAATCTGGAAGAGTCAAACTACTGTCAGTATCACTGTATGTGTAAACTAGCACGTCCCTCTTAAGGAGAGAGGGAGAGGTTTATCAGACATGGAAGTGAACTAAATCCTCGGGATCAATTCTATATCACTGCCTTTTTTATACAGGAAAGATGAGATTAAAAGACTTGACAACATGCAGTAGCAAAGCTTGACTTTCAATATCCAGTAGCCTGCAGTCTCACTATAATCAGGACAGATTCTTAATCCTGCTGCTCTCACCCCTGGCTGATACTTCATTAGTCCCATCTAGCAAACAAGTTTAACCCAAGTTGGTCATTCAGAGGAGATTTTAAAACGTTTGGTTAAGCTAATGCTCTTTCTAGGTGGAGTTTTACTATATACGAACTTAGGCAACAATAAACCTTCAACCTAATTACCTTTGCTTTCCCTCCCCCCAATTCAGGTTTCCCTGTAATCTGTGTTTGGCATTCAAGGATAGACACCTCTAGTCTGAAATCCAATCAAGTTCTTTCTAACCCTTTGCACGTAGCTGTATTCGGTTCTAGGCTGCTGGTATACTCTCACTGAGCACTTCAGAACGTCTTTAATAGAAAAGAACTGAAAATACTCAAGAACACAGACCAATGAGCAAATATTTCATAAAGTTTTTCCTTATTTAAAGGCTAAGGCAGACAACCCAAACTATTTGCATTAACAGGAAGAAAATGGTGCTTCTCCGAGTACAGTTCCTCACTTTTAGAAGACTGCTTTATGACCGTCCTCAAGCTTGTATGTCTAGCATTATCTGCCACTATGAGAAAATACTTTCCCAAGGGTCGTAGAAAATAGATGCCAATGTAAAGCTGTTACAGAAACCCATGGAGTGGTAGCAAATACTAAGAAAAGTATCATGAAAGCAGTTGCCAGATATGACGGTGAACTTCTTCATTCCATCAGTGGTTAGACTGTCTTAATCTAAATAGGAACTGTGCTAAATATTGGCACTGAAGATAGACAAGTTTTCGAGTCTGTTCAATCTAAAATCCTTGGCCCCCGCCAGTAAGCTGGAGGTGGATTTCCATCCACAAATACTTTGTGACTAACAGCTGCCAGCCTACTTTAGGTGTCAAAAATATACAGACCAATATATTAGGTAAATAATATGTAACAGCTGTTTAAAATTTTCAGGTTTGTAGAATAATCTAAAACTAAATACAGAGCATTCACTTACGTTACTTTTCTTTGAGCCATTTAACCATTTAAAAATTGTCAGGAAGGCTCTGCTCAAAGGCAGTTGTGGCAGAATGCCATCACTTACAGATTAAAGATATTTTCAAAACAGTCTAAATTACCCTGCATTTCCAAGATACCCAGGGTTCATTTGCCACATGACCGTATCTTTCAGTACAAAAGAAAAATTGTGAACAGTAATTTCTGTATCATTTAGTAAGGTATTTAAAGATGCAGTCCAAATTTATTCTCAGCATTTCATCAAAGTGCTCTAGAGCATGTATTTCCCTTTCTTACGCATGCCAGGGGTTGTCAGTTCTGCCTGGAATGTTACTTCAATTTTGGTTTCTACAATTAGTCTTAATCCTACCACCACAACTTAATTGTCACGTTAGCTTTAATATGACTATACAGCAAGCTGCTTGTTTTAGAAGCCTTTCCTGCCAGTCTCTGCATTTCACGTGCCGGGAAATTAATTACTCTCTATCTGTTATTCCAGGGAGCACTGAAAATAAAGCAAGTCCGAGGGAAAGTCATTTACCCAGGAAGTTGTGACATGAGAAAGTTTTGCTCTTTGTGTAATATAAAGCTGTAGTTAAAACTGCTTCCAGCCTGCTATTGTCTTAGATCAAACTGCACTAAAACAGGCAGAGTCTAGTATTTGTCCCTTCAAATTAGAAATTTGGGAATAGAACCTCACGTGCTGATCGTGGCTTTTCCTAGCAAGTGCCATTAGGAAATGCCACCCTTCCTCTAGTTTCCACGCTTTTGCAAAAAATAGCACAACTGGCTTTTAAAAATAACTTTCCTATCATAAAAGTTGGGGAGATTTCTTGCTCCTATTTAAACAGTTCATCCTCAGGTTTCCCTCTGACTAGTTTGCTGTGGTCTTCTCAAGTTCAGGGGTTTTTCTCCACAAAAACCAGGATTCACCCTTGTCCATTTGTGTGGTGAAAAGTGGAAGCTACGCTTCTGACAGTCATTCATAAGCCCACCATGATAAACCACTAAGGCCCTCAGAGGATCTGAGTGTATGACCGCGTATCAGGGCACCACGGAATGGGTGTACCACTGTATGCCCATAGATACTCAGTACCTCAGCTGACCCAGTTTCTTCCCGATATAGGAATCAGAGAGGTATTTCATTTACAGTAAGAATATAAAAAAACCCCTTTTAATACAAGGGATTTATTTGTTCAGGTAGGTGCACACAGCGCATGTAACATTTCTATAACATTTTTCTACATACTTTTGTATGGTAAGAGGACAGCATTATGGGATTTGGGGTTTTGCTTCCCTCTGAAAAAGAACTTACTGTCTCACTGTTCAATCCAAAATTCCTGGTTCTCTTAAAAAGTACCTTTCTTTGGAAATGCTATTTATTGAACTACAAGAAACATGATTGATAAAAAGTACACGTTTTCTTCTTTCTACTTAAATGAAATGCCACTTGATAGTATCAAAAAGCGTGCAATCAGTGGACCACATCTGCTGATGCAAGTTCTTTCGTACATCAGCACATTATTATCACTCATCTTTCATTCCCCCCACCATGTAATTATTAACTCTTATAGAATCATAGAATCATTGACGTTGGAAAAGACCTCTAAGATCATCGAGTCCAACCGTCGACCC
>NW_008795317.1:2837308-2844433 GCF_000699145.1 Aptenodytes forsteri | reverse complement strand
TGGCGGAAACAATGGAAAAAAAGCCTGCTGGGTAACTAGGTGGAATCATAGAATCATAGAATCATTGAGGTTGGAAAAGACCTCTAAGATCATCGAGTCCAACCGTCGACCCAACACCGCCATGCCCACTAAACCATGTCCCTAAGTGCCTCATCTACTCGTCTTTTAAATACCTCCAGGGATGGGGACTCCACCACTTCCCTGGGCAGCCTGTTCCAATGTTTCACCACTCTTTCAGTAAAGAAATTTTTCCTCATGTCCAATCTAAACCTCCCCTGGTGCAACTTGAGGCCATTTCCTCTCGTCCTATCGCTAGTTACTTTCTAGCGATATCTTGTCCTATTGATAGTTACTCGCTAGTAAGTATCGCTAGTTACTCTTCTTTGCTTCAGTAATAGAATATAAGTTTCTAGTTCAAAATAATAGTTTTTTTTATGTTAGTTACTGAAAATATCCAAAGGGTTTTTTCCCTAAGCCATTAGAGTACAAAAGTTTCACCTTTTGCTCAGAGAAAGTTGAAATACCTATATTATGGAGACACAGTGACATCATAACCGAGTAACACCAACAAGGCTCCAAACACGTACAGCAACTTCAGATACCTCGAACTGATTAGAGCCCCTTTAGCCTGTGGTGGTCATGCTGCTAAGAAATTAAAGAGCAGAAGGTTTACTTTGCCATCAAAAATCAAATGCAGTGATGAAACTTTCAGACCAAAACAATCATTCTGTATTATCCAAGAGGGAACATAAAAAATAAAACCAATGTTCTATACGTGGATTAGTTCAGTAACTAGTTGGCAGAAAAATGAATTCTAGTATTTTAAATAGGATCGATTTTCATCTGACTAATTCTCCCCTAACATCGACACCCACTCAAAAGCAGAGAAAGTCATAATGCAGATCTCTTTCCTCTTTCCTCTAGCATCTCGTTCAAATCTACACCTCTACTTCACTCTCAAACATTTAATAACCTGTCCCACTGCAGAGTATCAAGGCTTGGAAAACCTGGCCTTATATGCTCTCTCCAAACCATTTTCAACAAACTGGGCAGGGACGTACTGCAGAATAGTTTGAAGAGAATGTATCCATTTTTCTGGGTGTCCACAGAAGGTTTAGGGCTACCTCTTCATCCCCTTCTTTCATGTTCAGTTTCCCATTTCTGGCATATAAGCTGGAATGCACGTCTACCAAGTCGTCAGCTAAGCTATCTACTGTATTATATATGCTTCTACATAAAAGTTTGTGGGTTTGGGGTTTTTTAAGCTAATGTTGCTATAGACAACACACGGATTCAGGCAGCTTATGTAGTTAGTGTACTTTGGATCTTTCTAAAATGCTTTCCCCCCCCCCAGCCCAGACTAAAATTTTAAGAGATACTATCTTATTCTCCATAGTCCGTATTTTTTCAGTGTGTAAGCTGGGTAGTTCTTTAATGAATACTAAGTTCATTGTAGTGTTTTTTACATTAGCGATACATTATAGTAACCACAGTGTAAGGAATTACAGTAAACATATCAGCCATTTTCTTGTCAAAAGAATTGCAGCTTGATTTTCAACACCATCACTCGAAATACAGCTCCCACTGGCAAAAAAAAAAAAAAAAAGCAGTGGCAAAGCAGTTTCTAAACTTAGTTTTCATCAGCAAAATAAGAATATTAGGCTAAATATTGATATTTGAGAACAGATGTTTAATACAAAAGCACCCAGCAGTTCTGTTCTTAGCTAAATTAGTTTTGCTTAAGAATAAACAAACAAGCAACTTGCATACGTAAGTAAAAAATATTTGCCTGGATAACTTTCTGTTGATGATTAACGCTAGAGAAAGAGGGATAAAGACGTTTTAAAAATCTGTCGCCTTAAATATGGCCATGCTCTGCCCTTTCAATAGGTCAGCATACCACCTCCAATTAGCTTCAAAGGGTGATTGTGTTACCCTTTAGAAGATAATAGCATCATTCTTTCACCAAAAAAAACATGCCACATCCTGAAAGTCCTGCAGCTGAAGTGGCCTGCTGAAATGGCCAACTCCAGAGGTACTCCTGTTCTTGTGCAGAGAACTTTCAGTTTTGTTAAGTAGCCTGTGAGTAAGTAGAAAGTTTGGGGGTTTTTTGTGATACAAATTTCATTTTATATTTTAAGTCAGCAGCCGCCAAACACTGTATTTGGTCATGGCTCCACTTTTTGATTTTCACTGGTATTCATTTTCTTGTTACTCTCTACATTTATGCAAATAGCACATCAAGGCAAGGTCAAGGTACTTGCCTTTGCATAGGTGCCAGCTGTTACCAGGAAAGGAGTGATGTATAGAAACAGGCCACAGAGAAGATTAAGCAAGGATAGACCGAGATGAAGGAAGACATGAACGCCTCTCTTACTGGCTTGAAGCAACGTGAAGGGCATCTTGAGAGTTATGCATCTTTCTTTTTATTATATGCCACAAAACAGCATATAGTAAATAAATCGGTATTCAACTTTATAAGCTATATGCTACAGTCCATGGTGTAACTTCCACTGCCTAAGTAACTTACAGCAAAATTATTTCAAGTTTAGCTCTCCATTTGTGCATTTGGATGGGAAAAGAGTGTGATCAATACATTTATTCCAATTAAAAATAGACACTAAAATGAAAAAAATGGCATCTCACAAGGGAAAAGGCAAAAGTAGAAGTAGAAAAGCAGGGTTGAAGAAAAGCATGGAAGTGAGTTGCTGCACTGATAAATGAAATGCGACAAAAGAATGGAGGAAGTAAGCTAGCAACGTGGAATCCATTATGTTTAGATTAGCAGAGTTCTCTAAAATAAAGGAAGCGGCTTTTATAAACCACGTGTCTCTGGAACATGTCATGCAGATAAAAGTGCCGAAGATACACAGGTAGCAGCAGCAGACTTCTGCTGACAGGGTTTAATCGTGGCTGCTGACAGAATTAGGTCAGCAGAACCGATTACAAATAGTTCAAGCTTTTTGCCTTAGTTTTCTTTCCAGTATTATTGCCCGAATCAAAGATGCTGGTGCATAGGAAATCTGTGAAAAGAATGTTGCCGGTGATACGCTATCATGCTAGCAACTAGAAGCTCTAGTGTAAGTTACGTGATTTTTGCTTCAGAAATGCACGTTCAGCTAGCAACTTGGTTTGGAATTTGTAATTCACGGGAGTGATTAGCAATTGCGTTTCAGTTAGAACAGAGTTGTGGAGAAGCTGTGGGGAGAGCCTGCGGGGAACCGGGTTCAGCACTCCCCGCTGCGTTTTCCTTTCCCCACTGCTTGTTCAGGCTGTAAAGGCCTGGGCCGCCCTGGCGCCGTTGCCACCGGCCCCGGGGGGGCGGTGGGCGCTCCCCACACCGTCACCGGCAGAGGCGAGGGCCCCTCTGCCTGCTGACCTGCTGCTCCCACCTGCGGGGATGACTTCCAGCGCGCCAGGCGGGCTCTGCCCACACCCACCCGCCTGCCCCCCGCTGCGAGGGAAGGGTAAGCGGCCCGGGAAGGGCGCGGCGCCCAAGGGCTGAGCTGCCTGCCTGGCTTACCTGCGCTCCCGCTCGAGGCGCCCGGGAACCGGGTTCAGCACTCCCCGCTGCGTTTTCCATTCCCCACTGCTTGTTCAGGCTGTAAAGGCCTGGGCCGCCCTGGCGCCGTTGCCGCCGGCCCAGCGGGGGCGGTGGGCGCTCCCCACACCGTCACCGGCAGAGGCGAGGGCCCCTCTGCCTGCTGACCTGCTGCTCCCACCTGCGGGGATGACTTCCAGCGCGCCAGGCGGGCTCTGCCCACACCCACCCGCCTGCCCCCCGCTGCGAGGGAAGGGTAAGCGGCCCGGGAAGGGCGCGGCGCCCAAGGGCTGAGCTGCCTGCCTGGCTTACCTGCGCTCCCGCTGCTGAGGCGCCCGCGGGTGGCAGCCGGCCCGGTCTAGAGCTCTCACCGCTGACAAGGGGGACCTGGGTCGCAGCTATGGGCTCAGGCCCACCCACCTGAGGCGCCTCTGCCGGTGCCCCCCCGATGGCGTTCTTCCCACGCAGCTCCCGCTCCCAGGGGAAAACACTGCCTTAACACGGGCCCATCTGTACAAGCCTGTGTCACGGCGCTAAGCACTGCCCGAGCCTGCCAGGTATGTTACTGAGCCCCTGTGTTAGCGTGCCTGCAGTTGTCTAGCGTGGAAGAAACGCTTCAATGCAGATTGCAGAGGTTGACCTGTAGCTGTTACTCGTATGGCCCCTGATACCAAACAGAAAGGACTTCCATTACATCCTCCTCCTCTTGACTGCCTTGGGAAAAATGTGTTGCATCCGGCCTTTAAGTTGGAAACATTAAAAAATTATTTTTTTGTTGTTGCTACATGTTCTCCGAGGAAGAGAGATCTAATGTAAGACAAGGATTATCATACCACACCGGGTGGCTACATGCTCTCTGGTCCCATGGGATATCGAGGTCAGTGCTGCTTTACTGCCTGTGCCTCACCGCAAAGAAGCTGAGGTGTTAATCTCCTGGGGAGCACGTCTTCTAAGACAACGTCTGTGAAAGGCAGCACAATGTGGTTCACAAAGTTTAATCCTAAACACCAAATGCTACCCAAGCAAGATCCTTCTCACACAAGGTGTGGGGAGGAGGGAGGAAGGAGTCGAGCAGAAAGGGGGCAGCAGTCCCAGGAGTATAGTCGGTTTCGAGGGCTAAATTGAAGTCAGGATGAAGGAAAACAGGGTGACAGCAGATATTAAGCTACAGGCCCAAACCTTGTAAACTGGTAGAAAAACTTCCCCGTTATTGTCAAAAGAAGTGTGAATAAATGATCACAGAAGCAAGTGCTGGCATCACAAAAGAACAAGATTAATGCATTTTTAATTCATAAGGCATTAAAAAGCAGAACGAAACTCAACTAAGTAGTGTGAAATACTATCATAGCCAGAATTTTTGAAAGCGTGTACAAACACCACTTAAATCCAAGCTGTATCCTTACTACCACTACCACCAAGTTCCTGTAATTTCCCCTTTTTGTTGTTGTTTTAACACGTACATGAATGCACAGGCTTCCAACTGTTCACTACCTTAGCAGTCGTGCCCAAGAACAGTCCCCAAAAAGCTCCCGAGCCCTCACGGTTCAGCTCTGAACAAAGACTCCCGCTCTTCCTGCTGTCTCCCAGTGCCAAACTGTAGAAGCCAGTAAGAAACAATTACTGCAACATACAAATAAACTTCCTTTTTCACACTTCTGACAGAGGTAGGATTGACTGGCGGTGTTTTTCCTCTTACAGAGCGTGACTGCCAACTCCACAAAAAAACTGGTAGTCAGAAAGAGTTTATTTTAGTCTGTGTTGTTACACGTGTTGGCTTTGACGGAGCCTACTAAGGAAATTTCTCCTGCTGGGCCACAGCCGACTACCGCTGACGTGTATCTGCCGGGGGGCTACTTGGTAAAGCAGGTCAGCAGAATGATCTGGATTAAGACAACCTCCTCCACCCCAGAAGGGTTCATCTGTAACGTCGGTCAGCTTTACTGGTTTTGTTGAACGGGCAGACGGTGGTATTAAAACACGCAGGAGGAACTCCTGGAGGCTCCTGTGTAACTGAAGTGCAGTTAACGTGCCAAATCTGTGGATGCCCTCAAGTCAAGACGGACTACCTAGGAGCTACAGTCACCAACTGCTAAGACATTTTTCCCCAAAATCTTCCATGCCTCCATCCTATTTGGAATTATCTTGCTTTCACTTAGTTCTGGTACTCCTTTCTCCAGGAGACGAACAGGAATCTATTGTGCATGCTTTACCGGAGGGAAAGCAGCAGTAGACTGCGGAGTCCTGCATGGTAACCCCATTTATGGCCCCTCCTTCCTAAAGGTCAGAGGAGTTCCTGCTAGGTCATTCAGAAACACGGGTATATAAGGACTATAAAGAACTTTAAAGCAAAGAGTTGAGTTTGAATTTAGTTTCCTATTTGACAGAATATAAGGTGGCTTCTGGGGAACTGTGTATCTGTGCACACTAAAGCACTGAACTTCACCCTTACAGCAGCGTTCAGTAAGGTTCGGCAGTAAGATGTCAGAAGATCCACAATTTAGCGTGATTTCATTTGGAGCTTTTGATTTTACCTTTTAGATTAAAGCAGTCTGAGCATGAAGGACTTCTGTTGGGCCTCCTCTTCCTCCTCCTCTAGCCTTATTGTAGAGGTTTTCCCAGAAAACCTGTAGCTTTTAGCGGAGCGCTGCAGATCGTCGGTCAGGTTGGGAAGGTGCTGTAGCTCAAGTAGGGTCTACAGGAACGTGCCATTCGCAGTGTTCCCCTTCGTACACGGAGGATCAGTCTCTTGAGTAGGTTAGATTGCGCTTAGATTATTACTGCTTCTACATCTAAACAGACCAGAAGTAGCGCTGCGTTGACCTATAATGCTGCGAGAATTAAGACAAAATTTCTTTATGTGAATAAAGCTCAGAGCTTCCTCTTAAAGACCGTTTCCAGAGCAGAAATCGGAGCCCTCAGGCAGAGTCCTGGCTTGTGCAGATGCCCCACACTTGCCTAATAATATCCCCAAATGTATACGGGAAATACATTATGCTGATGACTGACAAGAGCTTCAAGTCGCAGTGCATGCAGCGCAAAGGGAAAAGCAGCAGGTCTTCAGAATCTCTGCTGCCCGCCCTAATTATACTCGGTACTTCGTTGGCACCCACCCGCACCCCCCCAGTGTGGGACTACCATCACCGCTCCTTTGGCTTGCGAGGATTTACGGAAAGCGTGAGGGAGTATGGACCGCGGGCGGGACGGCGCTCAGGCCTCGCCAAGAGATCTAAGCCCCGGGAACCTGAAGAAGAGGAACGATGGCAGAGGTGCGTATTTAAGATGTTGGGTTTGCTGCGAACACCCCGATCCGCTGCCTTCGGCGATCACAAAGCCAACGTGACTTCCGACTGCAGCGGGAACGCGCCGCAGCCCACACCAAGTTCTAGGTTACAGTGTGCGTTTTCGGGACGTTGTTTTGGAAACGATTCGGGACAAATAATCCCTGCCTTCCCTAGCGAGGCTCGCAGGCGTAAGTACCCACTCCTACTCCCGTCACGGAACGCTTCCGCCTCCTCTGCCAAACGCTGGCCGGCGGCGGGGCGAAGCCCGGCTCCCTCCAGCCGCCCCGCCTTCCCCAGACGCGG
>NW_008795317.1:2818740-2836896 GCF_000699145.1 Aptenodytes forsteri | reverse complement strand
TGGGGCTCCAGGCCCGAATAGCCCCGCTCAGCCCGAGGCCGGCCTGGGCGGCGGCTGCTCCCTGGCTTACTTTCCCTGGGCTCCTGAGGGAAGGCGAGGAGTTGCACCTGCATTTCGCACCGCCGCCCGTGAGCTTGAACTCTCGAAAGAAGCAGGGAAAGCAGAAAATCTGGGCTCAGACTTGTCTGAAACAAAAGTCGCCAAGTCTTGCTGCGCAGCCCGGGCGCTGCCATAAGGAGTGGAACAGCGGAGCAGTGTAAGCTGGGCTCCTGTTCTGACGCTGGGTCAGCCCCCTGGCTCGTCAGGGCTCCAGCTTTCCCGCTGCTCGTCCCACGCCCCTTTCTGATCTCGCCAAGGCTGCGAAAGTACAGCGCTGCAGATCTTGTGTGACGGGAACCGTGGCCGCCTCAGCAGGGTGCCCGTCTGTCGAAAAGGGTACCGAGCTTTTGGAGCCCCATGTCAACTTGCGAGGAATGAGCTGCTTAGTCCAAACGCTGTGTGATTTGGTGCTGCTGCAGAGTCCTAGGAGCCTGCGGGGAAGGCGCTGTCAGGTCACCTGTTCCGTTTAACGTTACACACCTTTAGTAGCGGGCAAATAGTGTTAAGGTCTGTTATTTGTGCGTACCCTGGAACCCTCCCGGCGTGTGTCACTTGGGATGGAAGGAGGAGTCCCTGGCCTGCTGGGGAGCCATGTCCTGTGTCTCACCCCGTGCAGTGACACTCTGTCCCACTCGAGGCTCCGCATCTTTCTGAAAGAGTTGAGGTTAGTTTAAGCCCAGCTTGTGCAGCGTCTTGTTTGCAGAATTGCAGTTGCGATGCTGGTTAATTAATGCTGTTTTTCCTGTAGTATGTGTCTTTTCCCCACTTCATAGATCAATATTTAGTGCTAGACATAGGCTCTTGCTCTGGTTAGCTTTGTTGCACAAACTACCCTTGTAGTTAGATTCCTTTTAACACCTGGTTTTCTGATTAAAGCCAGATTCTGTTTTAAAACATTTATCTTCTTGATCTATTACAATGCCTGAGCACTTAGGCTTCACACACGGGGTGTAGCATCACCTGAGAGGGTAACCTCTCAGGGTAAGTGCCGAGTCTGTTTTCCTAGGGAGAATTGTGTGATGCTTTGGTTTTAAGCTTTCTTTTAATTTCTCTAAGGCTTGTATAACTCATCAATTCCTTCTCCCCCTTCATCTCTTTCATCCTGTGTATAACATCATTGACAGAGTAAGATATTTCAGTGTTTTCTTTTCAGGGTTTCTGGAAGACCAGAAGCAACTCAAGTCTGTGAACTGGTAATATATTTTTATTTCTTCCTTACTTTCATCTTTGTGTGGTTCAGTGAAACACTTAGCATTTCACGTTACCAAGTTATTCAGGCTGATTAAGTTGTTCCCTTTAGAAAACCTGTGTTTAGGAGACAAAAATGAATGTGATTTTTGTGTGGCTCTGAATTGTTCTCTACAGTGTCTAACTCAAAACTGTAATACCATGAGAGGGCAGAAGCAGCAGGAAATAACATAGCTCTTCTTGGGTTTTTTGCATATTACTTAGTCACAGTGAAAAGTAAATCATGCTTTAAGTTGTTTTAATAGTATTAATAAACGTAGTGTTGCACGAGTTAGGAGATGTTTCGTTCTCTTTTGAATGAAGAAATACGTTAATGCTCATTCCTCTTCTTCAGATTGCCAGTGCTTTACTTCTCTTTCAGTCAGGATTTGATAACCTCCTTTATCATCACATCAATAAAAGACTTCAAAGTTTCAGTGTGGAAAAATTAATTATTTTGGTTCATTTGTTTCCCTTAGCAATTTTGTGCATTAATATCCTATTTACTGATTTTTCCTCTTTGGGCTGAAAGGAGCTAAGAAAGAAGTAAATGGTGCTGTGCCTACAATCCTGGTTTTGCTATAATTTTGGCTGTAACCCGGCACACTGCTCTTGGTTTGTGTGAGCCCGGGACAGAACTGGCTCCGAGTCTGGCTTGTTTGAAGCTTAGAGCTTGACAGCTGAGCCAAACCTGACCAACTCCCTAGTGGACTATTGTGAACTGATGGCTATTTCACTTACCTTCTTGAAAGCCAGAAGCATTTTCAGTGAGCTCTGTCCCTTGTATGCATGCCCTTCTACAGTTTTTGCTGTGTGTGTGGTCTTCTTGGGAAAATCCAGTGCCGGTTCAGTAAACGCCTTGTCTGTGGAGATCAAAGGTCCTCACTCAGATGAGACTGAAAGAACCAAATATTGTGATGCTCTCAGTGAAATCAGTGCAGAACGAGGCACTTCGGCCTAAGTCTACCAAGATGCTTTCATAATCTAAGTGGAGGCGTCCAGCATAACTATTTGCATAAAATGGTGATTTTTGAGAAATTCCATTGCATCTGCATAACAGTAGGATGGGAGAGGGAAATCATAACATGGGAACTAGAGGTGAGGGTATTTGCCTGCTGCCTAATAGAGTGTTACTGTTGTTGGTGTTACACTAGTGTTTTCCCTTGCAGTCCGAGACTTCTGATAAATCAAGTGCAGAAAGCGATTCGGAGACTGAAGTGGAACAGGTCTCTGTGTATCGTAAGCTCCTGGCTACCCTGAAGACCTCTCCTGAGTCTGAGAGTGAGGAAGAGGAAGATGAAAGTGATTCGGAAGAAGCTGGGGAAAGTGAGACAGAAATGGACAGCGAAGGGTCCCAGGAGACCGGAGAAGCAGGTGGAGGTGAAGAAGATAAGAATGATGTACTAGACCAGGAAGAAGGTAGTTTGTCTTTTCCCATGCTTTGGTAAACATTGTTTCAATTAGAAAGTTTGAATAATGCATGTTTTTAGCCAGGATCCTGGTGTAGACTGGCTTGTTGGCTGGGTGCTCTTCTGGCATGGAGACTCTGTTGCTCCGTTGCCTCTGTGTGGGTGGGAGCAGCAGCTGCTGAAGGATTTAGCAGGGGAGAGGGTAGCTGTGCTCATTTTCCGGCAGACAGCCCGCTGCTGCTTCCTCAGATGTTGTTTGTGCGGCAGCACAGAGGAAATCCACATGGAGCAGCATACCAGGGGTTCTCACCCACTCATGGGAGACGCAAGCTGTTCTCTCACACAGCATCTGGTTTGGCTGCTGCCACCGAGAGGAGGGAAAGGTTTGCCTCATAGCAGAGGAAAGAATATGTTAATTGGAAGGAAACCTCCTCTCCCTTATGATGAGGCATCCTCATTCATGAAGTCTGCAAAGAAATTCTGGGAGAGAGGAGTCAACTTTTTATTATTTTCAGTTATTTGGTGTCTTTGGAAACTAAAACATATTCCCCGGATAGGTTATTTCTTTCATTTTCTCTGGGGAAACAGACATTATATGTTATGTAACGTTTGGCATGCTAACCAAAAGTCGTCTTTCCTGTAGAATACAAAGCCCGCTTTTATCTTTTTGGATAGAATATTGAAAGAAAAAGAATTGGTAACTCAAAGGGATGTAATATCCCTTCGGCCAGTTTGGATCAGCTGTCCTGGCTGTGCCCCCTCCCAGCTCTTGTGCACCTCCTCGCTGGCAGAGTATGGGAAGCTGAAAAGTCCTTGACTTAGTATAAACACTGCTTAGCAACCACTAAAACATCGGTGTGTTACCACATTATTCTCATCCTAAATCCAAAACACAGCGCTGTACCAGCTACTAGGATGAAAATTAACTCTATCCCAGCTGAAACTAGGGCATAGCTATAGACAGTAACTTTTCCAGGAGAATATAACCCATTTCTCTCTCTAACAAGTTACAGCTACAGACACAGCAGAGCAGACGCTTGCCCAGGAGCAGGCTGATGGTGGGGATACCTCTTGTGACCCAAGTCATGGAGTAATTGAGGAGTTTACTGATGTGAAACACGAATCTGAATTTAGCTTGGAAACCAATTTCATGGAAGAGGAGAGTGGAGACTGCAATGCAGATAAGAGAGAGAGCACTTCTTCACAAGCCTTTTCAGAAGGTAAAACGCAGTATGTTTGTGTTTAGTGATCTGCCTCTAGAGGAGTATCCGTAAACCTGTGTAAATTATCAAATGCCCGAATGATACGCTATATAGCTTCTGAGTTCTTCCGCTGCATTATTCATTGTATTGCCCACATGTGAGCTGGTTACATAAGGGACGCTTAACGCTAATGCAGATGTGTAGCTGAACCATTTGTTTTCTGTAGCCCCTGTGGACTGGGATTTGTGCGTAGCTTCTGTTACGACCAATAAAGCTTGAAATATCAGGAACTAGAAATGTGCGTGGAGGGGGTTATCTTGTTCTGTTGCTTAATAGTAGTTTAAAAAGCTAGTGTAATACGAAGGGCCCTGCAAGCCTGCACTTGGCTGTGGAAGATATTCTTGGCACAGACAGCACGGGAGATAATCACAAAGCTGACCTGTGAGGGCATCCTTCACAACTCAGTGGAGTTAGAGGTGAGATTCTGGGAAGCTTGGGGCAGCCACAGTAATTTAGACAAATGCTCAGGGCTCTCTGAATTTTGAAGGTTATGCAGAGGAGTCTGACTGCACCAGGATCAGGACGGCATGAGGCATCAGCGAAGCATCTGTGTGGTATCTTTTAAGGGTGTAGCCCAGAATCTCAGTGCCGCAGTGCGCTGATGGGTGCAATCTGAGCTTCAGTGTTGGAGTCGTCCCACCATGTGTAGTACAAATAACTGTATGCACGGGTGTGTGATCGTTCAGTGATATGCCACACATTGGCACTTGCAGAGCTTCTATTCGTATTTCATGCTCTGTGGTTTTAATATCAGATGGCATAGTTTGAGAGGGAGAAATATGTTTGTAGCATCCCTAGTGATGCTGGCTTGTCATCTTGGAGCAGCAGCTGACATTAGATCTGGGAGGCAGCCTAGCTGATACATGAAATGTGTGGAAGCATCAAAGGGCCATGTGATAGAAAAAACAGCTTGTTCTTGTTACCATGAGAATATTACTTAGGCTGTTGGCATTGCATTTTAATGAGAACCATAGCTCTCCAACTGCATGCTAAGTATCCTAACAGCTTTGTGCAACCTATAAATGATGCACTACTTTTCAGTGGGTTCCTGTAGCTTGGAAGTGGCTTTATAATCTATTACAGAAAATGAGTCACCTAAGATAGCAGAAAGGGGATGGATTTCTACTGTGGTCCTGGGGTCACTAGAATTCCTGAAAACGCTTCACATTATTCCCTCTACTTTATCTGACAAATGCTGGAATCAGTAAAACTCAACTGAACAGAGAACCTGTGTCACAGTTAAATGATATCCTGTTCACTTGCGTTGCTGGGAAGATATTCTCAACAGTGTCATAATTAGCAAATGTCTTGACTTTTGCCTGGATAGCTTGTGTGTGGGCTAGATATCCTTTGGCAAGCACTAGTGTTCTCTAATTAGTTTTCTTTATGCAGTGAGTGCTGCTGTGCTTCAAGCAGTGTACAGAGCTTGGTTTTCAAAATAAGCTTTGCATGTGACTTGTGCATGCCAGTGTCTTTGAATATAATATGATTTTACAGTTCCTTGCCTCTCCTTTCCAAAAAGAAGTGCTGATTAGATAAATCAGACTTTTGCTCACTTCAGGCAACTTTTGCCTCCCTTCCCCAAAACCCGCCTAATCTTTCTCTGCTTTATCACAAACTGTGTTCATATCACTGGCCAAAGATGCAAAGCCCTGGGCAGAACTGTTTATAAATTAAGAAGGGCAGTAAGTTCACTTGGGTCTTTCCTACTGACAACCTATTTCACCTGCAAGGGATGGATGTGTCAGAGCTGAAGGCAGAAAATTGCCACAATGTTTTCTATTACATACTGCTTTCCTGTCCAACATTTGTTTTGTGATTGAAAGTTCTAGTACTTCCATAAGTGCTTCTTTTTCTTTTTTTAAAGCAATCTGTCAACTCTGTTCTCTCTGTTCTTGTAGAGAGAGTTTGACATCTTTTCTCTCATCTCCAAATGCTTTGAAATAACTAGTTTTAACGGTGGTGGTGGCCAGCATGGAAACTGTTGGTGTCATTTACAAATCCATTTCGAAACTTGATTCCAGTATTAGCTACAATAGTTCTCAGGCTATTTTTTTGTTGTTGTTATAAATAGATCCATTTAAACAGCACATGGACAAAGAACTTGAAGAAAAAGAAGTAGAAAAAATGTCTACGCTTCCTAAAACTTCAAGTCAAAGCAAGGTAACAGTGTTCTGTAGCCATCCAGAGTTCCTCAAAATGCCTGGATTAAAATAACTCTTTTTTTATACAAGTGAAGTAGATTCATAGTTGTTATTATTAGCTGTTGACACTGGAATTGTCAAGATTTTGTCACTGTGTTGTTGCTGAAGTGCTTTCTTCTTCACTTAGTGCTGAGCGAGAGTTGAAATCTAAAGTCTGCTGTTAAGTAGGCATGTGGCGACACATCTGAAAAACATAGCTTCGGAGTTTGATCTGTAGTCCCAAAACCACAGGTTTAGTACTCTTGACACCGGGCAGAAACAGGACTGGTTTCTGAGTGGTAACAGCCCAATGCCAGGGATGTGCTCTGCAGCTGAACTTGTGAGGTGACCACGTACAGTCTTAAAAGTACTTGTGATGCACTCTCACGTTCTTGCTTCGAGATGGCTGTATCTCTGTACGCATTTGCAAGCCAGTAAAGGGGAATTGAACACTTACGTTGTTAATACTGGAAATAATAGGTGAATTACAGTACCAGAAAACCACCTCATTGCTTGAGAGAGAATATGGGTTTTGAAAACGTTCATTTTTAGACAAACCTTTGCTTCCTAACTTTTTCACATCTGATTTTGTTCTGGAGGGTTGCCTTGCATTCTGGTCAGCCATATGCTGGGTGACATTCATTGGAAGATATCCAATGGTTAGTCAGTCAGAGAGAAAGCTGTGATTTTAAAATTTTAGTTTATTTTTTTCTTTTTTGGAATATGGTGGCCAAAAATACCAGTGCCACCTGAAGCTATGCGTGATATATCTTTGCTTAACTTGGTGTAGCTACTTTACGGAGATAGATAGGGACAACTTGCGTAGCAGAAGGCTTAAAGTTTAGAGTTGTCCCCTACTACACTGATACCTTTTGCCCTCGAAATCAGACAGACTTCCAACAAGATTGCATTTAGCAACTGATTCACAACTTCTGGGTTTAGTCCCTAATGGGGTTTTGTTGTCATCTTTAGATAAAGTACATACCTCAGTGCAGCTGATCTATAGCTGTAGTCACTCCAGGGTTCTCATCTTGTCCCTGGTTTGTGCCACTGATTGGCTGGATGGGTTAGGCAGAAATGACATCCTTCCTCTTCCTCGGTTTTCTCATCTGTACAATGAGGACAGTTACAGACACATCACTGCAAAATACATTCGGATCTACTGAGCTCAAGTTTATTGTTATTTACCCTGGTAGACTCTAAGGAAGAGATTGCATTTTGAAAAAAAGGTTTCAACTTCTATTATGAAAAGAGATTTCTCAAATTTCATGAACTTGATTCAACTGCCAGCTGTGGTGATGTGCTTTTAAGTGTACTAAGTTTGGTACCTATGACTCCTCTTTGTTTGTTTGTTTTCTTTTCAGTGGCCAAGGCTGGGCCAACTAACTTTTTCTTCCACTTTGGAGAAATGTAAAACTTTGAAAGCAGACAAAGAAGTTGATGTGAAACAGCTTTATCTTCACAAGCCTTTAGAATCCACTTGGCCAAAAGTGAATAAACAATTTCTGTCCTCAGCGAACAAACCAAGCGATCCCTCTTTTACCCCGTTACAAAGAGAGCTCTTCTGTATCATGAATACGTACCGGGACTTGTTCTATCCAGAAAGAAATGCTTTAACAAATGGAGAAGAAATCCGGCATGCTTACTGCTTGCATGCCTTGAACCATGTTTTGAAGGCAAATGCCCAGGTGCTCAGCAACAATGCCAAACGAAGAGACCAAAAGCCAGGGACTGACAATGATGACTACAGGGATCAGGGGCTCACTAGACCTAAGGTAAGAGAGCTTCGTTAATGTGATTCCCCCATCCCCACCCTGGCTGTCTGGTCAGGCTGTATAAACATCCTGGTGGATTATCCGGAAGTATTTCTGTTGCTGCTCTCTCAGGTGACGTGTTCCTGGGCTTGTGCCTTTCCACATCCCTTTCTCGTGCCTGGAAGTTGTCTGCCGTGGCCAGGGCAAATACCCCGTGAGAAGCAGTGAGCACAGGGTTGTCAGTCAGCCTGTTTCTGTGCTGAGCCATGAGTTTGACTTCTCTTTTTCTTTGTCCCCCTATCACTACAGACTGACATGTCACCTTTTCCTGCTACCATTTCTAAATCTACCAGTACAGAAAGGTGCCTCCACATTGATCTTCAGTGTTAGTGCAGGTAGCGGAGGCTGTCGCCCAATGTGGGATGTCCCAGAAATTTTTTTTGTCCTTAGGCACTTGTGGGGACTTGCCTGCATGGAAGGATCTTTCTGTACCTGGGAGACCTCGGGAAATCCCAGTTCCATCATCAAGGCCAACTGTCATAGTTGGTGGAGCGGGCCTCAAACCAAGGCTCCCTGGATTCGCAGCATCCTCTAGTTGATAACCAGGTGGATTCAACTAGGGCTAGCCTGTCACTGGTGGTGCCAACTACCTGTTGAACAGTTTCAAAGTTGGGTTTCAGTGTTTGCTGCACGTCTGGCAAATGCCTTTGGTTTCTATGTTGACTCCCCAGTTAGATATTTATATTTGAGTGCTGTGCAGAGGCTATCGCCACCCATCCAGGAGCCAGCTGTTGACCCTGTCTGTGTATTGTGGGAGCTTTTGCTTGCTTGGGGGGTAGGGAGAACAGGAGAATGTGCTTAGTTTTCACTTCCCCTGTAATGGTTCCCCGCCTCACACCCAGGGTACCAAACTGAGCTGCTGGCCAGTACCTGTTCACGAGCACGCTGTCCCAGCGCATCCTCCCTCCTCGCTGCATGTCAGAATTGTTTTGTTTTGATTGTTGGGATGCCCTGGGGGCAGGAGGTTATAAGAAAAAAAAAAAAAAAAAAAAGAATTACTTAACATACAGTTAACTGTGAGTGTTCATATTTTATGGGTTATTCTGTTGTAACCGTTGATCTACGCAGGTACTGATGATAGTGCCCTTCAGGGAATGTGCTTTGCGAATTGTGCATATTTTCATCAGTCTTCTTGAAGTGAATGACAAAAGGAAAATAGATGTAAGTAATAAAAAGCGCTTCAAAGGGGAGTTTGGCTCTGACCCAGAAGAGAAGCCCCCCAACCTGAAAAGACCTGAAGATTATGAAGCTGTCTTTGCTGGCAACATTGATGACCACTTCAGAATTGGTAATGACCTACTGAACAGATGATTTTTAGCTTGTAAAGAACTGAGACGTAACAAGTTCTTCTTAAATGTTTAGGAGCTATCAGGGCTGGAAGTTCTGGTGAGACTCTAGGCTCTGTGGTATTCGTGCTGGTTTTGCACTGGCAACTTGGATTTTTATGAAAATCTTTCTTGCCTTGCCAGAACTTAAAAAGGAAGAGAAAATAAAAAAGTAATTATTTTTCACATCAAGTTCAGAATCACTTAAAATGCAATGATTGCTTTATTGTAGCAGCACTGCCCACACCTCATTTTAAAGAGGATAGCCTTGACTATGCAGCAGTCTCTTTCATGTTATTAAAAAAAAAAAATCTTTTGGGTTTAATCAGCCTATTCGCAATGTCTCTTGTAGTCAGTACTGTTTGGAACAAAATTAAAGCTCAGTACTGAGCAAAGCAGTTTTCTACTGTGCTGCTCATGTTTTTCATGAAAGCAAAGGAGTAGCCAGCAAGTAAGACTGTTGGACAAGCCGCAAGTTTGAGACTATTTCATAATATTGTAATCTCATGCTGTTTCAGTAACTCAGTATGCAGAGAATTAGCTAGTGGCTTGGTTCCTGGAGCTGCCATGATGAGTAGGCAGTTTTTCTAACTTAACTCGACAGATCAGAGGCTTTTGAAATTATTGCCCCTTGAAAGGTAAATTGGCATCCCAAGAGATTTAATGGTACAGTGGAAGATGCGAGCAGGTCCCACTCAGTCTTTCTTCCTTCCCCAGTGGGAAGGCTCTTAGCCTCTCTGGCTGAGAGCCTCTTACTTTCAGTAGCATAACAACTTTCCTTTCAGTCCTCTCCCATACCACAGTCTGCTTGATCCACTTACTAGGTGCGAAGGAATGCTTGGAGAAACTTTCGGTGCTGTTACTTGCAGAAGCAAATCATAGAAGCAGAATAATTATTCTTTCTTACTGTGCCTCACACCCTGTTACTTCTGCACAAAGATCTAATTTAAAGTACATTCGTTATGCCTTACTAAGACCACCCTTTCGCATTTTAAACAGAAAAAAGACTTGATGTTGTTAAACCGTGTATATGCTGTGACAAGTGATATCTTCTTCCTGGAAATTCAACCAATTGTGCCTTTCCTTTTTTTTTTCCCCCTTTTTTATCATTGGATTAAAATAGATAGTGGGAGGGGTCCCTGTTGCTGTCTGTGTGAAACTCTTGCAAGTGCCTTCAGCTATGCCCATGATAGCTGGTTTCACACAGAGAGGGAGAGAAGTTGAAGAGATGCCTTTGGGCAGACTGTAGCGGGTGGTTTGAATATGGTCTGGACTACCTGGATTTTTAGGATCAGAAAACTGTGGGTCCTAGCAATGTTGCCATGTTGTTATAACACAGGTAACAAAACAGACTCCTTTGATTCCTTTCTTTTCCTTTCTTTAACATGAGAGGTGACGCATAACCTCCTTTGGCATGTACACCACAACGTGCAGTGTGAGAAGCAATGCCAGGAAAGGTGCAAGACTGGTGATGCTTTCAGGCATTGTAACATGAAGAACCTTTTCCTTTGCGTTTTAGTAGCAACTCTTGTGGCCCTGTGAATAAAGGCAGTTTATAGTCAAGAGGTCCACACTGAATTTTTCATGACAGATTAAGGTAACAGTTATTATAGTACCTAATGGCAGAGACCAAAGTCTCAGATTTAGGGAGAAAGGAGTAGTTAATCATTTCTGCTTTTTATTTTTTTTCTTAAGTTCTTCAGCCTCCTTACCCCCTTTTTGGCTGAAAATGACAAAAGATGTGTGTAGTTAATCATTTCTGCTTTTTATTTTTTTCTTCAGCGTCCTTATCCCCCTTTTTGGCTGAAAATGACAGAAGATGTGTTTCAGTTAAAAAATGTTGTCCAAGCTATGAAAAATCTGGAAAAAAGTACTACTGAAAGAGTTTGCCGAGCTTCATGAAAATCTGCCAAATGCTTGTCAAATGGGGGTGGGGTGGGTAAGCACTTTTCAGGGGAAAAGAGAGTTTCAGACAGATTGGTTTCATCCAGCTCTAATCATTAGTATGTGTTAAGGGAGAGGAAATGTAGGGAGGTAGTGTTACAGAGCGTGCTGGAAGAAAATGGTTGATAATTGACCTTAACTAAGAAATTGCTGTTGGTTGTTGTCGGACAGGGGTTGCGATTCTTCAAAAGAGTATGAGACTATATGCACCATTTTACTCATCGGATATCATCATTGCCTCTCCCCTGGGTATGAGGACTATTATTGGCGCAGAGGGGGAGAAGAAGAGAGATTTTGATTTTCTATCATCAATAGAAATTCTCGTAATTGATCAAGCAGATATTTACCTGATGCAGAATTGGGAACATGTTCTGGTGCGTTTTCCATATGTACTCATTTTTGTGTTGTACTGTGTCTCATTAGTCTGATATAACTTAGTTTTGGCAGTGAACAGTATTGCTATTTTTTAATTGACTTGATTCCAGATACGTATGCTTGTTCCTTTTTCTCCCTCCACCCTGATATTTTCCTTATACTAAGAATATTCTTTCTACAGATTTTGGTAGTATTCAGCACCTGTTCTCTATAAATCTTAGTATTTGATACTTCAGTGGTATATTTCATCAGAGAATTTTTTGGACAGTTTTAATTATCTTGCAGGGTGAGATAATGATGATGCCTTTAATCACACCTGGAAGAAAATATGCCGGCTGTCTTACTGCCCAGTGTCGCAGTCAGATTGCAGCCGCGTGAGGAATCCGTACAACCTAATTCAGGTTCCTCCAGAAAGCGATAGGAGCTGGTGCTTGTCTCCACTGACTGTAGAGATACTAAGCATTAGTCGTGTCCGAAGTTAAACAGTATGAAGATTTTCCTGTGTAATGAAAATACTGCTCTGGGATTGTGGCTAGTATGCAGTAGTACCCATGCTTTTTGGCTTTTGGTTAGTAAAAGTTTTCAGGGTTGAAAGGTTGGGGGTTTTTCCACATAGAAACACCTTTGAGGTACCTGGGCTGTGCATTTCGACAGCATGATGTTACTGTAGACTTTGAGCCCAGAATGTGTCTTGTTTCCTGGGGAGTCCCAGGAAAGGCACGTCAGCCTACGTGATATCCAAGGAATGAGTCCTGGAGCCTGTTTCCTGTCTCTTCCGTTGGGTGCGACCGCCTGCCGTGCAGTGGCAGCGGCGCCAGTCCTAGGCGTCATTTAGTGAGGCCAAAATGAAGTGAATTTCTTCCCTTGCACCCAAACTCTCCCTGAATGCGATGGGAAACTGCACTTGGGCTTCTTTCAGCTCAGAAACCTTGGGCCCATTCACTGTAAAACAAACAAACAAATCCATTATACTTGCCCCGTGGGAGAAGATTGGAAGCAAAGGTTACTGTTACTGATGGCTAAAGAGGTGGTAGCTTTCAGTTCTGTGGTGGGAAATCAAGTAAATTACTCTTGTTGCGGTCAATAAATTCCAGACAGTCGTGTCTTGGGAGATCACTACTATTTTATATTCTGTGCTGTCTTGCTCATCCCTGCCCACTTTCTCGCTGCAGTTGAGGCTCTTGCAGTCTGGGTGCAGGGATGTCAGTCAGTAGCGATGTGTTTCCATCTCTCTGTGTAGCACCTGATGAAGCACATTAACCTGCTGCCTCGGGATTCCCACGGGGTAGACTTTTCCCGAGTGCGAATGCTGAATCTCAACAACTGGTCCAAGTACTACCGCCAGACGCTGCTGTTCAGCGCTCTTCAGGATCCCCAGATTAACTCTGTCTTCAACAAACACTGCTTCAATTACGTGGGGCAGGTGAGTTCACAGATGAGCTGAAAGCCTTCTTTTAAATGCTGGTGTAAGGGAGGCGGAGAGGAACAGAAAATGCAACGCATGGAAAAATTCAGTTGTAGAAAGACTGTTGGCGTGCCAGTCATTTCCATTACCCAAGTATTTCAGTCTGAATCTCCATGACACTGCACGACGATTTCCAGTGCTGTGCCAAAGGCATGAAGAACTACTCTTCTTGCAGCGATACTTATTTGGTCCTGTTCTTTCATGGGTAGCTGTTTCATGTCAGAAATCAGATTTTGTTTTTTCTTAATTTGACACACACAAGTTACCTTGTTTTATTTATTTTGTTGTTAAATGGAGGGTTCACCTGCTTCCCTTCCCCCCCCCGTATAAGGAGCACAAACTGCTATTACTTTGAAAGAAACAGGAAAAGTAAAAACCTTAGTTGTCTATCTCAAATTTATGGAAGTCAGAGCATAAGCAGTGGTCATGTATATTTAACAGATCTGGTGTGTGTATACGTGAATGTAGTTTTGTATTGGAGCTTTCCTAAAACCAGCCTGTGCACTGCTTGCAGATGTGAGGTACGAGCAGAAAGCCGGCTGGAGTGTGGCTGCCTTTGAAATGCTGCTTCCCTGAACGTCCTACTTTCTTCTCGCAGGTGGCTGTCCGCAACGTACCGCTCAGTGGCTCCATTAGCCACGTTGTGGTCCAGCTTCCTCATGTTTTTCGGAGGCTAGAAGCTGAAAATGTAACTTCTGTAATAGATACAAGGTACTCTGTGTTCCAGACTATTTTGCTATGCGCTAATGACTGCAGTTTCAGATTTAGTTGAGCATACTGTTTCCTGCAGAGCACAACGTGATTTCACCACAGAAGTACGCCTCCATTAGCCTTCAGATGCAAGTTAGGCTCTGCACAGGTGGAGGGGAGTAGTGAACTTCTCCTTGCCAAAGGCACTGGAGAATAAAGTCTGGGAAAAGAATACCGGTCTCTGCCATAACTGTGTAGTACTGATAAAGCCTTTGCCTTTTATCTTCTACACGTGTAGAAACCCTATGAAGTTAAAGAAGGAAAAAGGTAGTCAGAATCTTCTGTAGTCTCTTGTGTCTGATGATATTCCTGTTTGAGGTCATATCAGTATTGGAAAGCGAAATGCTACCTCTGGTTAAAACACATTTGTTTTCTTAACTCAGGTTTCAGTTTTTCATCGACAAAGTTTTGCCTGAGTACCGCGATGCCATCATGTCACACACGCTCATTTATGTTCCGTCATATTTTGACTACGTGCGTCTTCGAAATTACTTCAAGAAAGAGGAGCTGAATTTTACTCACATTTGTGAATACACTAAAAAGGCTGGCGTCTGCAGAGCAAGACGGTTCTTTCTCAAGGGAGAGAAGCAGTTTTTATTGTTCACTGAGCGCTTCCACTTCTACAAAAGGTGAATTGTGGACCGAGTTTTCCTTTGAGTTGCATGTGTGCTGTTTTGGAAGTAGAGTCTGACCTTAATCATAGATGGGCTATCTTGCTTTTTGAATCTGTTGGATCTCTCTGAGGACTTGTTTGACTGAAGTAAGAGCTTTTCAGTTTGCTTTAAAATTTTTGCATGTTGTCAGCAGTCCCTTGCAGAGACTCTAATACTTCGGTATGTGCAGGGCTTTATTCAGGAAGGTAAGTGCTGCCAAGTTCCACTGATGTCAGGACAGGATGATATAGCCTGCAAAATGGGATTGGCTGGGCCTTTTACTTTTGTTCATCTGTGCCACAATAATTACATAAAATTCTGGAAAAGTGTATGTAATTGGTTCAGTAACGCAATACAGCAAGCTGAGGCCACCTGGAAAACTTGCAGTGTCCTGACTGGAGCTGTTTAGAAGCTCCTAATGGAACAGTTTTTTCTGTTAGCAGAAGATGTTTTGGCAAATATGAAAAGTTTTGTGAGGCTTAGTCTGATCAAGCTTCACTGTTTTAAAATCCAAGCCAAAGAGGCTGAATACTGCAGAATTTGGTGGCGGTCTGTACTTCAGAGAAAATCGCAATGCCTAGCAGCGTTAGACGTGCCCTCCCCCCTGCCCTTAATTCCACATCTGTGTTAAGTTCAGTCTTCATGACAGTCTTCATGTCACAGGTTTGAGCTGAGCTACAACTGATGTGGAAATTGGAAGAACTGAGATAGGATTGATGTTTTAACGTTCACACTTTGTAAAAATTGGCAGCAAAGTTACTTGTCTGTTTTTTTTTTTTTCCTACTACAGGTATACGATAAAAGGCATTAGGAACCTCATTTTCTATGAGTTACCAACCTACTCCCACTTCTACAGTGAGATTTGTAATATGATGAAGGCCACAGACAATGGAGTGGATGCTACTTGGACCTGTACTGTGCTCTACTCCAAGTATGATGCTCAGAAATTGGCTGCAGTGGTTGGCATAGATCGCACAGCTCAAATGCTACAGTCCAAGAAAAATGTGCACCTCTTTGTTACAGGAGAAAATGAATAAGTGATACTGCAGACTAGATGACTAGAGGGACCTGGATTTTACTCCTAATGCACTTTTTGATGTTGCTTTTTTAAAAAGTATTAAACTTTTTACTCCCTTTTACTAAATATTCTGTTGAAACTGTTCATCTAGTATTAAATTTTGTATTTCAGTACTCTGTCCAACAAGAAATGAAGGATGTCATTCAAGAAAGCAGGGCTTGGGGGTTTCTTCTGTATAGAAACAAAATCAATCCAGAACTATTCTTCTTGTATATTGAAAAACTCACTGGTCAGTAAGGATTGATGCTGTGATAAATAACTTTTGATTGGATTGCTTCACTTCATTTTCAGGTGTAGCAAACTCACCTTCTTTTATCAAAGGCAACTATTTCCTTTAATCTAGGGGAAGAAATGTGCCCAAGTATTTAATGCAGTCACTATTCTGTAAGCCTGTGTAAGGGAGGTGCCGGCGAAGCCTCTTCAACACAAGCGCGTTGTTGAATGGGGGTTGAACTTGCTTCAACTTGACAGTTGTGAGAATCCGTGAATGTGCTGGGGTAGGAGCTATGGTTTTGCATTTTTTTCCTGAGTGACCTAAAGATTTCTGCCTCCTATTTACAACAGCCCCTCTGGCCGGTCAGTTTTACCAGGGATAAGCTTTTCCAAAGGAAAACAGCTTTGAACTTGGCAGGCAGACGAGCCTAGGCCTGCCTAGCCCCATGATCGCCAAAGCAGCGCTGTGGAGCACAAAACCAGGTGGTGCAGTTGTAAATACCTGCGGTCTCGTATCTCATGCCATGGGTGGGGTTTTGTTGGTTTGTTTTTTCTCTCCTCTTAAGGGTGTCTCATGGGCCTCAATGATTCTATGATTCTATGATAAATACCTGCAGTCTGGTATCTCACGCCGTGGGTGGGGTTTTGTTGGTTTGTTTTTTCTCTCCTCTTAAGGGTGTCTCATGGGCAGCATGGAAGCATCACGGTGCTGCCTCTTCTTTCTTTTCTTCTCCTTCCAGGAAGCTAAGCCTAATTTAAAAGGAGCTAAAAGTAGAGAGATCAGTTTCTGTAAGCATGTGCTAGGACTGCGAGGAGACTGTTCTGTGGAGGGGCAGGTGAGCCCAAGTGCGAGAAGGAAACCTCCATCCTGTGATAAGCTTTGAGGGAATTCTTGTCTCGGAGGCTTAAGTAAATATACCAAAGTGAAATAAACTCCTTGAGTAAATGCACAGGCACGTCATTTTAGCCAGTTTTTTATCATATTCTTCATGCCTGTATTTCTTGGAGGCTGTGAACTCAAGTAGTAATTGAAGTCCCAAAATCATTTAGTAGACATGCAAATCCATGCAGTTTCTTGCTTTGCATTTTAAGTAATGATTTCTGTTAATTTTATGTACCTCTGCCGTAGCACACAAGAATTAAGAGCCAGCCACAGCAAAGTCCTCCCTGTGAACATCTGTCTGCTGTACAGCAGAGGCAGCAGTAGAGGCAAACAAGGATTTTTCTTGTATGGCCTAAGCTCGATGTGGGGAATGGTGGCTGTGCATATGAAAACAAGCACACAAAATAGGATTAAGGAATTTTCTTGCTTCACCAGATGTACTTAGCAGAGATGAATAGCTGACCTCTGAGGAAGCTAAAGTGGGATAGGTACTTAGGGAGATAACGTGATGCAGTGCAGCTACTGTTTAAAGAAGCAGCAAGAGTTTTGTGCCAGAGCCTTAACTACGCAAGGATTTTTCTGCCTCCGCTGAAGTCAATAGCAAAGGGCCTCGATGGGAGCAGGGCCAAACTGTAGTAAGACAAGCATACTTTGACATATGAAATGTATATACCAGTGTTACGTTTTTAACGTTGATTACTAATTACAACTCTCTGATTTCCAAAGTAGTGTGTAAATGCCTCTTCGCTGCCTTCAGTTAGTGCTCCGAGATGCAGGCACAAAGTTGATGTGCGATTGCCCTTAGAGAGCTCATGCAGGAGGTTTTCTGCCCTGGCAAAATCTTACTTGCTTTAGTAGGGAGCCTCATAAGCCAACGCTAGAAATCCTACCTAGGAGGTCGCGCTAGCGGATCGGACAGGTTTGGTGATGCAGGGAGCCTGTCTCTGTACTGGTGTGAAGGAGTTTCTGTTCCCAGGTGCTTCCTCCTACCCCTGTGCTGCGATGCTCCCACGCCTGGGGTGTTGGCCCACTTGGTAGCGGAATGGCAGTGAACCGGGGAGAGGGTTTGCTCTTGTTTAAAACTTCTCCTTTGCCCCCTTTTTATCTTATTTTAAACAATTCCCTGGTGCAGTTCACAGCAGGGCTCTGCAAAGTGGTTCCTCCAAGAGTGGCTTCTAAGACGGTGAGTTACTGGGAGATGGCGAGCGCTGAGGTCAGAGTTTGGCCCATCCTGGATGCGTGTTCACGGATACCAGTGCTTCGCTTGCTGGGGCAACTGCTGGCTCCAAATGGGTTAGTTAAGAGCCTGTCTTATAATGCATTTTCTTGACGACAATGTGGCTTTTGGCGAGGTGGCTGAACTTGGTGCATTCTTGTGGACACTTAGTCAATTTTAGAAGAAATGGAATATGTACATCTGGGCGTTGTCTTTTTTTTTAATTGTTCAACTTTTTTTTTTTTTAAAGTTGAAATTCT
>NW_008795317.1:2814699-2818467 GCF_000699145.1 Aptenodytes forsteri | reverse complement strand
TCAGGCGGGGGCCTTTCCAGACACCGGCTGCTAATGTGCAGTAGTGCTGAAGCATTAGCAGCTAGCTTTTGGGAATTCAAACTCAAGGGTAAAATTAAACTGGGATTAAGATGTTAAACAATAATTCCTTTTCAGCATTTCCCATCTCTCAGGAAATCCTAGTAATTGATGACCAAGAGAAAGACATACCTGTCTCTATAGGAAGATTGTTCTTCCAGCTAACGAGCTGATGTTGTAATGGCTCCTTTTTTCACTAGTAAAACCTAATTAGGATAATAGGTTTGTTATGTTTTGTTGCTCCTTTCCAAGATGACAGAAAGGCAATGGTTTTTTTGTTTGGTTTTGTTTTGTTTTTTCCTGAAAACGTGTTTGTAGGATAGGAGCCAGCCTTCTGCTGGTGACTGTATTAATGAGGAGGGAGGGAAAGGTGACTTAGGGACAGTCTGTCTCCAGCACTGTAGAGCTGCCTCTCGTAAGGAGGCAGGTTGTTAGTTTTGCAGCAGTCCTCGGGAGACACGGGACGAATCATGTGAGAGAAACTGGAGCATTCTTGTTCACAACAGCAGAATTAACAATTACTTTACAGCTGTGCTGTCACAGGCTGCCCGGATTTCTCAGCTCCGTGTTAGTCATGCTCCCATGGCCACAGCCCCAGGAGTTCCTCTCCAGGGTTTGGGGTTGTTTTGGACTTGGTAGCCAAGCGTGTCTGATGAAACAGTTTGCTTTGCACAGGGGGAGTTTCAGAAAGCCCGTCCACAAAAGCATACGTGGACGTACGAGGGGGCTGTGCAAAGAGGGAGAGGGGCGAGAGCAAGTGGGGGACAGCAGTTCCTCCCATCACAGAGCCTGCCGGGCTGCCCTGCCGCTGTCCTGCCAGGGGACCGACCTGCACGGCGGAGGGCTCCTTTCCTCACCATATCGGTCTGTTCAGAGACCTCCTACAGGTCCTGCACTGGGAAGGAAGCAGGTGCCCCAGGGAAGGTCACTGGGATAAGTCTTCATCTTTTCCCCTCCCCAGAGATGCCAGGTGACCCTTAATCCCATAGAGAAGGTGAAGGTGCTGCTGGTACGCAGGCAAGCACCAAAGCTGGCTGAGTTGTGCCATGCAACAGCCCAGGACTAGGAGCCCAACTGCAAGACATGCTATATACTGTGCCTCAGTGGCCTCAAGTTGCACCAGGGGAGGTTTAGATTGGATGTGAGGAAAAATGTCTTTACTGAAAGAGTGGTTAAACATTGGAACAGGCTGCCCAGGGAAGTGGTTGAGTCCCCATCCCTGGAGGTATTTAAAAGACGAGTAGATGAGGCGCTTAGGGACATGGTTTAGTGGGCATGGTGGTGTTGGGTTGACGGTTGGACTCGATGATCTTAGAGGTCTCTTACAACCTTAATGATTCTGTGATTCAAAGGCACTGCACGGAGTTTATGATATATGTGTATTACTGTACCCAGTGCGGTCAACAGGATGCTTTTTGCCATCACTAGATCCAAGACAGTTCAGTCCCTGTGGCTTTAAATCTCATCCTCTGTGCTAAGCTTGACAATAAAGGATAATTAATTAGCACAGGGCTAGTTACCTTTTAATCAACCATTAGCTTCAGCGGTGCTTGGGGGTTGCTTGTTTTACCAGGTGGACTGTGAGTTGGGCTGAGTTGGGTGGATAAACAGCTAACAGGTACGAGCTGGTACTGTGAATGAGTTACCTGAAATGGAGATGTTGAAATGGTCATAACATTGAGTGGTACTTGAGAAATAAATATTTGATTATGTAAGAGAGATGCAGGAATCTTCAGTAAAGGACATGAGAGAGATCAAGGTAAGATACAGAGAAACAAGAAGACAGAGGACAAAAATAGGATGGTAACCTTGGAGCAGTTGACAACATAATTATGTCACTGCAACTGAAAGCAGAAATTTGGCCTTAGTCTTTCAGACAGAACAGCAAAATCATACTAAAGTCTTATGTGCTGCACGTGATGTTACATTTCCTCAGTAAAACTCTTACCGCTGATACTGGCATAAATGTAAAGAGATGCTGCCAGAATTGCTAAAACAGAGGTTTATCAGGATGCTGTAAGGTCTCTTATTAGCCCCTCCTTTGGGAATTTGGTAGCAGGTGCCGTAACTGAAAAACCGTTGCCAGTACCTTGCTATTACTGGCTAAGAAGCAGCAAGCTCCATGTTATTTACTTGTTCTGGGTGTCTGGTTTCAAAAGCCCTCATTGCAATTGAATTAATAGGTTAACAGAGAATGAATATTTAGCTTTAATAATGCATTTTTTTTATCAAAGCAGGAAAAGCTGAATCAGTTTTGTACTGAGTCATGAGTATAGATGTAAAATGGATAAATGGGAACCAGATAATACAATTTATTTGGACTTCTACAAGGTCTTTGAGAAGTTCCTTTATCGGGGGCTTTTAAAGAAAGTAAGGGTTTGGTGAGGCTGGAAGGATCATAGCAGCTCATCACAGCAAAAGGCTCTAAGTTACTTCAGTGCCATCTCCTCTACTGGCCATCTCTATAGCATGAACTATTAAATTTTCCTCTCCAACATTATTCTGTGTATCGGTCTGGGCACTTCCCCCTCTTCATTAGCTTAATCACATCATTAACACTCCTTTAGCTGGGAAAGAATTTGAAGGGAGGGGAGCATACCTGGCCTTGCAGCTGTTCGGGGCTGGGGTCAACATGGAGACCTGTCCAGAAAAGACCGTTGGAGCATCAAGCAACAGATGATCAATCGGGGGGTGCCTTTTTTAAGAGACCTTGTGGGTTCCTCTGGCACAGCCAGTGCTGACAGAAAACTTGAGTAGCTGGAGAATAAGCCAGATTTTCTGACAATTCATGTTTCTCAGACATCACTATGACTTAAAATTATCTGTTCCTAAGCATGGTCTCACTCTTTCCCTGTTGTATTAAAGGATATGATTAAATTAACTGAAAAAACAGGAGTTGAGGTTGCAGATCTGTAGCTTGACTTACTGCTGCTCTGCTGCCTGCTATCCTCTCCCCGAGCAGGGGAAGAGCCGGTGGTAATGAACACCTCCTCCTTCTGCCATTCCAGATCTTTCAGGCTGCTTTGTCCTTCAGTTCTTGCTCTCCTTCTCCCGCCTTGGTATTGTGAGCGGAGTTGGGCAGAATGCAGTTAAATGCTGGTAAAATGTAGCTAAACCAGGAAGAAGCCCCAGAGGAATAAATCAATGTCTGAATTAATTCCTGCTACAAGCTGGAAGCTTTCTGGTAACTTCAGAGGCTTCTTGCTCGAGTCCAAAGGAAGGAGAGATCATTCCAAGATTGCGTTGTGGTGCAGTAGCTCTCGGAGTGCTTACAAGCTTTGTGAAACAGCTCACCTTAAATGCGGGCATGGGTATGTTTGGTGGAATTAGTCCATGGGAGACGGGGAGCCTGTAGGCACGAAGGAGGCCGCCTTGTCCTCATGGACGAGAAGAACTCAAGCAGCAAGATCCTGTTTCCAAAGAAGGGAGTCCAAATGATAGTGCTCAAAATTTGAGCACCTAAATGCACCACACAAGCTACTTTTGAGGGGGAAAATATACCAGGGAAAGTCTCTGTTAGTTACTGGAAGAGGTCCCATAGTATGGGGAGGTCCCACACTAGAAGGGGTCCCACAGTAGTTCTGCGAGCACCAGGGGATGAGGTGTTTCTGGCCATGCAGCAATAGCCATCAGTGTAAGCAAAGAGTGAGCAAGACAGCATGACCTGTTGTGGTTTAACCTCAGCCGGCAACTGAGCACCACGCAGCCGCT
>NW_008795317.1:2788566-2814486 GCF_000699145.1 Aptenodytes forsteri | reverse complement strand
CGTCACATGGTATGGAATGTCCCTTTGGCCAGTTGGGGTCAGCTGTCCTGGCTGTGCCCCCTCCCAGCTTCTTGTGCACCTCCAGCCTTCTCAGTCGGTAGGGCATGGGAAGCTGCAGAGTCCTTGACTAGTGTAAGCACCACTTAGCAACAACTAAAACATCGGTGTGTTATCAACATTGTTCTCATACTAAATCCAAAACACAGCACTGTACCAGCTACTAGGAAGGAAATTAACTCTATCCCAACTGAAACCAGGACATCACTGAAGCAGCAAGGTACAGAGCGCCAAGAGCAAAGCTTCTTAGTGTGAGAAGACTTGACTAGGAATTTTGCTGCACCTCTTTTAGAGGTACAGAATAGACAGCAAGTGGAACAAACAGATCCAGTTTTTTTTCCCCAAACTTTGTGAGAGGCAAAGCGATTAATGGTATAAAGTAACTTTCACATAAGCAGAGCCCTGAAATACTTCTGGGTTTTTCCTCAGTCAGATACAACTAGGTATCCTTTCCCTTCCGTTGACTTGTGCTTAAGAGAGGAAAACAGTGAAGGTCCTCTCTCCTCTAGGGGATCTGAGGTTAGCACAGAGGGAGCTACGAAGGAGGGTGCAGACAGAACCTCTGCCAAGCAGGGGTGGAGCAAAGGAACCACCCCTCAGCTCTCACCCGTTTACAATGATCGGATCTAAAGCCACTTTGTGGTTTAGGAAGGGCTACAGCACAGCAGGAGGGTCTGGTTTTCTGTATGTATTGCTTTTTATTTTCATTTCCTGCAGGAGGGGTTCAAGCAGCATTTGGCAATGCACATAGGTGTGGTACAGACATTTTGCCCCTGGTGGTAAAACCACGATGATTCTGCTCCCTCTAAAGCAGAAGGGAGGAAAGAGCAGCAGGACTTGCCCTTGAGTTTTGCAGCAGGAATCTCAACAGCCTGTGGGAGACTAAGGTTAGTCTTTTCCCGGCACTGTATTTTACTGACGTTGTTGAAATAAAGAAAATATGTTCAGCAGGTAGCACAGAAGCATCAGTGATCATATTAGCTAGAAGGCTGTGTCCTTGAACTTCTGGTCTTATGTGGTAATTTGCCAGGTTTTTTTTTTTCCTTGGTCAAAAGAAACATAATGTCTTCAGTGGGCAAAACGCTAACACCTTCCATTTGCAAGTGGTGAGCAAGGTGTCAGGACTTTTCAACAGGATATGGAGCATCTAATAAATCACTTTATTAGCCAAGGTTTAGAGCAAACCTAAAGGAGAGCTCTTTGCCTGGACTCACCTTCTGCATCAACATTTCAGATGCTCATGCACATGTGTACTAGTAAATTAAACATATACAAGGCTCCCAGCTTATAGAAACAAAAAAATGAGATATTTGGGGTAACTTGTTTCAAACTCTTTGGCTCCATCCATTTTTTCAGTTCTTGGATATAGGGGCTTGTTGAAGGCAGGCACAGAGAGTCTCTTCTCGTGGTTTCCCTCCCCAGGTACTCTGGCTGGGAGGTTCTGGGACACTTGCTTTCTCTTAGGTGGCCTACCAAGACCTCCAATGGTGTGTAAGCTACCTTTACCACAGGAAGGGGCAAAGCAAAGGGGGGACTGTAGAAGTGCCTCCAGTGCATTTAAGGTGTTCCTGGTCTCAGTGTGGACACTGAGTAATCAGATCTTGTTCCTCCTGCTGCCTGGAGCCAGTCAGTAGGTGTGGTATTGCGTACGTTCTTGTGTTAAGAAACTATACGTCGGAAAGTGGCACTGTGCTGAGGAAACCATTTTAATGCCAAGGCAAAAGTCAAAGGCCAAATCAGCTCCTGGGGATCTTCTGTTACCTGCAGAGTGCTCGGCTCAGGCATTTTCTTGTGCTGTGCTCCCCGTACCCCCACCCCTCGCAGCATGCGGATAAGCTCCTGACTGACCTGTCAAATGTGAATAATGATGAGAAGTCTCAGTGATTCATGGCTAGGACACACAAAGTGCTCCATCCTCTGCTCATACTGTGAGGCAATTAATGCAATTTGTGCTGTTTGGCTGAGTGAACAGTTTGAAATGAACCATTGAGCCATCTGTTCCTCCAGCTGACATCAGGCGTGTCAAGAGTAGCAGTTAGCTTTTGCTGGGAAAGAAACATCTCGCTGTCATTAAGGAAAGTTCAAGAAAGGGGGGGTGGGGGCGTTTTTTCCTTCCCCTTCTACTATCTTTAAAACAAACTCTTTCATATTTTCTTGTGGTTCACGCTCTGTGCCCTGGAGGCTTTTCAGGCCTCTAGTCAGGGTCTTGGGAGCAGGGAAATGGCTACACTGAGCACCTTCTTCTTTCACCTCTTGCATGCTTTTGGTGAGAGAGAGAGGTGATCAACAAGGTCTGAGTTTTACACGATTGTTTTGCTCTTCCCTTGCTCTGTTCATCTCTGTAGGCTGCTTTCTTGAGCTGAGGGCTTCAAGAAATAGTCTCCTGTGAAACCAGCTCTCAGGAGGGTTTTCAAAAGGTCTTTTGGAGGTCATAGTTCATCCCCTGCAATTATTAAAAGATACCCGCTACAAGAAAAAGTCATTATCTCAGTAGTAGTAGGAAGACCAGGAAAAGGTTTGGCCTGTTTCTCAATGAAGAAGAAGCGCTATCTACAGATGACACAGAGGATTTGGGTGTTTGATGCCTGTTCTGCATTTGTGCTCACAGAAAGAGAGTTACAAGGAACAGACGGCTAGTGTGGCTAACACTAGAGGCAAAGGGATAAGGTGAGCCTAAGACAGGGAAGACTTAAGAGAAGACTTAAGCAGAATGTTTTAAGATTGACCAGGCCTGGTGGACTGTGTCCAGAGATGTGACGCAGGATTTCTGAAAACTTGTGGACAGGCAAGATACCAGCAGATCAGGAAAAGCTAAGACGGTGCCTGTCTTTAAGAGGTATATCTGGGGGCAGTTAGAGCAAAGTTAGGGAATTATAAAGCAGTTTGCATCAGCTCAAAACCTTTAGGACAAATTCCCAAAACAGTTTAAAAGCACCTACAAGAGAAGTGACTGATTAAAAAAAAAAAAAAAGAAACTACATCACACCAAGCCCGTTTCCTTCTAGGAAAGAGTGGCTGGAGAAGAAGCCACAGATGCTCTCTATCTTGATTTGCAAGGCTGTGGCAGTGTGGAGGCACAACCTTCCTGTTGGAAAAGCTGGGAATACACTGAACGGCCTGAGGGAGGGGTTTGATGCCCAGCTGGACGGGTAGCATCCCTGGAGGGCAGCGGTGGCAGCAGACATTACATCACAAGCTTTCCATTATAGTTTGTTCTAGAGCAAGTCTTTTAATGGGTTTGTTGATAGCCACTGCTGGACAAAGGCCTATGCTTATTACATTTGCAAATGATAAGAAGCTTCAAGGTCTTTAAAGAGCAGGATTTGAATTCAAGATGTTATCAACAAATATGAAAAATGGCCTGGGAAAGAAAAAAAAAAATCCAACTAGGACAAGATCAAGATCATGGTCTTAGGCTGGAATAATCAAATGCACAACACAAGGTAACAAAATATGCTGCTTAACAAAAAGATCTGCAAAAACACAACAAAGTGATATTGGGGACCACAGATTAAACAAGAGTCCACAGTATGATGATACTGAGAAAAAACAAACATAATTCAGAGTTGTTTACCTTTATAGGAGTATGGTCTTTAGGACTTTTGAAAGTAATCCATCCTGTCTACTCAAAAATATCAGACCTTGTCTGGCCTGGAGTATCCATCTAATTTGGGACACTGCATTCAGCGCAGGTGTGGGCCAATTAGTCCAGGGAAGACTGGAAAACAAAAGAGGCAACTTGAAAGGTGAAATGCTTAGGTCCTCAAATGCATAAAATCCTATTGCAGAGAGCAGGAACATCTGCTCTTTATGGTGGATGAGATAAACAAGGAAAATTATAGTTCAAATTTAAGAGAAATATTTTAATGGAGATGGTATGAAGGCACGGGAACCGATCGCTCAGGGAGGTGGCGTTTGTGTGAACATCACTGCCTTCTTGACATAAATGGAAGCAAAACTGCTGCTGCATGCATTGCTGCAGGAAGAAAAACTGCACATCTGTGCCAGGGGGTGGGAGAAATGGGAGGGGGCGTGTGCTTGTTTGTTTGTGTTTTGAAATGTCAGGGCCCTGAGCGCACCAGCAGGCTCTACCACCTCTACCCCACTCCAGGCTTCAGCTCCCCATCCTGCTGCTCTCCTCCACAGGTGCCCCAGGGCTGGAAGGGCCCCAGGGGAGGGACGGACCCTGGTACCCGAGGTCCTGGGGTGCCCTGGTGTGGCGCAGCCTGGCAGAGCTGGGTTTGCTCTGTGGTTCGTCAAGAGGCACCTGAAGAGCTTGGGTTTGGGCTTTGAATTGAGTCAGGTGGGTGACGTCCCAGGGAAGGCCGCTCTTTAAAGTGCTCACCTACCCACCATCCTGCCGTGATTGCCTCAGCAACGTTTCCCAAGTGAACACCACCTCACGTTGTTGTTCCCTGTTTCTAGGAAAGAACAGACATTTTTAGCAGAACAGCTTTTTGTTGATCAAATGAACCAGGGTTCTTCCTTTACTGTGCTAAATGGACAATAATTTAACCCATTTTATGGTCCATTATCCCATATAGCAGAAGAAAACTAACTACTATCTTAAGCAAATAGATACTAGATAAGAAAATAATTTATTTTTAATGCAGAATTCATGTTCATCCAGCCCTGTGCTGTCATTTTTCTCATATAGCAAGAATCGCAGCCAAACCAAGTTATGTGGCTCATCTCTGTTTTGTGATAATTTCATTTGTTCATAATTAATATGTCCTACATCCTGCAAACCCAAGCAATAGCATCTGAGAGCTTTTTTTCTCTCTCAGCAGTCAGTAAACAGGCATCTGGCTGAGACACGCTTGGCACTGTTTAACCAATAGACAGTTGTGTTTTATGGGATTGTGGCATACTGGGCCAAATTCCAGTCCCACTGGAAATCCCTGGTCCCGCTCCAAGGAATCCAGGATGAGGACAACAGAGACATCGCGGCCCCGTGTTTTTATTCTGCTAGGTGGATCCATCCCTGCCTTATCGACAGCTCTTCACCGGTACACGGGACATTGCTCTAAAGCTGTTGGCTGTTCTGGCAGGTGAGGTGTGGACTTACGTGCTCCATGCCAGGCTTCGAGACGGAAGGGGATGAGGGAGTGACTCAACACCTAGTAACTAGCCTACTAACTGATCTATTAACTGAAGATGGTGGCTTTTTTCCAAAAAGTGTTTCTGAATAGCACCCAAAAACATTTTGGCTGCCTCTGCACTTGGTATTTCCTACAGCACATGCAATCCTTGTACCTGTTTATTTGGAGAGCTGGTCGGGATTCCTTAACAGGTGGCGCTTGATTGGAAAATGATGAAGAGGCCAACTGTGCTGCACCTCCAACTCCAGCAATTTAGGATGAAGTTTCACAATTGCCTATTTCAGTAGTTTAAAAAACAATGTAACTAAGTAGGTAATATTATCCTCCTTCGGCATAGGCTTTATGTTATTCATTGCACTTAGCCAAGGTTTTATACTTCATTTTATCTATTTGAGGTAAACATCCCCTTATAATCTATGCTTACCAAACAACCTTTCCAAAATCCTTTCCCTGGAATATTTTACCAGGATCTCATTGACAAAGCCAGTTGTTCTCCTGTTTGAGACAGGAATTACCTCTTTGCCTTATATAATGCATACCCTGCCAGGACTTGCTGTCCAGGTAAGGGATGAGCATTAATACAGCGAGAGGCTCCTTCTCCCAGGACATATGAGGCAGGTCCCCAAAGGGTCCCTGCCCGGGGCCGGGGAGTGGAGCACTAGATGCCAGCCTGAGCCCAGCCGGGGCGGGCGGCTGGGAGCCCCCCTTGGGCAAGAGCCGCTCCAGCGCAGCGGACAAGAGAAGCTGGAGCCGCCTCCTCTCCCTCTCCCTCTCCTCGCTGCTGCTTCCCACGCTCCTCCAAGTGACAGAAATTTTTCATTAAAAGGAACGCCAGATTCCAAAGCTCGGCTTCCTATTTGCATTCAAAGCCATTAATGAAAAAATTCCATTATTTGAAATTTAAATGGAAATCATCTATTTCTCCTCCTCCTCCTCCAGAGAAGGAAGGCCAAGAGAGAGCCGGAGCTGTTTTGAATGTCCCAAAGCTCCCCAAGCTTTCCCGGGTTCATGACTTTCTAGTGTGAACACTATTCTGTGAACATAGTGATAGTTGCTTGCCAGCTAAATATTCTGTATGTTGCAGGAACATTTTTCTGTGCGGGCAGATGGTGTTCGATTGATAGTCAGAATAATACATGAACAGCAGAGAAGATGTGGGTTGATTAAATAATTAGCATACTGTGACATTCTATCGCTTCGCTGTAACTTAAAGCTAGGTCAAAACGTCGGTCTATATTGCATCTCCCTCCCTCCTTTCTTTCTTCTGGTTGCTTTTATGTTCACTCCAAAGGAAAGTTTTAACAGCAATTAAATCCTTTCTTGGTAGCAAAATGTAAGAATTTGTTACTCGGCCCTGCATGTTATAGAATAAAAGTAATAATATAAAGGAAATTACATTTTGCTAAATGAATTTAAGTTGCCAGGCAACCCGTCATACCCAGTGTGGGATCTACTCAAGCATTATTGTGAACAAACGGCTTAATATGTGGCACAGATCAGTGTTTAGACCAAAACAGATGATCTCAGGAAGCCAGGGCAATGAGGACTAGCAGGAGGACTGAAGGCTGGTTTCCAGTCACCGGGTCCGTCTGAATAGCTCTTTGCCTTCACAGTTTGTTTGCATGTCCACCAGAAGTCTAATGAGTTAATCTTATCAACTCTACCCCTTCCTGTCCCCCCCACTCTGTAATTGTACAATAACAATAATTACAGGCAGTTTGCTGTCATCCGAGGAATAAACATAGAAAACATGCTTCTGTCAGCAAGGATATCATTATTCACTAACTAAATACAACCCACTGAATTACTCATCCTCCTCTCTAAGTCCTGTCGTCTATTCTGGGGTTTTGGAGACTTTCTGTGAATAAAAGCGAAAGAAGTTGCCCCACTAAGGAATCACTATCCTGTAAAACGTTAGTGCTGACTAAAAAGGGAGCAGTATCTTTGGTTGCCGTGTAATCACTGGCCAGGGTGTAGGGGAGAAGTTGCCGTAGTACCTCGCAGGTTCGGGTGTCTGAGACTTTGGATGGTGTGGTACCTCCACTGTCGATAGAAATTAAAGAAGTTGCCTACTACCCTGCAAGTGTTAGTGCTGTCTCTAAAGTAGTCTTCTGGATGTCCCCAGTACTGCAGCTCTAGTATCTTATAATGTCTCATTTTCTTGTTTCGCTATGAAATTAACGTTTTCCTTGCTGATGCCAGTCCTGAAGGCGAGGATTCAAACTCTATGTTTGAGAACAATCATGGTAAACTTGACCGGAGTGCATGACCTCCGCTAAGGTGTGCTGACACTGTGAAGGAAGAGCAATAGTGCTCCTGGAGCAGCTTGAGAGGATGTACGTTCTCACTCCGGTATCAATCTGAAGAAAAAAGTTTAATATTTCTGTGTCAAAGTGCTGCAAAACCAAACTATACAAGAAATGCTTATGTCAATGGGTCCCTTCAGAGATTACACTTGGAAATCAAATCTCTTGAGGTCCTTTTGCTATTCTGGAGAACAAATGTTCGAAAGTGATATTAAAAGGATCCAATAAATTGATATTAAATTCTCTGAAATATAGCTTAATAGAATTTCCATAGTTAAATATTTTTATTTCTATGGACAAACACAAAATATTTGTATCATGTGGAAGTAGAGTGTCAACCAGAAGTAATGTAAAAAGAAACCATGTGCTTACAAATAGGTATTGAGAAGGAGGAAACAGCTGCTGTTAATGCAAAAGGATTGACGGAGCCTTCCACTATGCAACTCACAGCTCAGCTCAGGACTGATTTGCCTCCTCCTGAAGCCTGCAGAACCTTTTGCTGCTCAGGCGTGTGGTGTAAAGACCAGGTGCTACTCCTGAAGACACCTGCTGCCCCCCAGATTTCTGGCTGAACCTTTATTTGGAAATTATGTTCTTTGATTCCTGTCCTAAACTGTTAGTATAATACCTGCCTCTTGTGCTAAGCAGTTGCTTTGTTCTTGTGAGTGATTAAATTCCACTGCTGGGAGAAATTATTCCAATATACTCCTGTTTATCTTACAAAATATTGTATAGCTTAATAAATGCATATTTTTAGGGTCTTTGGGTAATTACTGCTATTATTATTTTTTTTAAGTAGGTTGTTAATACAACGGGGCCAGGAGGTTGGAATCGTTGCCAATTTATGCCCTCCCTGCTCTTGAACTGAAGGAATGACAGGATGAAGCAACTGTCTTTCTTGAGTACTGAGACCCATAGCTGCATTTCAAAATGTAAGATAAATTCACTTAGATCACATGCCTCAGATTCATTTACTTGTTTAATTTATAAAATGCACCTTGAAAAACATGTTTGCTTAATGTAAAAGCGCAAAGTCAAACGAAGAGGACTGGACGAGAACAAACAATTCAAAACTGGCATCCCTTTAGCTCAGTCACAAGCTGCAGATTGACAGCACTCCTGAAGTTCATATGCACCAGATGAGTTATAGGATTAATTTTCTCCCTAACCTAATGGAAGGAAGAAATCCAATTACATTCAGAATCCTCAGCAAGAACAAGTATAACTTTCCATCTAGTTATTAACATTTCCAACTGTCATTGGAGGGATTGTTTGGAAATAGAGCAAATCCTCCCTCCTTCTTGACCTCTGGGAGGCTTGAAAAGGCCAAGTATAAAGCATTCGCTATCTATAAAACATTAACAGAAATGGTCAGGTTTATACCAGGGTGCTTAGATGCCGATAGTGAAGGGGACAAGGTGTGAGTACAAAGCAGGTGATTTTTTGAGTAAGAATACAGTTGGAAAAGTATGTTTATGGCATTAAGCTGTGATTCTGAAGGTCTGGGAGGGCTGTGGATACGCAAATCCAGCTGAAAGTCAGTGGGAGTGGTGGCACAATTAGCACATTCTAACTCAGCTGGTGATGCTCATCTCAGTTTTGTAACAAAGCCCAAAATGGATGGAGAATTACCTAGCACAACATTCTTATGAAGTTCCAGATGTAAATGACCCTGTGCTCTCATTGTCATAATTTTGCTTTATCAATTAACTATGTTCGTATAATAAATGTGAGGGGGCCTCATATTAGCGGGATGTGAGGGTGGTTTAGGACTGAATGTCATCACTTGGTTTGAGGGACCCCTGAGACACGCAATAATGCAGTTATAATCCACACAGGTAAAGTGGCAGCAGCAAGCCTTAAAAAACATAAAAGTTTGCTATTTGGGCGTTATACAAGTAAAGGGGCTCAATCATGCGCCATATGAAATTTAGCAAACTTTATCAGTTATCCTCCTTTAATCTGAAGGAACTAATCTGAAGAAAAGTTCAAAGGGTGAGATTGAATAAAAAGCTCGCGAAGATACCAGTTACAGTGTACGTGAGTCCTGGCCAGTCTCCATTTTCTTCTAGCTACTGATCAAATGTGTTTTAAGTAAATCTGTTTTATTGGGAACGTGATCTTGAGATTATTTCCCAGTGGCAAAAATCCTGACCAAACAAACAAATGTTTGGGGTTTTTTTGTTGGTTTTTGTTTGTTTGTTTTGTTTTTAATAAAAATCCTAACCCCACCCAATTTCCCTGTGGGACTGGGACCCATGTGATGCTTTTATACCTCTCTCATACTGCATACAAATTACAGTGAAAAGGAGTTTATTCTTCTTTATTGTATCTGCATATATTTTGTTTTTCTCCATTAGTTTAGAATATTCCTGTTTAGCTACCGCAAATGTTCCTTGCTGGGTAATCTCTTTCTTATTTCCAATTAACTCTTTATCTGAATTATAAAGGCGATGTTGCCATCTCCCACTACAAAATATGCTCGATCAGCAGTATCAATAAAACCTGCTAAAAAACCAAAGGAATTCTTAAAGTTGCATTCTGGATTTTAGCATCCATCTTCTGATTTACTGAGAAGGTAAAAGATGTGTAAGAAGCATATGGATGATGTACTGTTCTGAAAGATGCTGTGACTAGAAGCGCTGAAACACGAGATGCTGACTCAAAGGTGAATTTATATATACACCATTATATTTGTTTGGGTTTGTTCCAAATAACAGTGGAATTAATTTAAAATGCTGCTCTTTCTATCTGGATGAACGAACAAAAACCTTCAAAAACATCTTCAACTTGTTGCCTTTCTTTGGCATTGGCAAATACCGATTTTTTCCAGTTAGAAATACAAAACTTCCCGGTGCTTTAACGTGTGCAATACAAACCTACTTTTTAAACTCTTGCCCTGCAGGAAAGTATTCCCCTTCCTCTCCGAATTTGCCACGGACTTCACGAGAAGAGGAGCGGCTTGACGGTCCTGGTGATCCAGTCCTGCTAGAGACCCCACTGGATAGCTATGGAAAGCCTCCAAAGGTAAACTTAATGCTCCCCAGTTGCTTGTCAGCTGCGTGCAGGTCTAGTCTCCCTGAATAATTTAGAGATGTTTTAGGTTACTCTCATTGCAAACGGCCTTCAAAAGGAAAACAAGCAGTTGGACTGGTGGGGCCCAGAAATATCCTCGCTGTGTCCCTGAACACGTCTCCTTTCTTTCCCTCTCTGCTAGCAGGAAGCGGGTAACACAAGGCTTCCTTTGCATGTTTGTGCTCAATTTTGTGTTCAGTAGCAAGCAGAGGTTAATTTTGGTATATTAGAATAGATACACTTATGTCCAGAGGAAGGATACACTGCTTTGAGGCTGCACTGCATTTATTGTATTAACCCTGTTTCCCTCTGGAAAACTTGCTTGAACAAAGGTGGTAGGTCAGGTCCCGCAGCATAGGTGTACTTTGTCTGTGTTTGCATTGCTCTGTAATGCCTTTAGCCCTCCTGGTTTGTGCATTTAATTATTCATGTGGTATTCATCCAGTTTTGGACACATAAGTTGAATTAAAAATGTTAAAGCCTAGATGTTATGGTTTTTGTGGTTGTGGAAAATTGAGAGGTGTTTCATAATGATAAATAATACCAAAATTGATATGCTATAGTTACTTTTCCAAGGTGTGATTATGAGTTTATTCATCTCTTCAATGCAGTCTTAATCAATTGTATAAGTTTAATGTCTGCAAACATGAAACCATTTTCTTACATGAGTTTAGAAGATTTTTTTTTTTAGACCTGTGCATGTGAGCTTGATACAAATGCTGTGCTGGTGCCAAACTTATGTTTGAACTCCTAGAGTGTGACTGAAGGAGTCAAACTGAGGTTTTAGGGATTGACAATATCTAAAATGAAATTTTAATTCGGTCATACTTCTGACATTTCATGTCAGTAGCTTCAAAATTAAGTATATAGCAATAAAAGCTTTCCATTAATAAATCTCCATCAATCAAAAAAGTTGCCTTTGCTTCATTTCTCATCATGATAATGAGTTTTAAAAATGATTAATGACCTAACCTGTTGATTTTCAAAAAGCCAGGACAGCAAACACATTTATTGCATGAATGAATTACCTACACAATACCTGTAGCTTTTTGTGTTCTGCATGTTTGAAAAAAAACACACCCAGGCTTTCCATGTCAGGGTAAATTGATTTCCAAAGCATTGATTTCAACCATTAGTACCTAAAGGTGACTGAGAAAAACTCCATGTATGTAGAGATCAGTGTGATACAAGTCTCTGGAAATAGATATATTTTGCAGGGTACTTTGGGATATTGAAAACCGATACAGATTTTTAAGACATCAGTCCCCAAAAATCAATGTTGGAATATTATTTTAAGACTTGTTTATTTCTTGCTCTCCATAAAGCATTTACTTTTCAGCCTGGGACAGCTCTATCATTAGTGTCACCATCTATGATATGCTGTCACAAGGTGCTGAAGCTAGTAGAGTGAAAGACAAAACAGTAAACAGCCCGTGGCATACCCTGGAGCGCAGCCACCCATTAGTGAATCCACATATATAAACACTTTCACTGGCACTGGGAGATGCAGGTGTGTTTACTACCCAGGAGAGGGGAGCTCAGGCACAAATGCATATGTAACACAGTTAATGTAGAGGTAAAGAAACAGGAAACTAAAAATCTTTCTTACAAATTCTTTCATAGCGCAAACCAATAGTTTACTGGAGCCAGCATCTCCTCAGGATCTCACCTCCACCAATTCTTTAACAGATCAGTTGTCTCTATGTTTTAAATATGTAACTTAGATGAGAAACTACAGGATAAGATAAAAAAGGAAGAAGCTGCAAGGAAAGAGAGGAATTCACTTCAGGGTGAAAGTCTTTCTCTTGTGCATAAATGATATGATGTAGCTCTGGAGGAACACATTCTCTATTTTTCTGTTTTGCGTTTTAGACTCCACGAACTGCTTTGTGTTTGGAGACAATACATAATTGCTAAGATGTAATACTGACTTGATACATTTCTGGAGCTCTTTGCATACAGTTGGTAACTGAGATATAAATTCTTTAACGAAGAGCTGGGAGGTGGCAAGGGAATTAGCGCCTGCCCCATTCATCCTGAGCCCCACAAAAGCTGGGAATTATATTTCCGAGTATTATTTCTGCATGCCTGGGGAAGACTCACTCACTCATTTGAGGAGCATAAAGATGCAGGAGCATTCAAAAGAGACCTGTACAGGAATACATAAAACAATACTATCTGGTCAAGTGGAAGATCAATTTCTAATTCAATACAGAGCTTTTATCTTAAATAGATACTTTTATCTTAAATAAATATTTTAATTGCAATCATCCCAGTACCTGGGAATGATAGGTAGCCTGTGGGGATCATATTGAGCAATACGTTCCCTGTATTACAGTTGCTTATATCTGGGGCAGTGCTTGCAACAAGTAATGTAAAAGAAAGCTTTTTATAACAAAGTAAATGAAAGGAGGGTCAGATTCAGGTATGAATAACTATATTATCCCAGGGGAACTGTAATGATTCTTTCGGTTATTTGGTGTCATTTAATTACAAGAAGGGCTGTGTAGAATAACATAGCAGAGCATAACTTTTTTAACAAAAAAGTGGACTTAAGACGATTTCTGTGGGCACCATATACGCAAGCTCTTTACAATAGACTTACGCTTAGGTTAGGAAGGCCGTATGTCTCCTGGAAGACAGAAGATAATGCTGCTTTTTTGGAGATTGTCCTTTTTTTTGCAAAAACAGTTGTCTTGTGATGTGGCAGTGGCATTCTCTGTTCCACCCATCTAATCTGCATCTCTGGCCCGTGTTGTCCAGGGTGCAGCAGCTCCTTTCTGAGTTACTTGCCGTCATTACAATGCTACAGAAAACGTGAAGAGTGGAAAACAGAGGAGTGAATGGGAGGGAGGCTGGAAGTGGGCACCCAGGGGTTATCAGCAGGAAAATGATTGCACGTGAAGGACAAGTACGTTGAGGGAAGGATTTGTTCCTGTCCCCAAAACAGTTTTCAGTGGCCTTGGGCATAGGGACAGGGTACCACTTCTGTCTGGGAATTAGAGAAAGAGATTCTCAAAAAGGATTTCTGCTGTATGTGGTGAACTGAAGCTTAAAAGCATTGATTTAAGTATAGCATAGCTTACTTGTGATGTATGGATACGTTTCTAACACCATATTACAAACGCTGTTACCTTGTGTAGCGGAGTTAGCAATCAGAAACTCATTATGGAAGTCATTTTACAAATGCTGCATGTTTTCTTGTGGTTGTAGCCTTTGAGCGCATTAGTGTTTTACTGGAAGTTTTCCATCAGGAAAATATTTACAATCTTAATTCTAATATAATTAAGTAAGTAAGTGCTTTGCTTAGGAATTTTCATGGTCACTAATTAGGTTAATACTGATCATTAGCTTACTTGTGATGTATGGATACGTTTCTAACACCATATTACAAACGCTGTTACCTTGTGTAGCGGAGTTAGCAATCAGAAACTCATTATGGAAGTCATTTTACAAATGCTGCATGTTTTCTTGTTGTTGTAGCCTTTGAGCGCATTAGTGTTTTACTGGAAGTTTTCCATCAGGAAAATATTTACAATTTTAATTCTAATATAATTAAGTAAGTAAGTGCTTTGCTTAGGAATTTTCATGGTCACTAATTAGGTTAATACTGATCATTAGAACACAAACATAATTAATTTCCCATAGTATTAACATTAATCACGTTTAAAGCTAAATTAAATTAGTCAACAGTGAGAATGAACAATGGCTGCATGTCTGATTATACCATCTCAAGGTTTCCCAAATAAAACCTTCACTTACATAATAAAGATGGACCACGTGTGTGTTTCAGTAACTATCCATCAGTAATAAACTAATTAGAGTGTAAAGAAGAACCAGGGCTGATATTCCAGAAGATGTGAGGGAATCATTTAATCTTCTTTTGGGATGCAGAGGGAATTTGTTTTTACTTATAGGCTTTTGTTTCTTCTTTGCTGAACAAAAATAAGCAAGGGCATCTGAAGATCAAATCCCCCTCAGCTGTGCTCAGCAAAAGAGGTCCTCTGGGTCTGCTGGCGTCCTCATGCCATTTAGGAGATAATGCTTCTAGAGATGTCTTCTGCACCTGGGGATGTGGTGTTGCCTGGACAGCCCTCCGCTGAAGGGTCATATCAGAGTTTCCACAAAAAAGGTAGTGGTGTGAAACAGAACTGCTGCCCTTTAATTGCCCTGCATCTAGCTTTTACGGCAGAGTTTGGGCCCCGGGTTATTTTTGTTGGTTGGGTCAGGTGGATACATCCAGTGGGCTATTGGGCCAAAGAGGATCAGCAAAGCTAAATATTGTTGCTTTAGGACAGTTCCTGTCCTGATCCTTTTTGATCCTTCAGCTTCCTACGATGGGGGAAAGAGGCAAGAAGTCAAAAGCAATGGCTTCCGCAGGACTTCCCCCCAGGAACCGGTATGAGAAAAGCTTTAGAGACCCTTCTTTGCACGTAAGCCTTACCACGTGGTTCTTCCCATTGGAGGTGGGGAAACAGCTCACTGGATTTAATAGAAAATGTAATTAGGGTTAACCTGAATTTAAATAATTGTTCAACTATTAAATAGCTATTAGCATGCCCTATCATTTGCTATCAGAGAAATGCAAATATGTGTCACCGCATCAATTCACGAGAACAAAGATTGGAAGCTGATAATTGTTACTCTAGTTTCCCACCCCAGAGACCCGGGAGGTTTTTGTTCTTATATTACAAACCACAGCGTTTGCGATGATAGCCTCTCTGTTAGCAGCAGTAAACTAAGGTGGGTGTTGGCAGAAATATAAAGACATATTCATTCTGCCTTTGCAAAACAGATTTACCTTCAGTGATGCAAAATTGAATATATCCAGAATTAAAGCTCTGTACATTTTTATATCTTTTTATAGTAATGATCCCATCCTGCTTCTGTTAAAGATTCAAAATTTTAATCAGCATTGGATGAACAAGATCTTTTGGCCTAGGCTCTAGAAGTGCACCGCTGTCTAAAAAATACGTTATTAAGAATAACTGCAGTCAAATGTAGCATTATGTAATTCTTTTGCAAATGGACTCCCTGCATAAGTACTTGGACGTTATAAGTTTGTTAACTTTGTCTTCCCAAGCTGTAAAAGGGTCCATAATAGCAGTTTCTCTCGGCTTGCCAGGCATTAAAAATAACTCTATAAAGCTATGTAACAGATGATTCAAAAGGAAGTCGTATCTAAAGACATAGTGTCTTGTTGTGTGCATTAATTACTTCCAACAAGAACTGAGTATCAGGTAAACATAACCCATAATATTTATTCTTTTTTTTAGATGAAAATACACCAGTTTTAGTAGTTCTATAAAATATTGATCCTAGGATAAAATTCAGGAGGCAGGTCTAACCCATGACTATTTTTACATGAAGCAGTCCTTGATTTCGAGAACACTGTCATAGTGTATTGAGAATATGGTTTGATCTGTCTTTTTAAAATCACATTTCTTTGAGCGCGGATTAAATTTCTTTTCTTGGCATTTATTCTTGTGCCACCAATGTCAAAACAGAAACTGCAAGCATTGTGATAAAAGAAAAAATACTTCATTTCCCTGCAGCTTCTGTAATTGCCTCTGTGTCCTTTTTTGAACCGCTGTTCTGTAACTCCTCAGAGCCAGTCCCTTCTGTGAACAGCAGTTCGCTGTTCCGAACTTCTATGCCTACTATGGCAACAGGACCTTAAAATGCAGTGGAAAAACTCTGACATCTCCAAGCTGTGTGGTAGCAAATAAACTGATTATTTCTCTCTGTTCATATTAATAGATTCTGTTCTCAGAGCTTAATTCTGTTCACTGCCCCAAGCAAAAATGAGAGTGTTTAGCAGAGGTATACTGTGTTGGTGATGAAGCCGCCCCCGATCCTTTCCCAGGTTGGGCAAAATTAGCATAAGTACTCCATGCACACAGCTGCAGCCTTCAGCGTGCAGGAGCTTCGGCATCAGCTTCCCTTTCCCAAGAGGGGATTTTGCCAGTGGAATGACACTGGCATGGATTCATCAACCATACGCCTCCTCTCGCTTCCTACACGCTCTTTTGTACTGCCACCATGGATCAGCAGCTTCACAGGTCAAAGCCTGGTTAGTCTCTGCTGAACACACTTTCTAAGCGTTGTTCTCTCCCTGTCCCCAGATGGCAGAATCTATTTCTTTGGGCAAAATGTAAGCCAGATGGGATAATGCGTTTGAAAGCTTGAAAGTCAGATCCTTTGAGTTTTTTTCTTTATGATCTTAATTTATGCACATATGAAAGTGAAACATGGCTTTTTCCTCTCTCTCCTTGTCTCTTTCCTATCCAAAGCATCAAAAAAAAAAAAAAATCAATCTTTTCCAATAATGTTTTAAAAATCGTTTTCGAAATCAAGAAAATTTGGAAAGATAACCCATGAAACACTGTTCTGACAAAACATTTTTGTTTTTTTTTCTTTTTTTTAAATTTTATTTTTTCTTTCCCTTATCAGCTGTATAAGGAATATCTGTCTAAAAAATGTTGATTTGTCTAGCATAGCATGAGCAGCGTGTGGCAGAGCTGGCTATAAAACACAGCTCTCCAATGCCTGCCCAGTTCTTTATTGAGAAAACTATTCTTTCTCTCCCTACAGCTCCTCATCTATTACACTGTGCATCTTACAGTTTCTAAAATAAAGAATATGAGTTTTACAGAGAAGACTTTCCTTAACAAAATAAGAGTGATTCTGATTTAAGAGCTCTGTTCAGTCTGCGCTCTGAATCAGAGAAGGCTCCAATGAAAACAAGCATGCACCCAGAAAGCAAAGATCCATTCCCCATGTGTTTTGGTGTCTTTGGTTACTTCAGAGCAATGCGGGCACATTTAATGAAATGCACTGACATTTTCAGAGCAAACTTCCAGGTTCTGCTGCATCTGTGGAAATGGTAGTTTACCGTGGCTTCCACAGGGGACCACAAAAGATATGTTGGATTTAGACTTTGACTTGTTGCAAATTCCTGTACTGAACCAGGGAAGTAGTAGAGCCAATAGACAGGGGCAAGATAAGCGTTAATAGGTTAGTGTTATTGAAACAATCTTTTCCCCTAAGCACGCTCTCACAAACGGCAAAAAGTTTGTCTAAACTTGCCACAACGCTACTCTTAAAGCTGAGACTAACGATAGAAAATGTTGGGCAAATGTTTTAAATTTGCCAGCTCTATGAGCAATTGAAAACAAGATATTATAGGGAAAGTCGGACAACCAAAGTAATGGAGTGCTAAAAGGCTCACCCCATTAGAGTTATTACTAAAAAGTCTATATGGTCATTTGCAGGCAGTGATGGCAAATGTTTGCTTATTTCCTTTCCAGAAGCAGAAAGTTTTAGAGGGTTGGCATTTAACTTTGGTGCTATGGCTCAGTGCATTTTTTCATACAATGATACATTGATCACTGGAGCCATTCAGGACTACTCTCTGCCTACTGAACATCAGCACGTAATTGCATACTTTCTGTTCAATCACATATTGCTGGCTCATTTAGGACACAGAGCAGTATATTATCTTTAAAATAAATGTCTGATCATTAACTCAGAAGATAAATGATATTCATTTTGCTGATCTGGCTGGTCTGACACAGTTGTAATATGCTGGCTTGAAGCAAATGCAGACTTTTAGAAGACCAGTATATTTTGTGGCAAAACCTGTGAGTGGGACTTGTACAGCATGGATCTTATTTTGCATAAAGCTGGATTATCTTTACTCCTTTGGCCTTAATCGTATCAAGTGGGCACGTAATTCTGCTAAAATTCCCCAGTATAAATACCTGCAGACAATAGTTCAGTTCAAGAGTTTCAACTGTTGAAACTGTAAATCTCTCCTTAAAATGATCAAAACTTTTTCTATATAAACAGGACACTTTATCCATAGATCACAGTTGAAGCCTAGCTTTCTAATCTGTGTCCAGACATAGCTAATTACCAGCTCGAAGTAACTGAGATAGTGACATCCAATGACTTGCTCATGGTCATACAGCAGGTTAGTGGCAGCAAGTGGGAATACCAAGTCTTATGACTCCAATCTTCTGCTCAGTGCATTAGATCACAATTGTCTTGTTTGCATCGCTGTGTTTTCTGAAAGGTTGTTTTTTGGTTTTGTTTTTTTTAAATTAGATGCTTGTAAATTAAGTTGCTGGCTGTAATCAGAAATGTATTTATCACTGACTCTGGCTCACAACCAAGCACACTGTTATTTTTGCAACAGGACAGCATGTTCCTCTCATTCCAAGGAAAAGTTAATTGTGAGTGGCAGGAGGGTATGTCGTGATTTTGTTGTGACCATTTGTCCTCTATTGTGTCACTATTGCAAAAGGCAATTAGTTTCCTAATTCTCGCTTGGTGCAACAGCATTGACTTCAGTGAGCCGTACTTTTAGTATGCTGATAAAACCAAGCAGGGTAGTTTTATAAAGCTGGTCACCAATGGGAAGAAATAATCCTGAGGGGCATGTTTTAGAACTGAGGAAGGATGAGAAGACAAAAAAACCCCACTGCTTATGCTTCAGTAATCATCAGGTACCCTAGCTACATACTGTTTTTTTCATCAAGCAAGAGTATTTTGTGGTCTGTAACCCATCACGATGCCAGAATGTAAGCTCTAACCTCTGTTTGCTGTGCTATCACGGTAGCAAAAAGCTTCCACTTGAATGTTGGCTGTCTAGACTTAGGCAGATTTGCCTTAACTGAGAGAATTGTACTCTGTGCCAAGGAAAAGGTCTAGTAGTACTAGTCATTTGGATGGATTGAATGATGGCACTGGCCTGTTCGATTGCATATGCTGGATTTCTGTTTGTCTGTTTCGGATAGCAATGTTAACATATAGTTGAGTGGCAGAGTGTTTCCATGCAACATCAGGCCCCATATGTTATCTCCTCTTACAGTTTGTATATTAATTCATTTAATGTAAGTCTATGAATTTGTGTAAGTTCATTAATTCAGTTTGTATATTAATTCACAGTTCATGAATTGTGAATCTTATCAACTTACTTTAATAGCTCAATGAGTAAGTACTTGTTTCTGTTTCAAACAATATTTTAGGCTACAGTCATGTAATAGAAATACCAGTGCACTTTTCATAAAACAATACTAACCCAAGGGAACTCAGTCACCAGAGAAACATTGCCAAAGATGAGATCTGTTTGAAAATAAATTCCCTAATGGCTTATGGAAGCAACTTTTCCATAGAGAGAATGATCAAAGCCAAATTGTTTTGCAGTGGTGTCATCTTCCATGTTATGAATTGCCTGGTATCAGTGTCACTGTGTTATCCATACCCTGAAACGCAACTTGTAATGTGTAAGTTTACATCCTAGAGAGGTGTCTTGCATTTAATTAGTGTAAGAAAAATCTACTCCATTGGATTTTCATGGCTGGGCAAAGGACCATAGTACCTCTAGACCATCCACTAAGTTTATTTTAAGGGATACAGAGCCCTGCTTCAGGGAAGACGGCTCCTTAGCCTCATAAAAAGCTTGTAAGCCATTTGTCACACCAAAATTTTTGCCACTGGGTGGTACAGAAAAACCTGTGTGAGGTCCCTGTACCCTACATAGTTCTCCAACGTATTCCCAGCAGACCTTTCACCCTTAACTACCTCTTTGTACCATCATAACATGCTCAATGGCATGCAACACCTACCCACATATCAATAAATGCCATGAATATGCACTCTGATGGACTGCATGTAGCTCTTATATTATCTGAGACATTTTGAGTAGGAAAAAATCATGTATACAATATTAATGTCTTAGGACCACAGAGGCACTTCATGAGACCGAAAAAGAACCCGGGGCCATGCACAGTGTGGAGACATCCAGGCTGTGCCAACAGACCCCAGAGCCACAGGATGGTCCCTGGTCCTGTTTTACTGAGTAATGTGGTTACAGCTTCTATATCACTGTTATTTATCTGTAAAATAAAGGAAATTTCATTTCCTGACCTTGCAATAGTATCGTGGGGATCAATACACCAAAGATGTAACCAAAGGAACTTGATTTCTCTTTGACTAAAATATTCTATTATGCAACAAATGATTAATCTCATTAAATAATTTAAAGGAGGGTCGGATCCTGACCTAAACTACAGTGATATAATTCCAGCGGAGTACTTTTCTCTTTTGGAGAGTCACACAGGCTGCAGTTGGAAGAATATCAAAGGTGAGGCTTGGGAGTGGGTTCAAATGAAATGCAGAGCCAAAGAATGACCTACCAAGGATGCTAAGTGTGTCTAGAGGAGAGGGAATGAACCACACAGATGATAACCAGCAACAAGGACCAATGACTTTGGGAGAATTGGCAAAGAAAATGGTGGTGGACAATACAGCTTTCACTTGGACCACCTCTTGGACTGAAAACAATTTTGGGAGCCAACAAGAACTGCCAAGACAAAGTAATTGTGTAGATTGAGATCAGTAGTGGAGAGGTTCCAGATGCGGGGTAACATGTAGCTGGAAAGAATGAAAAATAATTTTAATATTAGAAAGGGACAAAGAAGGCAGAAAGTTAGAAAGCACCATTCTAGACAGCTGTTGCCTCACAGTTTTAACAATATTGTAATAAAAAGACCCAGCACAGTAACTTGCTTTTTTTAGGATAATTTTTTTAAGTTTCACAGTGGATTTGTGAATATTTTTCACATTTCCTTTTAATTTTCCATTACATTTTTTTCCAAAAGTACTTGTTTATCTACCTCTCTTAGAAAAGATTACTAGATGGACATTTAATACATCTGAAATTAAACTGTTTTATTTTCAATATGTCTACCTTAAGCTTTTTGAAAAGCAGAGAAATTAAGATACATCTTTTTGTGAAAGACATTTAGATGGCTAAGGAAAATTTATGCCGAAGTCAAACTCGCATCAAGCAGAAATAAAGGTTTTAAAGCTATATGGCTAATGCATTACTGCCCCTGTCATGTGTTTCCATACATTACAAACACACCTCACCCGTTCCCCTACCAAACCAATCCTGCTTTAGTGCCATCATGCCCTGGCAGCTCTGCCTAGTGCCAGCACCCCTGGGGGAATCATGTTTACTTATCTGCTGTTCTAGGGCTGGAGCTGTTTCTCCGTAGACACATCCTCAGTTAAATGTAAGTTTGCAGTATTCAAATTCTTTACTACCATGGGGTATCGGTAGGATCAGAGGGTAACTCAGGCTGGAAGGGAATTAAGGAGGTCAGACTAGAATATATATCACTTTGTTTCTTCTAATGGAAGAAGCTGTGTCTTGGGGAAGGAGAAAGCAGGTTAGTTGATCGGCTTTTAAACAGCTTGTTTTACATACTTCAGTTGCAAACTAACCTCAGATTAGTTTGTCACTGAGGGTTTGGGTTTTTCTATTTCTGCATCTGTGAAGTTCCCATTGATGAGTATTTGCATTTCAGAAATCTTTGTGGAAGTTTCTGCTAAATAACAGCCAGACTGGAAGTTGGGCAATTTTCAAAATCACATGCTTAAGCTAGCAAATATAAAATGGTTTTAATGAACTAGTTCAATAGCTTTTTATTAATTACCTTAAAAGATGTAGATAAAACCTGAGTACTTCATACAAAGACTATTTTAACTTTGTGATTCTGCAGCTCTTCTGCAGAATTCTTAATCTTGCTGTAATTGTATAAAGGAGTAATCTTTAAATGAACCAGGACTATACTTCCAGTTTACATAGAATGTGTTTTTTTCACAGAAGGAACTCTTTTAATCAGGCTATAGAAATGTTAATAAAAAAATGTATTTAAATAGGTTCCTGCATTTAATGGTGATTTTAACAATTCTGCAGGTTGCATACATTTTTAGTAAAAATGTTTCTTTAGATTCAGTAGTGTCATTAATGCATCAATAGAATATTTGTGGTGCCATCAGAATGAATGACATATTCTGGTAGTTATTTTAAAAGTAAGAACAGAATGTATGTTCAGAAACAGCATTAAGAACAGCTCTGCTAAGTCCAAAAATCAGAATAGATCATATGTTGCTGTATACCTTTGGAATATTTGAAATAATTAAAAGGCACGCTAAAGCTTTTATCAGTAAAAAAAGCATGAAATTAGACGGACGCAGCCTTTTGAACCCTTATTACTTTTAAAATAACTTTTACAATGCTGCTTCTAGGGACTAAGTCCAATGGGAAAGGAAAGTACTGAGTACTCCACAGGCTTGAGCTCTCGGCTGTGCTGGAGCATACACAAAATAAGTCACTGCAATTAGAAAGAAATTAAACGCAGATTATATACTCTGCACAGGCCTCCCAGTGGGAACAGTTAAGGACACCGGTTCGTTCCAGAGAGACCCTAAGAGGTCTGGCTGCGGCTACAGCCTTATCCGGTTGCTAAGGGGACAGTGTTTGTCAAGCACGTTCTTTTGTTAATAGATACTGTCATCCTTCTCTACAGAGACCAGTTTCTCTTCCTTTACATGCAGAGCAGCTACACAAAAGTACTCCGTGCAATCCAGAAGTGGCGGCTTCGAGCTAACCAGGTTACAGGTGGGAGGGCAGAGAAACAAGGCAGAAGATCAGAGAGTGCACTAAAGGCAATTAGAGGGAGATGAAGAGTGAGAGTGAAGGAAGCTGTTTCATGGCAACGGGAATGACTTTGTCAAGGTTAGCCAAGAACAGCAACCGTGGGTAGATTTGGCCAGGGCTAGTCAATAAAACAGGACTGGCATACATGCTGTAAGTAACTAACACCGTAAACCACTTTGTGAATCTGTTATCATTTCCCCTTCCTTGGGAGGACAATTAACTCCCTGTGCTGCCACCACCGCCTATGCATGCACCACTTTTACGAGCTACCTGGGCCACAGGGAGATGAATCTCTCCCACTCTCGTATTCTCAGTGCCAGTTGGTGAGCAATCAGCTTTAAGAACGCCCTGATAGAAAAACCTTTGTACTGTTCAAGCAATTTGAGATTAAAATGTTTTAGTAACCAACACTGCAACAACTTTAGCTCTGCCTCTGCGTATGCTACGGTTTTACAGCTTGATGCAGCTCGGTCTCCATTCAAACCATTTGCAGCCTCTCATCTCTATCAGATCAGGTCGTGAGAGCAAGGTTATTCATTTTGTGCTGGCATGAACCACACCAGTAGGCTCTGTTAGCAGCTGGGACCTTGTTCTTTCTAAAAATAGCCCTCCAGGAGACTTGGATCATATCTTCCCATCCCCTTTTAATATTTTATGTATGAATAATGGACATTGAATTTGTTTTTGTTCCATGGTATTACCTTTGACAGCTTTTTGATGAAGAAGATTTATTCCATTAAAAAAATAGACATGACTTTCTGAATGGCTGTCTGTTCATACTACAGATCCGCCTATGTTCATATCGTTATTGTATGCTGTGGTTTCTCTAATTAGAAGTCCATAGAAATGTTCTGTAAGAAAGTACCATAATTCCCATCCACTTGACGCTGATTCATATGTGATATCTGTCTTTAAAAAAGCAAAGTTTTGTTGTTGTTGTTCATTTGTATTAAATTGTATGTATTATTTTGCAAGTGTAGCTGAATGGCTCGTTTTTCATATTTTGCTGGAGCTGTGTAGGCCATTTGCTGGGCTTTGAGATTTTTAGCCTGATTTCCCAAGCAAATGAGGCCTACGTGAACATGCTCTCTTTGTCAAATGCTTCTGCCTGTCAAAGCTGAGGGAAGCCTCAGCTTTGAAATGGTTGGTCAGGTTCATCAAGATCCCAGAAATAATCAGGTTCCTTCTAGTGTCATGGAAACTAACTTCTGTGTAGAGGAAAGAGAGAATGAAATTAGTGCCCCCATTGAAGAAAAGGCCAGGAGAATTCATTAAACATGACAACTCATCATTTAGTTTTCGTTTGGCAACTTCTGGACTGTTCAAACAGCATGTGCAAAGCTCCGGAATAATTGCAACATGTGCTGGTTTTGCCAGGGATGTAACAGAGGATGTCATGGCGGTGAGCTAGGGCCATCCCACTGAGGACGGGTGGAGATAAGTGGTGAAGAGCTAGGTCTGCAGGAAACCCACTTCATTAGTTCAGCTTCTTGTGGAAAAGCCGGCACGTCCACGTGGATTTTGGATTAATTTGGCACAGGATTTTTTGGCACAGTTTTGGCTTATGATTTCTGTGGTTTGTATGAGCACATGTGCTCATTGATAGGCACATTTCTTTGGAATTCCACTTAACAGTCCTAGCTGTATCTTCATGATGCTTTTGTTTTGGAACAGTGCAAGGCAACACAGTGGAATAATGTTTACTTTAGTAACTTGAGCCAGTTAAGTTTTTTACAGGTTTACCAATAAGAGTCATTATCTAATTTATCCAGCTCTGAAGTTTGCATGAGACTCGTGGCTAACTGATCATTGGCTAGAATAATTAGGTACCAAAAATCATGTTTTTATTTATGTTTTCAGTTTTTATTTCTGTAGCAGACACATTGCCCATAGATTAACAGTGTGAAACCAAACAAAAATCTTTGCTCTTTGCCTTAGCTCATAGGACCTTTTCCAACTGTATCCTAGTTGGAAATCTGACCTTGTGGAGTCCCAAATTTGGCAGAAGGAAGGTGCTGCTGGAAATATTCTTTTCCAGTTTCTCAATCATTTATTCATGAATATGAAGTTACACACTGAGTGGTATTTGGCCAAATCATTTGCTTCAAGAGTCAGGTTTATGATCCTTTTCCAACAATTGCAGACTTGAGGGTATCTGGTAGATCGCTCTTACCAGATGTAGATATGCAATTTCTGTCACAGGGCCCAGGCTGTCTTTCCTAGCTTCCAAAAACTATGAGAAGCTAAGTAAGAGTCACAGATTATTTACTTAGTGCCAACAACTTGATAATGCAAACCTTAATATTGAAAGGTCACGTATTTAATGTCCTAATAAAGAGCACTTTGTGTGAGGAACTAATCTGGATGGATGTTAAGTTGCAAATCTGATTGGCAGTGTTCACAAAATTGCTGCCAAAAATTCTTAGGGAAAGCTGTAAACTGATATCCCAAATCAATTAGGGCACAGCACTGTATTATAATTCTTAGCCATCTTTTCATCTGCCGGAGCAATAATATCTTTGGGACATATCTCCTGAAGACGTTTCAGAGGTCACGTTTTAACTTCAAAGTTATGGGTTAGAGCTTTAGAGTTTGTCTGTTTGTGTTTTTGTTTCAACATTGCTGCACCAGATTTTTTTGCATTCCTATAAATAATCCACAAGGGTAGAATACCCTAGGACTGCACATCATTCTGCTTCTTGCTGGGACTTTTGTAAGGCTCCTGGTTAAAAAAACAGGATTTCAGTTTTGTGAGAGTTCTGATCTGCTCTTTCAAAATCTGTTTTCATTCCAGATTGAAATACAACCTGAGAAAACAAATCTCATGAGGTTCAACAAGGCCAAGTGCAGGGTCCTGCACCTGGGT
>NW_008795317.1:2784206-2788060 GCF_000699145.1 Aptenodytes forsteri | reverse complement strand
TGCCCCATCCCTGGAAACATTCAAGGTCAGGTTGGACGGGGCTCTGAGCAACCTGATCTAGTTGAGTCCCTGCTCATTGCAGGGGGGTTGGACTAGTACACCTTTAAAGGTGCCTTCCAACCCAAACTATTCTGTGATTCTATGAAAAGGCACACACACACACACACACTCTTGGAACACCCCATTAAGTGAAATTTCAACAAAGGGTCGAGTTTTCTAACAGAAAGATTTTACATTGATAAAATCAAGATGGTTCACTTAAATGTCAACATTATGTTAAAATATAATATGAAGTAAAAAGGCTTGAGATTAAAAGTCTTTTCTGAAATGAAAGACCTTGCATATGCTCTTAATTTCGCCCCCCTCCCCAATGGCATTTCAGTGAAACCATTATGTTTCTGCAAAGTACCTACATATGAAAGAAATGGCAACACTCCACTGCAAAATTTACATCCAGCTGTTTGAAGCTTTCTTCCACTGTTTGTTTAATTGTGAACTCATTTTGTTCACATCATGACAATTATAGATAGCTTATCTGTCTGGCATCTTAATTAGCAGATTACTAATCTAGGACTTCAACCTTTCTGGTTACTTATAGCCTGTGTTTTCTAACCCTTCAGTTAGTCTTTTCATTCATATATGCTACGGTTTTCATATACTCTATGTCTTCATTAAGCATAGGCTCTTCAATCATATCTGTTTTAATACTGATTATGGCTAAGGTAAAAGAGAAAATCCAAATAGGTTTGGCGAGGATCATGCCTTAAATGTGAAAAGAATCCGTTTATAACAAGGATCAGATAACTTAGAATTATGAGGTAATCTCCCATAAAATATTTGCCAGTTTTGCGAAAAAGCAGCGCAGAGTTCTACCCAGAAAAAGCAAATATTTTTATGTAACGAACACACACAAAAAATGTGTATAAACAATGGCACTAAGATATAGTAAATAGGCTTGGTCTTAAAACGGAATTATGTGCTCATGCTAGATATATATATAAATATACTATATCTCATACATATATAATAATCTATTACTGTACTTGTTTTCCCAGTAACTGAGAAACTTCATGTTCTTTAATGTATTTATCTTCCTATGGCCCTCATACCAAAGTTTCTAGCAGCTTTCCATTTTAATCACCAAAGTGGCTTCTCCTGTGTAGGTAGTTTGCTGAAAGCTTTAGGGCTTACAGGATAAAATTTATCCTGTACTTGTTAGTTAGTTGTATTAGCGAAGCAAACCTGCTGTCAGCAAATTTTGTCGTCACAACAGGTGCTACTTCTTCCCTTTGATAGGAAACTCCTGATAACCTGTGAATTGTTTGTACGCTACTGATTTATCACCATTACTTAAGGTCTCATGTTGAGCTGCAGTCACGTTTGTGTGCAGCTGTCCTTTTCTGCAAATGGCAGACTCATAGGATCACACATAAATGCTTTCAGCAGCGTGAATTGCCCATTGGGTTTAGTAGAAAGCCTCTGACACATCCAGAACTGATCAGCTGTGCTCCTTTTATGCAGGGAATGGATGAAGCTATAGCTTATACCGTCGCAATTATACCATGGGAACAAAACCAAAATAGCTGAATTTTGGAAGTTTGTTCATGATTTGTCCCTCCTGGTAGCGTGGAAAAATGAGACTTTTATGGTGGTGGGCAGGAGTATCTGATGTTTGAATAAAGCTTAGGAATTTTAAACATGTGCTTGTGAAAGTAAAGCACAAATAGAACTCATTTGATTCAGCATAGCTCTGAAAAGTCACGTTTTGGTTCCTCACGCTTACTTTTCATACCATCTCTTTGTTGATGTGATGTTTGTTACTCTCGTCCTGAAACTGTTTTTCCAAACTCTGCAAATCACTACTTTGGTAGAAATTGTGTGTTTCTTTTGTGTTTTGAAAACCAAAAGCCTGGACTAAGAGTTCCAATCGTAATGTTACTGATTTACAAACATATATTCATTCCTCACCCTCAAAAAGAGTTTGTCCAATGACACAAACTTCTGCATCCCACTATGTTAATTGCATACATGAATCACAGAAATGCGATGACATGTGAGGCTCTCCAAACATTTTAGATGGCTTTTTAAACATCTCGCAAACTGAATCCCGGATTCTGTATGGGTGGACGCCTGTGCCCTGGGAAGTTTTGCTGACATCAGTGACTGGGATGCCTCCAAAAGCAGCGGGAGAAATAAAAAAAAGGTAGAGAAGAATAATAACTCTAACTATGTACTTGATCCCACAGGAGTCTTCATTCCTGTGCTGAATACAGTAATACCGTCAGAAAGATGGCTATCAAGACAAATTGTACAGAAAACTTCAGTGCTGGAACACTTTCTAGGAATGAATAGAAAATCATCGGGATGTCTGAGGTAAATGTCAGTGCTGGTACAGAGAAATGTATTTGCCATTAAGCTCTGCTGACATTTTCTCTTTTAAGATCCTTTTTACAGTTGCTTCTTGTCTGGACAAATGTCTGTCATTTGGGACTCGTGTTTTCCAAGATGGCCATTTTGCTCAGGCTGACTTTGCTTTTAAACTCCTCACTTTTAAGTTGCTTTTTCTAATCGAGGTGAAGAATGAAATTGAGCAAACACATTGATTTTTCCATATGACAAAACATTTCTGAAGGCTGAAGGAGATTAATGCTTCCAGGATTTGAACAATGACTTAATATTTGGCAGAAAGAATATATTGGTACCAAAGATATTCCTCCTGACGATCTTGTGAAAATTTTCCTATGTTTGGCCAGTCCATATGTGTCCGAAAAACCTGTTTGCATGTACTAACGTGTTCTGTTTCCTTACAGCTCCAAATGCTAGCAAGAATTTCCCACACAGCAACAGAGTTTTCTGGGCTACTCAGGACCCGAGGGGTGGAAAGGAGGAGTCAACAGGAAAGTGCCTGCCATAGCCAAGTTTCAATGAGACAACAACCTCCTGCACCCCCAGAAAAACCCTGTGTGAAGTACTGCAGATCCATTAGCCCCTTCTCATTTCTTCAAATCCCTTTTAGCATTAAATTCACCTCAAACATTTGTCGAAGGTTGCTATAAATTTGAAGGTGTCAAGCTCCTTTGAAGATACATAGCGTGCTTGTGAATGTGGCTCCACATGACAATGTTATTACTGTTTTACACTCCCAAAACTATGGGAAATCGGATGCTACGGTTACAGAACGTTAACGGTTAGAAGCAGAAGCCACCAAACCCGAGATTTACGGTATCTTTGTTCACCACGGATCCTGATTCACTCTCAGATGCCATCTGTCTTGTGCACCAAGTCAGTCAGAGGAACGATGGGAGGGAAAAAAAGTCTGTGATCATGCAGCGGCACCGTATTGTGAAGTATTACCTGCACTGTGGAGCAAGCCAAGACTGCAACGAGTAACTTTAATTCTGATGTTTCCTGTCTTTCAGCTTCTTTACCTAGCAAAAGTAAGACTTTTTTCAGCATTTTTACGGGGCTGTACAGGCACTCAGTGCAGCCGTACCTGCGTGAACACAGGGAAGCTCCACACGCTTGACTGCAGGTACTGGATGCGAAGTTCTGGAGATGTTTATGGAACCACAGCCTGACTGAAACTAGTGGTTTAATAGCTTTGTTTTCTGTTTCAACCGATAGCTTTGGGAAGAAAACCCACGAAATAGAACCATGGAAAGTGATGAGCTCTTCCCTTGATGAAAATCAGCATTTTTTTCTGTTTCAACCGATAGCTTTGGGAAGAAAACCCACGAAATAGAACCATGGAAAGTGATGAGCTCTTCCCTTGATGAAAATCAGCATTTTCTCCCCCAACCCGTGAGGTGCTCAGGACTTCCCGCACCACCAGCCGCTGAGAGCCGGGGCGGGGC
>NW_008795317.1:2736839-2781913 GCF_000699145.1 Aptenodytes forsteri | reverse complement strand
CCCCTCGGCCCGCCGCCGGGTCCGAGACCGCGGGAGCGAGGGGGTATCTCGGAACAACCCGCGCCCTGGTTGTAAGTGTCATTTGCTGGACGTGCGGAGGCTTATCCGTCCTCCCCGGAGAGATTTTGCCAACTGCTTTAAAACTAATCGTCCCTCCTGGCCCTGAAGTCTCTGAAAACTGATTCCCCAGGCGAGGGAGGTTCCCTGCTCTCTGCCGGTTGCCCAGCTGCTGAGAGCTAACAGGCTGTATAGAAGCTTGTGTCCGCAGATCTTTCTAGCCATCACTTGACAACAACAACAAAGGAGTGAGATGTACTAGGCACTTGTTGGGTTTGTTTGGGGATGGTCATCTTAAAAGGCAGGGCTTCTGAGCATTAAACATTCTTTGTTTCTAAACCTTTCCTCTCGATTCTGAGAGTAATTTTACACCTCGTTAAAAATCCTTAAAAACAATAAAATCCAGAACTTTATTTCCAGCAAAAGACAGTCTTCAGGTATGCTGCTTCCTCGACCGTGGTTCTTTCTGAAAGCGTCTGTTATAACTTAAAGAATCTAGGAAAACAGTGAGGGGGGAAAAAAACCCAAACTGTTCTTGTTTGTTTTGCATGTGGGATGCTTCTGTGCTGTTAGTTTCCTTGAATTAGTAATTCAGGCCTCTGTAAGGAGAAGTTGCACTGCGCAAGCAAAGCTGCGTGTTCACCCTGTCTTGGAAGCTGTGCGCACCAGGAGTCTAAGTTGGCCGGCTTTAAGTTGGCTAGGTTCTTTTCTGCTGAAAAGTCCTCTTAATATTATCAAGAATATAGCAAAAATTTCTGCAGGGTCTGGACTTTTTACATAACTCAAGCTCAGAAAAAAAAATTGTCAGTCCTTCAAAAGCTGTCTCGCTTTTCATTTTAGGCTGCATTATCCCAGAAATCTGTGCGAATTTGTTAGCTCTGAAAATATTCACAAAATGTGAAATTCATGTTTAATATTTTCAGAGGATTTAGGGTATTACTTCTTAAAAGTTAAAGTGAATACTCCTGAATGAATTAAGCAATCTAGCCTTTGAAAAGAAAGCAACACTTCTCATTAGGGCCAGACTTTAGAAATAGCCCAGCTGTCTTGTAGACACTTATGTGAAATTGCCAAAATGGGACTTAAGCTCTTGAGGAAAATTTGGTGCATAGCTTACAGTTAAATCTGAGGCGGGATAAAAAAAACATCCAATCATGAAAGTGATCTGCTAGGTTTTGATTTGGTACTCTTCCTGAAGACAGAAAATGCAATGTATTTTTCTGCTGTAGTCTGTAGCAGGCATGCAGCATCCTCTTTGTTTTCAACCAAATAGCTGACTGCTGTAGACTTGTTAGTAGGTGTTACAGTTTTTATTCCTCATCTTGGTGTTCTCTCCCTCCTGTTTGTGCAACAGTACTTTGCCTTGACTGTACTGTTTAGCAGTACTATTTCCCGGCCAGCTATGAGTTTGATTTGGGTGAATACTAACTCTCGAAGTCAGGATCAAACCATAGGGCTTCTAGTCTAAAGTGTCGAAATACGGAATTTACATTGTGTCCAAGTAAGTTTGTAAATGTATTTAATTAAGTAAACAGAGAAAATGCTTTGCTCAGTTTTAAAGATAACTGCAGTTGTCCAGATTTTTTTTATTTTTTTGGTAAAGGCATGGGAAATAAGCAAGATTTAAAATTTCTGATTGAAGAATAAATATAAAATAGTTCAAAACTCCTTCAAAGCAGGATATACACAGTTATATGTGAAGAGTACACAAAATTAAGAGCTCAAATTAAAATAGGATTTGTTATCTGCAAGAAATTAAGTGCTTTTGGCTGTTATTAAAAATCTGTACCATTTCCAGTGTCACTTTGTCAGCATACCAGTTTACATTGGTTCTAACACTAAAACCCAAAGTTTTTGTAAAAGTGAGTCTTTGTATCAAGTGTTACAGAGAATCAGGGAGCCACTGGGCATGGCCAATGACCATTGTCTTTTGGTCAGTGACAATGCTTTGTCACTTTCTTGCATTGTGATCACTGACAGACTTTTAAAAGACAAGTATTCTTAATGTGACCAAGTTCAAAGCTTTAATTTAGTGACTTTGAGAACAATTACATCTTTTTCTTTAGGAAGTTAATGTCACGTTAAAACATGTTCTTTTTTATTTCTTTATAAAGACATCAGGTATATAGTTTGCATAGGTCAGGCAATCTCAGATTTGCGAGGAAACAGTTGGAACAGCAACCAGAGGAAACAGCAACCCAGTTGGAAAAGTTTTAGCTCAAATGAGATTAAAGAATTGTATTTACAGTTCTTATTTCTGTGTATTTCTCTTCCAAAACAAAATCAGTGTAAGTATTAAGTAGTAGCTCTATTTTAAGATGCAAGGTTATTTATTGCTTAATATTGCCACCTTTTCATAGGGAAAGGTTAAATTAATACAGAGAGTGTCAAAATGGGAAGGATGGCAAATACGGTAGAGAGTAAGGCCAAACTGAAAGCAGTAGTAAGACCAGAATGGTAGGCAGTCTGAGATTAAGATCCTCTCACCTACAGCTGCTCAGGCCTGGGGTCTTGTGGCAGTTTGCTGGGATTGGGAAGAAAGAGAGTTGAGGAGTCACTTCTGAGAATCCTTTGGTGTCGCCTTGGTAATGTTCCTCATGGCAGCATTAATTTGATTTCTTTATGCTGCTTTTCCTCTTCTGAGCAAAGCAAAACTTTGGCACCTGCCTTAAGAGTTCTGTTGAGCTGAGGTCTGGATGAGGAGCTAGTGATGGAAATCATATTGCAGTTGTACGGAGGAGGGAAAAGAAATGTAAAGGTCACAGTGGGATGCTTTGTAACCTAAGGCAGAATTGCATATCTTGCATATCCTCAGGAATCTACTTTTGCCAGGTTTTTGGGCTGCACTTGAACATGCTGTAACGTGGTATAGGCTATACAAAAGTGTGCATTTCTCGAGGAGGGGAATACATTTCAAGATGAACCTTTTCAGACTGAGTTAATTCTTTTTGAATTTAAACTTTTTCCTATGGTTTCCATTGTGAGGAGTTTAGTGTTAAGAACTGAGAAGTAGTATTAAAGAGAATAATGAGCTGTACAGATAAAAGGAATCTAGTAGAGAAGAAAGAATGACACGGTGGTGCTGTCATCTAAGAAGTTATTGCTAGAGTAATGAGAGTAGTGAACATGGCTTCCCATATTTTCCCCTGTGTTCCTACCAGTGTAACACTTGCCCTTCCTGATGTAGTATACCAAGGTCCTCGTTGTGTATCTAGGCTTTTGAATACCTTACATTTTGTTCCTGCATCTCCCGAGTGTCTCTGAACTGTCCCGAGCTCTCCGATGTTTCTGACAAGATTGTCCCTCCCTCTCTTTCCTCATCTGCCAGCTGTTTGGTTGGGAGCAGGCAGCTGCAGCTGTGTGTGCTGTGCATGGATTTATCGGCTGGTTGGCTGCCCGTGTGTTTGGTGGGGTCTGTGGTTGTGTTGTGTTTGACTGCTGATGTTTTATGAAACATAGAATCCGAAAGTATTAAGTTCTTAAAACTTTGTCAATTTTGGCTTAAATTAGCCAATGAATTTGTAAGCAATAGAAGGATGGGGCAGGAAACAAACTGTTTAATTATATAACCCTCATTTCCTTGGGAAACAAAGACAAAAATTACTGAATGAACCTACTTTTTGTTTACGGATATAAGAAGAGAGAGGATGTAGAACACTGCTTCATATAGGTTACACGAAAACTATGCCTAGTTGCAAACTTCCAGAATCCAGAAAAGGGAACAAAAGAGCAATGAGCTGTGTACAGTGCTTAGGTAGGAGTATCATATGTGTGGCTCATAGGTTGAATTTGGCCTAGGGAACAGTTTTATCTTGACTTCCAAGTTACCTGGGATGTTCAGGTGTCACTGCAGCATATACTAGAAGGGTGTAAGATGACATAGAGATCCTCAAGTTAGCGCTGACCTGAATTGACCGTAGTGCTTCTGAATCCAAGCTGGTGCAGCCAGGGCAGGGGTTGAGCAGCAGCAGCAGTATTAAATAATGCCTAAGCGTAAGAAGCTGTATTTTGTACTTAGGCCCACTTTTAAACACATTTGCTAAATGTGGGGTGGATCAAATGGCAGGGTATCAGATTTGATCAGCCACACAGAATCTGTTTAATGCTGTCTTATGCTAATTCACTGTCTGTAGTGGAAACTATTCAGTGAGTGTTACCTGGTATTAATTTTTTAAATGTCATTGTAAGGATGATTCCCTGCGTTATTTGCTGATGACAGTAAAACCTTGTGCCATATGCAAAATTACCAATTTCCTGGTTGGATTTGTGTTACACTGTCATCACTGTAGTGTTATGGATCTGTTGAAATAAAGCCGTTAGGTCTCTGTTGCCTTTTAGGTAATAGAGTGGGCTACCTTTTTAAAAAAAAAAAATCCAACCTCTAATGCTCTACAGACTTTTTTTTTTTTTTACAAGCTCCCCGTGGGCTGAGATGAAACTATCATACTTGGTATAAGAACAGTTGATGTGTTGCAGAGTGAAACTCTTGAATTCTGTTCATTTTTAATGCTTAGCACTCTTGCAAATTGGAACTCTTGGCGTTCGAGATGGGCATGCAGGAAAGCAAACACACAGTTGCTACCTGATTAAAAATGTTGGCTTATATTACTGCCCATCAAAATACACAGGATCTGTAAGAGAGGAAGGAGTCTTGCTGTCTTCCAGAGAACTTTCAACTGCTTTAACCATTAGGTCGTATTTTCTCTTCACCTTATTCCCAGCCTGATTCAATTACACTTCTTCCAGCTTTTGTAATGAATGATGTGAGGGATCCACAGCTCATACTCTCAGGCTTTTTCCTGAATATTGTGAGGTTTTGGACTGCATAAGGCAAAGGTCCTATATTGTATATAAAACTAAATGTGCACCTGGGAACTGAAGTGAGGATTTCAAGTCAGCATTTAATCCTTGCACTTCCTAATTTTTGAGTGTTTAACTCTTGGAGGTAGATGTTTTCTGATTTCTGTGTAAATCTCTTTCTAGAGTGAGATGGAGAAACTTTGGGGTGGTTTTGAATGTTAATTGTAAGACAGCAAATGAGTGTTGAGTTTGTGAACTAAGTCGTCACATTCTGCAGAGGAACATATTCTGCAATGTGAAAAGTGGTAGGTTCAGTATGATTGACACACATCTTACAGGTATTTTTGTTTTGAAGTCTAAAATAAGCAGTTTTCCTACTAACTGGGATCTTTTGAAATAGAAATCCTTGGTAGTTAGTAATTTCCCTTTGTATCGCAGACTTACTGTTTTATCTGAACTATGAGAAATCCAGTTACTAATACTATTTCTGTGAGTATGTTTTTCTCACCACTGCTTTGAGTAACTGAAATTATTAAAAGGTACACTTTAAAAATAAATTATACACACAAGTCCATAGATTAATTAATTAATCATTAAAAAAAAAATATTTCCCAGCTTACTTTCTGTTGTGAAACTTTGCTCTAGTGTGGTGATTCAGTGGTGTTAACTAAAAACTGTAGGAATTAGCTAAAAGTCATACTAATTTTTTATCCCTTTTTTGCTCTCAACTTTTGTTGTTGACATCTTCCTTTTTATTTCCAGAACATTTGATGGCAGTGTACATTGCTTGGCAGTGTATATTTAATCTTCTTGTCATTTGCAGTGAAGTAACAATTCTTCTTCTAGCTGCTGGTTCTCTTTCCATTCTTATTTAAAAAAATATCCACAGGTTTTATATCCGGTCAGATTTGAACCATTTATACTGAATGTTTCTGTTGCTAGTTATATTTACCGTATCTCTTCGTTTCCACTAGTAAGATTTATCTGAAGAAGTGTTTGACTGAGAACAAGGTAAAATAAAGAACTTAGTGCTTTTTTAGCTAAGTGCTAAAGAACTTAGAACTCTTTCTAGTGCTAATTATATTTCAGTTGTCAAAAGAGTGGGGAAAGAGAAGTGTCTGGTCATTCTGGGTAGAAAGGAAGCTGCTATAATAATTTTTCATGATGGGGGGAGAAGATCCCCAAGAACCTCTCTACTTTATGACATAGCTTAGAAAATCTGTGCTATCTCTATTTCTTTTTTGGCTTCCGTAAGTCCATGGAGATGCTTCCATTTATTTCAGTGTGGGTAGGGTCAGATGCAAAATTTGTTTGAGAAACAGAAATGGCTATGCTATTCTTGATTAATTGTCATTGATTGCTAATTCATTGATCAGTGTCGTTGGTTCTGTTGATTACAAAAATAATTAAAAATTAAATATTTTCCATGTGAAAAAAATTTTAATGTTTGTCACTACTTTTATGGTCAGATAACAACAAACAAAATATTCTTAAGTCAGGACAGGTAGATGACCTTATCCTTAGGCTAAGAAATTAATAGATAGCAATAATTTTAAATGGTGCTAGCAGAGAAGACAGTCTTTACAGTAGGAGCTTGAATTTTAAAACCAGAAAGTTGATTTCTAACTTTTACTCTTGAAAACTTCTGGTCTTGAACATGTCTGCTGCTAATTGAATCTGATACTTATTTCTCTTATTAGTGGGTTAGACAGTAAATAATTGTTCTTTATTCACCTGCTTACGCCCACCATCTGTTGTGACTTTTTTCCAGCTCCAAGAGTCTTAGTCTATTAAATCACTTATCATATGGAAAACATTTGTGTTTTAACCATTTTTATTGACTTTTTTTGCTTTTTTCTGTGACTTCTGTGGTTCTATTTTATTCTTTGAGGTGTTGGGACAGAGAGATGACCAAAACTGCACAAAATATACAAGATGTGGGCACATAATAAGTATATAAAATAGCAATTTTTTTTTTTTAACTTGCTGTCTCTTTCCTAATAAATTCAAACATTGTTTGCTTTTTAGTTTGCTTTTTGACTACTTCCAAGGATTCAACTTCAAACATTTTGCTTTTTACATATATAATACAGTTTTAGTCTGCAAATAATAAAAAGGGTACTAAAGGAATGCAGAGGATTTTACACCATGGGTGAGGATGGCCTAATGCGTGTATGTAACCTTTTTAGGAAAAATACCATACTGATGCCAGCTGTAGAGTTGCTGTTCTGTGAAAGTCTTTTCAGCTTTGTTTGTTTTCCTTTACAGTTAGCTGTCTGTTCACCTAAAACCTGATTCTTCCTTAAAATCAGCTTATGGTATGAGGCAATTTTTCAAGGAGTAGATTTGTTGGTATATGTAAGCCAGAACACTTTCATTATAGTTGTCTTTTAGAATAAATTTGTAGTATGTTATATGAAACAGCTTAGCATAAGAATGGGTTTCCTAAGTATCTTGTATTCATAGCGAAAGCATTAGTATTTCCACATGCTTCAGACACGTTAACATTAACAGTGTGGTAGGCTTTTTCACTTGTATCCCATTTTATGTTTCTGTACCATAACACCTCTATTTTATGCATTTGCTGCACAGCACTATTGTTTCCTTCTCGTTTGACAATCCTGCATGCTCGAGGCAGGTGGCCAGCCTTACCTGTGATCTGTAGATTGACTGTGTCTGACATGGGGTCATAGAGCAGGAGTCAAGGAGCTCTGCTGAAATGCACGTCCCTTGCCATTGCTGTGCATGACACCACTTTGACAAGGTGGGCTCTCAGGGGCCGTAATGAATGCTGTGCCCCTCACCCTGTTTGTGCTACTCAGCCTGTGCGGTATTGTCATTCTGCACTGGAATTTCATGGATTTGTCAAGGGAAAAAGTAGTTGTCTAACGTTGAATAAAATGTTAAGTGAATGTTTGTTGAATGTAGTCCAAACTTATGAAAATGCTAATTAAAACACAATCCTTAGCAGGAAAGTAATTTATCATACAAAAAGTATGTCCCAAAAGTTACACCTGATGACAAAGACCTCAGGTGTAGTGTTCTGCTGCAGCTACTAACATGGATTTGTTGCTGAACTGAAGAATAATGTATTTTATACGCAGTACCCTAAATTGCACCACAGTATTGATGCTGGAACTGAGACTGTGTGACATGCTTGTTGAAGGGATGGGATGCACCCTCGCAGAGTTTGTGGGTGACACCAGATAGGGGAGCAGTTAATATGCTGGAGGGCAGGGCTGCTATCTTTCAGCTCAGCAAGCTGAAAGAAAGGGCTGAAGGGAACTGCATAAACTTCAACAAGGGCAAATGAAAGTCCAAGCCTGTGCAGCACTATAAGTTGGGGACAGACTGGCCGGGAACAACTCTGCACAAAAGAACCTGAGGATCCTGTTGAACAGCGAGTTGAACATGGATCAGTCATGTGCCTCTGCAGCAATGTAGACTGAGTCTGTATCCAGCTGTGTTAACCCAGTATGAGAGAGTCTGGCAAACTGGAGAGACTCCAGGAGAGTGCCGCTAACCACTGGGTGACTGGAGTACACAGCACATGAGAAGAGGCTTAGGAAATACGTTTGTGTAGTCTGGGGAAACCTGAAGGGGACTCTTATTGCAGCCTTTCACTATATAAGGGGGTCTAAGAAAAGGAGATGGGTTCTTCAGGTGCACAGTGAAAGCACGTGAGGCAATGGGCGTGAGCTACATCAAGGGAAATCCTGACTGGCTGTAAGGAAGAAGTACTCACAGTGAGAGGGTTGTACCTTCACCACCTTCCTGTACGAACCAGTAGTGCCTGGAGAGGTCATGGCATCTTGGTCCTTGCAGAACTTGGTTGGTTGAGGTCCTGAGGAGCCTCCTGTGAAGATGGTGCTGCTCTGAAGTCTCTCAGAGCGCCAGAGGTTGCTCCCAACCTAAATCACTCTATAATAATGCCTATGTTAAATTTCCTAGCCAATTATTTTCAACATCTAGTAGTGGAGTTTCAGCTAAAGTCTAAACCTTGAATTTTGAATTGTACTAGTTTTAGAAAGACATAAAATTTTACAATTCAATCAATACAAAATTCAGGTGTTGTTTTATCTTTGATGTACACATTTTCATCTGGTGTGATAGTCATCTTGGCAAATAGAGACTTGGTATACAAAATCTCTGCCTTAAATTGAGAAAATTAAACTTCATCAGGTGTTTCAGCTGCCTCTGTAAAACATCTGGCCATTCTGTTTGTGCTAAAGGTTTGAATGATTTAGATTTTAGGGCCACTAGGCGGTCCTTCTTGCTCAAGAAAATTCAAATGTTTTGTTTTATGTGCAATTTTAAAATTACTTCATCTTTCATTATTTCTCATTTTGCTTCAATTGCCTGAAATTATGAAAAGCTCTATGTCCCCAGGTGGGTTTTTTGTATTTTCAGATTGCGTTTTGGACAAAGTATTATGTAGTTTTGTGTGCAAACTCACTTTAAACTGCTAAATAGGAGATCACATTCAGAGTCAAGATGAAATAGAATTAATAATAATTTGTAGCTAAATCAAACTTAAATTTCAATTAACTATAAAAGTGTGGTGACCTTGCATTATATTAAAATCAATTACTTTAAATTAACATTTTAAAGACTGTAAAATTTAAGAGGGTCATACCACTGAACCTTTGGGATTTGTGGGCTAACCAACACAAAACCAGTCTTTTCAGACTGAAATGCTAAATTAGCAGTTGACATCTTGCTGTCATGCAAAATGTTTTCATATTATCAGTTTAGTTTCCTTCAATGACTAGGTTATTCAAAGCTGAGAGACTTCTTGGGAGTTGGAAAGACAGAAATACTTGTGTTCATTTGTTAATCTGTGAGTAAAAGCAAGGTGTCAATAGTGTATTAGTTCCACAGTTTTGAAGAGCACTAGGGAAAAGAAGAATCTGCCCAGGTCACGTAAAGATAATATTTCATGTGTTTAATAAATTGGTTAATTTAAAATATAAAAGATGCTTTCTTCAACTTTATTTTCAAAACATGTAGGTCACGATGTATTTTTATTTAACAGTTGATTTCCATCCAAAAACAGTTTGGAAAAAGAGTAATAGATTAATCGCCTATTAAATAAGAAATATCATTCAGCATTTTCTAACAAAATAAAAAGGAAAAAACAAAAATCCTGAATGAATGCATGTTAAATTGTTTAAATTTGTTATGTAGCCTTGGGGTCAATAAAAAGTAAAACGACGATTAATGTAAAGGCTTTATTTAGTGGAACACCATCATATTTTAGCATCTAAACAATTGAAAAATGATATCTTTCTTTAGAAAACAATAGGTAGCAATGCAAAATCCAAACCTAAAATTAGCAGTATATATTTAAAATCTAATGCTGCTCACTGTTCTTCTCTCAGTCATTTCTAGGTGAATCTTTATTTTATAACTAACTGTCTAGCATCTGTGTAGTGAAAAATTGTTTTATTTTTTTCAGTAATTTTTATTCTTCACTGCTGAATTGAGTAATAAGCGCTATATAATGTATTTCCACATTTTTGAGGTTGAAAGAATTTTCTTATCTAAAGCTTGTTTTACTGTGTTGCAAAGTGTTTGGAGCCCAGCAGTGATTAATGCATATGGAGTAGATGTTTTGTGAGGGTTTGGAACTGTCTGTTTTGTATTTTCATGAGATTGCAGGGAACTGGCTATGAAAACCTAGGCAGTTCCCTTCAGTTCTGTATTCATATACATGCAGTCTTTTGTTGTCAGTGGAAGAAGGCTTAGAGGGCATTAAGGTATGGTTAAGATAGGCCATAGCTTGGTGTAGCTTGGAATTTTAAGGTTTGACCGTGGGGCGTATCATTCCAAAATGTATTAATTTAAAAGAGCAGAGGATCGTGAATACTGTAAATGTATTCAATATAAAGTAACCATAATAAAAAAATCAACTCTTCCAATGATTTCTAGATACCATTAAAAGAATCTCTTCAGCAGTTTGTAACTGCCCGTTCCTCCTTCTACAAGGCTTAGCACTAGCTTGTTTCATGTCCCATCCCTGTATCACATCTTCCTCTTTCAACACAGTTGACTGAATGTATTCTCCTTCCTTTGTGGATTACTTCATTGTTCTCACTAGGTATATTATGTGTTGGTGTTTTGTTTACTAGTTGTAATTAAAATGCTTTTTATTGAAAAGTAAACTAAAGCTTAATATTTCTAGCAACAATTTTGTTATTCTCTCATAAATGTCTCAAATTCTTTACAGCTGTTTTTTTAATTAAAAAAAAAAAACTCTTAAGGAGAAATTCCAGGTAAACCCAGCCTTAAATAACAGGCTTTCTCTTTTTTTTTTTTTTTTTTTTTTTTTTTTACCATGGAAGATAATCATAACATTATTTTGGCATTCTGTTACGTTACAAATATTTTTGATATTTTGAGAATTCTTCTGTAGATGGTAGTTCCCTCAGAACAGGAAATTATGTTTTATACTTGGGAAATATTAGTGTGGCTTCAGTTAATTTGCTTGTGTTTGTAATTTTATCTGTATAAATCCTGTGTAAAACTCTTCAAACTGCACCATCATTAGCAATATTAAGCCAAAGGTACATTTATTGTTTTCTCTAAAGGACATAATGTATAAATTGAAAACTTGTTAAATCAATCTTTTGCATTTTTATTAAATGACATGGTTTTACAGCTATTTCTTTTACACTGTTTATAAGTCTATTATTAAGAATTATTAATTCTTAATTATTAAGAAGCCAAACACATTTTATTTGTTAATATTTTCTAATGATTTATTTCCACATAGGTGGAGAACGAACTTGCGGTGTACATGAGCTAATCTGCATTAGAAAAGGTAAGCAATGACTTGTGAAAGTGAACCTCTTAGCTTGTGAATAGTACGGGTGAGAAATCTGCTACCAATGTTACGATCTTACGTTTTCTGGATCTTAGTGGTGCATCTTTGTGTTGCAAAATCTTTTGATGCTGTCAATGAAAAAAAGAAAAAAAAAATGAAATGTGAAATTCCAAAATAAAATTTGATTTTTCACAAGAAGGAAGAATGTGCTCTCCCAGTATTCGCTGAGTTACATGGAAGTTGTTACTGTTGTTCAACTGTGATAGGAAACCACAAAAACTTTGATCTTTGCCTTGTCCAGATATTTGTAGGATGATTTGATTTTTGGTAGTAATAGAAAGTTGTGAGGATATTTTAAAAAGCTGATGTAATGGACTGGCAATCTCTGTAGCCTGTGTTTTCAGTTGAGATCCTAATGACTCAAACTTCTTTGAAAACAACTGTATCAGTAATGAAACCAGTAATTGATAGAGCATGAAACAGAGCTGTGCTCAAGAGAGGACTTTTATAGGTTTAAAGCTGAGTTACAATGACCAAAGTTGGAGTTTGACAGTACAGCTCAGCTGATATGACTAGATACAGTTCTGTTTTCTGTCCCCTTTGCCAGCCCTGCACTCCTTTCTGCGGCATTGCAGGTTTAATCTCTGTGTTCTGATCTGAAAGCTAATCTTGACCAAAAACAAAAAAAAAGTTTCTTCAAGGATTAGTTCCTTCAACTGACTCACCGTTAGGTCAGAAGAGTCTCGGTGCTTTCAAGAGGAAAGGAGTAAGAAAGTGCAGTGGGAGAAGAGGAGGGCTGCAAGACTCTTTTGACAACAACGAAGTGTTAGACTGGCTCAGTAGTATTGTCAAACCACATCATACTTGGTAGGAAGAAACTTTGTTTGGCCTCTGTATAGAGCTTAGTTTCCATTGCATTCACTTAAAGGTTTTAGTAAAACCAGGGGTTTTTTTGAAACATTTACGTAATGTCTCCTAACCTCAGAATTAAGTCTACCGGTTTAGGTGAAAAATAGCTTTACGGTCACAAGTCACCTTTCCAAATTTTTACTAAAAGAATAATTGAGTGTTGTGTGTGGTTTGACAGTATTGTAATTAAAAACAATTTTCTGCTTTTTTAAACAGTGAATCATTTCATTCTTGCTTTTTTTATTACTTCTTTCCATTTGGGGGGGTACTTTTTCCTTTTTATGTTTTGGTGGTTTTTTTGTTTTGCTTTGGTTTTTTTTTATTTTTAAGCTTTATTGCTGTCTCTGTTTTTCCTTTGATGGATAAGTCGGTACACACAGTGCTCTGTATTCCTTCTGTAATAGGCTCTGTTTTTCTTTCTGAATTATGAAACTCACTGGAAGTTCAGGAAGCCTACTGATAAAGTTTCAAAATCTATTAATCTTGCTAATCCCTATTTATTTCAAGGTACTGTAGTGATTTTAAGAAAAACAATTTTTCTGCGTTCTTGGAGGCAGTGCTGTATGGTTTTTAATGTTATTGCTGGGAAGCTAAATTGAAAAGACATGCTTTTTTTTGAGGTTCTATGTTATGTTTGAACATTAGGTTCTAAGCTCTGTTTGTCATTGATATGATATTATAAACATTTTTTTTAATAACAGTTGCATGGAACCTGTGTTTTAGCATTGATGGTTATAAATTAGCCTAGGGATAAATGTGATGAAAAGAGAAGTATCCTCTTAGTGCCATTTATACCTGCAATATGTGGGATTCCTTTTTTTTCATGAGTTTCCATGTGTATTCTAACCTTGCGTCCCCCTATGCCCAGCCATGTTACTGACAAATTTCTTGCAGTGTGTGGAGCGGGTGCATTCTTGTCTGTCCTGTCTCCCTACTTGAGGTGTACATATAAAGCAGAAGGTGCTTACCGTCGTACTACAAATCTTCCAGCCGTGTAGTGTTTTGGTTACTTTATCTAAGACTTTACATCATCTGACACGCATTCAAGATGTTTTTATTGTCTGACTAATGGCCAGGCTCTTAAGGATTACTTTATTTGCCAGTTGTCCAGGCCTGCTTGCTTACCAGGATCAGAGTGCATGCTCAAGATGGATATTGTCCTCCTCAGAATAGGAAGGCCTTTCCAAGCTGAGAATTCCTGGCTGCCAGCAGTCTGGAGCTGGTCAAATCAGACCTTCCAGCTCTGTCCTTAATGCCCCTGGGTACTCATTTCAAGCTTACACAGGATCGAGCTGAAAAGTTTTGTGGCGTAGAGGTCTTCCCCTTCACCATCTCTTGGCTGTGCTTTGAAAGCCAAGCCTTTTTCAGTCCGTGAGTTCACTGTGGAAGTTTGATGGACAAACTACGTATTCACATTGACACATAGATAATTCCCTGTAGTCTTGTCTGGTGCTAGGTAAGTTTGCACTGTCCCCCTCTCCTTTTTCACTGGTGTCTGTATGACTGTGGCACCAGGAGAGTACACCCTGGCACTCCTAGCATTCATTCACTCATTTTCATCGAATGCTATCTATGAGGCTTTGAGAGTTGGTGCGGTGTTTGACAAAATGGTTCTGCATTTGCTATTTGCATGAAATCCTCCGATGCTTTCTGCCAGGTGACGGTAGCTAGAGTGCCCGTGTGGAACCTCTGAAAGAAAGATTAGTAGTAAATAGCCAGTGTAAGTCACTAGAGTTCTTAGAGACGTTCAGTGTACCTTTGTGCTTTCCTTGTCTGTCCATCTTTCTCGTAGTCCTTCCAAATTCGTTGTTGAGAAGCAACTAATATGATAAACAGTGATGTTCCATCTTGTTTGTCCTGTTCTGAATAAGGAAAAGGGAAAAGCCAGCAAGCAAGCACGTGTCTTCTATGAATAATGCAAAGGAAAACTTTCTGGTTTCAAGTGATGGAGTGTAATTAGAATTTATAGGGGGATTATACGACTTGAACACCTGTTGCTGGTGATTAATTTTTCTTTCTGGTTAGCAAAGTAACACATTCCTAAATTGTCTTTTTCTTGTCTGCCCGTTCATTTTTGCTAGGGAAGTAGGAACCTTGGGGTATCAGATGATGGAATGTGGAAAGGGACCAGAAAGGTCTGCAAGGCTATGTGTGACCATACCATTTAGCTCAAATTATTTAATGAAAACTTCTTATCTATATATGAAGGCATAACTGTAAAAACAAAAACCAAAGCTTAAAAAGGAAATGTCTGCTCTAAGAATATTCAGCTGCTACAATGAAAATAATTTGAAACCTCACTTTTCTTTTTTTTTTTTTTTTTAAGTTTTGCATTTCTCAAATTAGCCAAAAACATGGAGGGTTTTTTTTTATGTTCGTTATCTTCAGTTCTTTAGGTACTCTAGGCTGCAGTACGGGGGACTGCAAACAGTTGTGTTTTCATTTAAAACAGCTGCATTTTCATTTAAAAGCATCGTTAAAGCATCTTTGTTGTTAACAATCCTTCCACTGAAATAAATAAAACTAATTTGGTTTGTAGATTTATTTTTAGCTTTCTAAGACTCAAAGATTTGCAAGTACCAGTTATAATGCTTATTGAATATCTGAGATTATCTGAATTCTAGTGTAAATATGATACCAATACAGTATCAATACAGAACTCAGATTTGCTAACCAAAGGTGTAGCAATTGTCTAGCACAGGCCCTGCTCCCATGTCGCATAATGTTGTTACAGCTTCATAGCTGCCCAAGATAGACTGTGGTGGGTTCACTTCTAGTCTGCACAAGGTACCGTACTTTTATAGTGTTTTGCTTGTTGAGTTTCCTTTCAGCAGATTCATACATTTTTGAGAAGAATCTGTGAAGAGCTGATCAGGAGTAAGAAGACTGATAGGCTTTTCTGGAAAGCCGTAAAAACTAATTGTACGTATTTTTAAATAGAGGCTTCTTCTAAATGTGTAAATATAGGGGGAGCGTCCTGAAAATACGCATATATACGCATATTTTGTGGCCGTTATTTAACATCTAATAGCTGCAAAATACAGAACAAGTCACTTTCCAGCTTTAGAAAAGAACTTTAAAGAAATATGATCAGTTATTACAGAAGTTCAGTAATACAGCACTGAAATTTGAGACTCCTGTGTTTAACATAGCTAAGTGGTTGAACTGTTTGTGTTTTGTATTTACACATTGCTGAATTCTGGAAATTGGAAAAAGGAAAAAGATATTTTTGCTTTTATTATAAATGACTTTCTTGTTTACTTGTATTATTTAATGCACGTTTATTTTATGTACACACACATATTCAAATGCTTATTTTTGTCTGACAATACAAATTGAAGACTTGGCTAAGGAAAGAAGAGTCCTGCTTAGTTTAGTTAGTAGTGACTGAGTCATTTCATTCAGTCACTTAAGGTTCTTGACAGCAGAAGAAGGTGACAGGGTTTTTCGGAAATTACTCAGTGAAAGCTTTGCTTTTTTGCTGGCTATTTTCCTAACACAGAGATGTTTTTGAGAGAGTCGTGGGAGTTGCATTAGGTTGTTCCTTTGGTTATTTGCTATGGACATAAAAGAACTTAGGGAACTTAAGATCAGACTTCAGAAAAACGTATCTTTTTTAGCTGTGTAGTGCACTGTAGCTAGGCTGCTAGTCTAACTTGGAATTGGCTGTTGTTAGATGTACTGATATTTTAATTAAGGCTGTTTTCAGGTTTTGTTTGTACAGATGAGACAGACTTGTGATGAGTATTTACGATATTGAGCTGTAACTGAAGAAAAATCCTCTTTAATATATTCTGATATGTATAATACTGTACGACGTGGAAGTGGCATTAAAGCAGAAAATGCATGGCCATATTATTTTTAGGTCTCTTTCACCTTTCAGTATTCATTTGTGTATTTTTGAAGTAATGCAAAGTGATACTTCTAACTCAGCAATGTATTTTGTATTTAATTCATGGAAATGTAGATTGAGTATCTGAGTAAGGTTTGAGTTGCGCAGATTTTTAAAAATAATTTTTAAGCCCTTTTTTCTTTTGCAAGATGTTCTTTTCTATCTATTGTTGTGGCAGTCTCGCAAACAAAGGAAATTATTCGGCAAACTGCCTTTGTGACTAATAATGGAACAGAAGTTCCATTTGCTCTTTAATATGCAAAAGAAAGAAGTTGCAAAAAGACAATGTCTTTGGCTGACAATGAAAAATGTCACTTTTAATAATAATTTTGAAAAGATAAGAAGGTATGAATTTTTGTTTTGTCAGAAGTATATTTTAAGTAGAACTATGTCCTCTTTAATGTTCTGGTCAACTATCCTTATCCATTTGCATGTATCTGAATGTTAAGTTGCCAACTGCATTTAATTCAAATGGAAAAAATCATATTTATTCATGAGTTTCATTTTACAAGCAGAAACATTATTTTATTGAAAGTCAACTGCATCTGATGTTCAAGTTATTGCAGTTTTTATGATAGTCTACACTAAGCTAGTGCCTCTGAAAAAGAAACAAAATAATTTTTCCCCTTTCTCTTTGCTGTCATCCGGTTGGTAGAACTTCTTGGTCTTCGTCAAGCGAAAGGTGATGCCACAGATGGTAGCAAATTTCTTTAAATTAGGTAACCTCACATTAATGTAAAACTTAATACATGTTGTTTCTACTCATTTAAGGGTTCAGATGCGGACAGTACAAAGTGAAGTGCATTTTCTCTTTTTACAGAGATAGGAATAAAAACTCTTCATTAAAAAGTATACACAATTAAAGCTACTTTTATAATATACGCAGAAAATAGTAATTAATCTGTTCATAATTGTGCACTAATTAATTTTAAATAGACAAATACATATTTTTTTCCAGGCTAGAAGAAATTTTATGTCCTTTATTCCATGAATACTAAACTTAATAGATCTGGGAGATATTATAAAAGTATGGCTACATATTAAAAAAATGAAAGTAATAATGTTAGAATTAACAACAACGGAATGTATACCAAATTTTGCACTCTCTTGGAAAGCTAATCTGTATTTATACATTTTGGACTAGAGAAAATTTAATATGAAGTAAATATTTTTCTTTGAGATTGTTGATGCCTATACAGGAAGCAAAGTTATGTTTCTGTGTGTTCTCCTGTGTTTGGAGTCTTCTCGAAAGCAGCATCTACTGGGGTCACTTAACTCCAACTATTGCACTACCTTTTCTTCCGTAGCAATTTTTGTGTGTAAGACCTTTACTATATCCGAACCCTGGCATTTCTTCACTTAAAATGTTCACATAATCATTTTTACTGCACAGTACTTTGCTATGTGTCCTAGTTAATCACTGTGCTGTTCGGAAATCTGGATTCTGGATTGTCTCACACTTCGTTGTTAATTGTAGTGGCTGATACGAAAAATGTGGTTTTAAAGGATTTTTATTACATAGTTGTTTTTTTTTTTCTCCCAGTAATGGAGAGCTGCTTTGTAGTAGCTATGAACTTTTAAACCGCAAGCCTCTAGACCCCTGCAGGTCTTTAATACTTTTGCACTGGGAGTATTATTTGCGAGTGCCATTAAAAATCTATAATCACTGCTGTTCTGTTACCCACTGTGTGGAGAATACAGTCGTGTAATATGCTATGTAATTGCAACGGATTATTGGGATTTGGAGGTAATCAAGATGATTCCATGATCTATGTCTATTCCAAGTAGCAATGTGATGTTTCCTTCACTGTTTCTTTTCAGAGATTTCTGTTGTAAGATACTACTTAATGGGAGATGAATTCCATATTAGAGTGAAAAGACATTGAGGGACTGGTAAATCAGCAGGGGTGGCACACTGACAACTTCCTCAGCCTATAAGGATTTAGGAATTAAAAGATTTCTGTCAAAAGTTTAAATCTTCATCTCAAAAGTATGGCTTCTGTTATTCCTAAATTCTTTGTTAGATCAGTGATATTTTGGAGCCCAGGGTCCTCTTTTTCCTATAATTAAGTTTATCTCCAAAAGACTGTTTCAGCATGGTATTTTAAAAGAAAGGGAAAGGAATCATGTAAATGACGAACTGCAGAGGCAGTACTAGAGTTGATACAAGTATTTTTGTGCAGTTATGTATGTGATTAGTTAACTTGCTGAACCAAGACCTTCTTAACACAAACTATGATTTATGAAGTATATTGAACTCTATTTTATGTAAATATTTAGTCAAGTAATTTAATTGCTCATAATAAAATTAAATAAATTTAATTTTTTAATTAAAATACATTCTAGTTAAGGAAACAAGGGGGGAAAAAAACTCCTGATTTATCTCTGTAGCAGTGCAGATTATCCTTCAGCCAGTGTGAAGGGACATAAACCAAATGATGAAAAAAGTTGCTATTATTCCTGATGACTTTCCACTGGAATAAAAGTGACTCTGGAGTTAGACAAGTGTAGCTGTTGTGATACAGTAATTCCAGTAAATTTTTTCATGTAAACAGGCACACTTATTATTTCAAGTTAGGTGTATGACATTTTTTATAAATTAACCTTTAAATTGCATCATGCATCATGTACCACTTCAGATAATGTAAGTTTTCTGTTTTTCCCAGTATTACTTTGAAAGTTTCATAAATAGAATTTTTAAAGGGCATTGTTATTCCAGATAGAAAGGTAAATAAGCACTTTCATCCTGATTTCATTCTGTCAGTCTTTCAAAACTTCTGAAGGGTTCATGTTACTAAAAATGGTTAATAATTTTCTTATTTAGGAAATGCTCTTTTCAGTTCTGCATTGAAATTCAATTGTTACTTCATGTTTATGTTCATTTAAAATTGCGTGTCACTCCGGGTAATATACTGGATATAGGTGTTTAAAGCATTGAAATACAGGTAGCTCATGTTGTACATGCTTGTAATTTGTACCGGAGAGTGTGTAAACTTGCTGTATAACAAAGTGCAAGATGCAGGAGAAACAAACACATACGGAGGAACATCATAAGACTAGCAGTATAATGTGTATTTAACATAATGCTGACATAAGCTGACAAATTTAGCCATTAGTAGTGGGCTAAGTTAAGAAGTCTGTGCTGCAGAAGAAAGGCAAAATACAAGTTTGAATTGAAGGGGGCAGCATCTTTATACAGAAAAGTTTCAATTTTCATGTTATCTAAATGTAGTTAAAAAATTAAGAACATTAATAGATGAGATTTAATTGCGCATTTTAAATTGAGCTAAAATACTTTTCCTGATGCCTGTTTTGGCAAAACAGAAAAGAAATAGGTAAATTTGTAGAAAGGAATTATGTAGTTCCAATGGTTTTATATGAGAGAAAGACAAAAGATGAATACAAAATCAAACAGGAAGCATAGGAAATACATTTGGAATTTTGTCTTTTGACATGCTTAATAAAACGTTTAGAGGGAATTTAGAGTTCATTGTCTGTCATTGATTTCTAGCAGAAACATCAGCTAGTCAATTTTTGTGGTAAAGTTGCTTCTGTTTTTTGTATGGGAAAGTATTCTAATAGTAATGTCAGCTGCCACATAGAGTTTATCTTGTTTGTGAAACAGTGCAGGTAGTCAAGAATTTAATTTTTTTAAGTCTTCTAACACAACAGTGGATAAAATATTGCCCTCTGTCAGTGTAGCATTTTGTCTAGGTAAACTACGTTCTATTCACTTGTGATTGCTTCTTCAACTACTCCAGCAAACAGGAAGATGATAATTCTGCTAAACTATTGTGAAACTTTGTGTATTGAGTTTACCTTGTCAAATAAAAGCTGTTTAGAAAGAGCACAAAATCTTAGGTAGTCTTCAAGTTCAATTACTTACTTCTAGAGAAGAGACCAGCCTATGTAATTAGTCATAAAAGAAAAACATATTTACATGTAAACTGACACGTATGAAAGTACAGTTCTTATTCCTGTTGAGTAATCAGACCAAAGTATTTTACTTCCGAGCTGACTCTGAGGTATAGAGGGTTTTGTTTGTTTGGGTTTTTTCCATTATGACATGAGCTGTCTGTGAGAAATACATATGTGCTGTTTGGAGATAAATAATTCAAGCATGGAGAAAAGGCAATCAAGGCATGAATCTTATTTTGTGGTTCAGTAACCTGTTCAGCTTTCTGAAAATATGTTAATGTCTCATGCAAGTGGGAAAGTTGGTATGAAGTGACAAGCAGCAGTGAATAGCATTTGAATGAAAATATTTTTGAGCTGGACAGCACAGGTTATTTTCATGTAATGTCAAGATGTAATGGTGTAACAGCTAATAACAATAAATAATTCTTCTTCAGGACTAAATACAAAACAGTCCTGTTTATTTAAAAGGCTAAAATATCTTAGATCAAGTTGTAAAAAAATTAAGACAAATAGAATGGGTTATAAATTAAAAACAAGCTTACATTTTTTCATTTCGAATGTTTTTGTGCTAGGATCTTAAAGGTAATTGAGGTTCTTTGGATCATACCCCTAGTTACTTAATTTGTGCACAGAAGAGATAGTATTGCATTTGTAAATGAATAATTAAAACATCACTAAGATAGCTAGTAATGTACAAAGCCAGATAGTTAAGTGAGCAGTATGATGTGGAGTGTGAGAGCTCCAAAAATAACTGACTGGATATTAAATATAATTGGGGGGGTAGATACATATTAAAAACATTAAATGCTTTTTAATTTAATATTAAAAACATTAAATGCTTTTTAGTATGTCTGAGGGTTTTTGTTGTTTTGCTGACATTTACTTAAAGATGCCATTATTCTCTGAAGAGTTTGAAACATCTTTTGGAAAAGAAAAATTTGTGAGTAACAGGGAAGTTATTTGAGAAAGAGATGCTAATTTGATATTTAAGATGAAGAGATGGTAAGTTTCTATGTTCTAATAATTCCAATTCTAGTGATGGTAATAATAAAAGTGAATTACAGTGATGTTAACGTAATACTTCTGTAATGAGTATAACTTTCTATGTCATTTCCATAGCCAGCAATTCAATTAGTCTTTATAACTTTGTAGTAAGACATTTGTTCTTTTAGTATTTCTAAAACTGTGTTATATTATTATGAATTTCAAACATTCATTGTTGTTTTTCTTAAGAACTGAGGATAATTATGAGGTTTATAAAAGTAGGACATTTGAATTTGAAATATGACTATGAGAAAGTGTTGCCTTTCTACTGGTTTGTGATTGTAGAAGAAACCACTGGGAACCTCTGAGAGTTTTTAAAATGCTTTTCGTGGTACAACTAATGCCTAAACCAATCAGAATTTATGACAATGTGTTTTGAATCAAAATAATTCTGGTGTTGAATGTGGCACAGATATATTTTATATGCAAAAAAGTACTTTTTTTTTTTTAACTGCTTGATGCTTCAACTGTGAGAAACTAACTGAAGGATTAATGTGAAGTATAAAACCTTTATTCATAGATGGGAATCTGTACACATTTACATGTGGAAAATTGAAGTACAATTTTATTTTGTTTTTTTTCTGGCTTTATAATGGTAATACATCAAAGGATTTTAACTTGGTAATAGGCTTAATCTGTGAACGAGCGTTCTAAGATTCTTTACATGGATGCAAATTGATACGGGAATATAATTTTCAAGTCCTATGTTCGCACTGAATTACATAAATAATTAATTAGTCTTGCTGCAGCTAAAGTTTCATTCTTTTTGAAGGTATCAGCCAATGTTTTTTTTCACTCCAGAAAGATGTCATCAGATACTGTGTTTCCATAGAGAACTATACAGTTTGCATACAGTGCCTTTTTTAACTGATTAGTATCCAGGAAGTACTCGAGAAAAAAACGGCAGTATTGTGTTTTCAAGTTACTTTTAGGTTGTGGTTAACTTCCTTAAGCACATATTTTGATGGATCAAAGCAGCTTTGATTGCTGAACAATATAAACATAAGAAAAAAAAATTAAGAATTTAAACCTACAATTTTAAAAGATCAAATGTGAAATACTTGAGAGTGCACTTTTCTCTGAAGATGTTGTACAGTTAATCTATCCTATTAAAAGAAAACATTCACTGTCCTTTATTGTGAACCATAGAATGATTGGAATTCAGTTCAATCTCCTGCTCAAAGCAGCATTGACACTAAATCCAGACAAAGTTGTTTAGGACAGCCTGCTCCAATAATAAAGCAATTATCCTCATAGATAGATTTCTGTGGTCCCATTATCTTTATCTATGTCTAGTCTTCATACTTCCCATTTCCTCACTGGACACCATTAACTTGTGCCTAATTGCCATCTTCCACTTCACTCTCTCTTCTGTTGGTCCTTGTGTCCTGGTGAATTGCGGTTTCTTCTTCCTGCCTTTTCTGCCACTGCCTCTAGGTTTGATAGGTGTTAGAACTGGAAGTTATTGAAGAATGAAGATTTTCTGCTCTTGGCCCAGTCTCTAGTCTCATTTGGGTCAGGATCAATAATTCAAAGAAAACTGGATGTTGTTCCAACAGCTCCAAACATTCACAGCTATCCATATGCAGCCTTGGGAAGGCAGGGAGCATGCCTACTGCCAGCAGAACCTTGGGAGATTTCATCTGTTAAACTTTGAGGTCAAAAATGAATATACACAAACTGAGGCTTTTGTCAAATCTCAGAGCTTTCCCATATTTAGGAAGATTCCGTGAAAGTGGTAAATGGACGCCTGACAAATGATAAATGAACACCTGACACATGCCAAACTTTCCTTGTTCTAAATCAGGGAACAGTAGGGCTTTTTAAAAAAATAAATTAGTCACCACTATAGCGGTAATTTTTTTTCTTCAGCTCATTCTTGGTCACGGCTTAACTATTTTTCTTAGAACTTAAACAAAAACCCTTCAGTGTGAGGCAGAGTTGCCATAAACTTCAGCTATAACAAGTGATCTTAATTAAATTGTGAGCAACTTCAAACAGACTTCTGAAGGCAGTATCAGGTAATCTTAGTAGGATGTGCAACCAAGGTCTTTTGTGAACAAAGGGATTTTTTTTTTCTATTTGTTCATGATGAAAATATTTTTAAAAAAAGTTTTAGCTTCCTTTCCTCTCTGATCCAGAATATAATTCCACTTTTCTCACCTTGTTGCTCTGCTTGATGCAGCAGGACGTCTCATCCTGGAGGACTGATGGGGAACTCAGTAACTCTGTGGGTCTTTGTATTTCTGTTGTACTGTCTGAAATCGAAAATACCACGTGCCTGCTCCTCCCTGTTGCACTGTTTGTTTTATTCTGGCTCTATTAAGCAGTTGTACTGTGTTCTTATATTTCTTGTTCTTTCTTGGACTTCAGTGGGCTGGAAGGTGAAGGTCAGATTTTGAAGGTTTCCAATTATTTCTAGCTTTGCCTTCAGTTCTTCAGAAGACACTGTTCCCAGCTTAACTCAGTTGAGAGTTGCTCATGTTTTTCTGAACTTTTCTGGTATGATCTAATAAAACAAAAATTTGACTCAAGTTTGATATTGACTAAATAGAGGTTCTAGTTTAATTGGGGTTTGTTTCATCCTTTTGGGACTTCTTTGGTTGCTATTCTGGTATTTCTTTAGTAATTTTGTCAGGATGGGTGGTTTGAAGTTATTGGCAGGTTCCTTTTCATGTGAAAATTTTCAGGGTTCTAGGCACAATGTTACGTGATCTCTTCTGGTCAGAAGTAAAAAGTGAAGCAAAAATAATTCTCACAGTTTCAGATAGGTCTGGATGTCCAGCTCAAAGTAGAAGTGCAAATCTGACCAATTCTGTTTAGATGGTGGAAGGTGCATTTCTTTTGATCTTTCTTTTCTGGTTTTTAAAACACACCTGTATAATTAAGAACAGCACCACAAACACAAATGTTCCCTGTCATCCCGCAAAACAAACTGAGGAGGTTGTGGAACTACGTGTGTTTCTCAGTCAGCACTTTTACACAGACGTATGAGCCCAGATTTACAAAGGGCATATGTAGACTCAGAGAATAATTTAATTTGGAAGGCTCATGGGAAAGTAATTCACAGTTCAGCTCCCTGCTCAAAGCAGGGCTAACATTAAAGCTGGATTCTGTAACTGATCTAGGCAATCTGTTCCAGTGATTAACCCCTCTTATTCTGGAACTTTCCACCTCATCTCCATCTGGAATTTTCCTTGTTGCTACTTTGGGCTGTTGCCTCTTGTTCTTTTGTATTGCATCTCTGAGAATGCAGAGTACGTTGCCAATTTTTTCTTTAATCTCACTCCTTTTTACATAGTGAAAGATGTTGCCACACAGCATTATATTCCTAAAGTGAAGTGACAAGATCTTGGCAAACGGAATTCATAAATCTGATAAGTCTTCATAAACCTTAGAAAAAATTCAACCCCCAAGAATGGGATTTATGGTAGTGAGTAGAGGGACACTAGCAAAAATAGCAGGAAGAAAGGGATATGTGAATCCTAGCTTTCATCCAGATGAGTGCATCTATGTTCAATCCTGAAAGATGCACCTCTGTGTGGGGAGGCTGCAAAAAACACTCTGAGTGTTAAGGTGTCTGTTACCTCAAGGTCTCACTCTCCCTCTTTAGAATGCAGGTTTGAGACATAAACGTTATAGCCTCTTACATCAGTTATTAATGGATCAGCACACTACTAATAAACCAATTAATGGATTAATTAACTAATAAACATACCACTATGAATCACTTACAGTTCTATAACGCTTTACACCATTGTTAATTGCATGCAATTATTGAGTTCTATCACTTTATTCTTATAAATTGCACCCAAGTATTATTGAATTATAGTTCTATAACCCTTCACTTTGACCTCCCACACCACTTATTAACAAATTTGCAATTCTGTCACTCTTTAACTTCTCACATCAAGTCTTTCAGATGTAGACCCAGTGGAGAGTCCAGTGGGTTGCCCAAGGGGCTTTTCTTTGACATCCTGGCAGCCTTGATTAATGAAGCAGGTCAGCTACATTATAGTCTGTGGGCATCTGCATTCCTTGTGTCAAAAAATCTGCCCTCTCTTGTTCTTGAACTGCTTTTATAACTTGTTCATTATTTCTTACATTTCTAGACTCTCTTTTTTGCTGCCCTTCTATATCCCTTTCTCTGCCCAGTCTCCTTTCAGATAAACAAGCTGCCCCTTAATTACTCTTTCCCAATTGGTCCAATTTGCTACATCCATTTCCAGATTTCTTATTTCTAAAACCATGTCCTAGGTAATCTTGGCCTTAAATGGTATTACTGATGTTGTTACTTAGGTACTGATGGACTTGCAAGATCCTACCCCTGCAAAAGATGCCTGATATTCCCTTTCAGTTTTCTGCTTAATAGCAATTGCATATTCTTTATTTTATACGCTTTCTAAGACATGTCAATCTACTTCAGCCTTTTTTCCTCTCCCTGGTTTTGATTAAGTATGCTTTATCTCTATTCCACTTAGCTCTTTCTTGGTTTATACACAAGTGGCACACGTACCAGGGCAAGGAGCATACCGTTATGTGCTTTTTCTCATTCTGTTTTTTTGCTCACACAGTATACTGCTTGTCAGGGAGCAGCGAGAGCTAGCTGGTCGCTAAGGGAAGAGGAGCCAGGAGCTGAGCATAACAAGGCTGACAGGGACAACGGCCTCACCAGCAAGGGCTCAGTCCCTCCCCAGCAGCACTATCTCAGAGTTGGCCCTGAGTCCAGGTAGCCAAACCTCCATCCCCTTCCAGGAAGGGGGGATGCTCTTAGCTCCCTTCCAGTACTCTCTCTCAGATGTTCCATCAAAAATCATCAGCCTTGGCATCTGCTGATCATCTCCCCATTTTCTGCAGAGACCCTGTCTTGTTGGCGTCCAGTACTCTGGCAGAACCTCTTGCTCACAATGTCAGTCCTCCCTTAGATTAGGACCAGATACTTTTCTGTTCTTTGAAAAGATGATTGGAAGAAAAAAACCCTGATGAAATTTAACAGTATTAAACATAAACTCAAATATAAATGGTGGTTTTTCAGTTATATCTTGCATATATGTTTGGAACTTTAGTAGTATTTATTAATGATCGATTCTGATAAATATTATAACTTTTACGAGTTAAACTAAGACAAGACTTATTGAAATGTGTTTCTTTCTTTCTATTTCTTTTAGTATCTCCTGAAGCAATTGGATTCCTGTCTGCTGTTGGGGTGTTCATTATTCTCATGTTGCTACTTTTCCTATATATTAATAAGAAGATGTGTTTTGAAAATGTTAGTGGTTTCCCAGATCTCGATTCAGGATACACTACAAGAAAGAATTCACAAGATAAGACTTATTGAAATGTGTTTCTTTCTTTCTATTTCTTTTAGTATCTCCTGAAGCAATTGGATTCCTGTCTGCTGTTGGGGTGTTCATTATTCTCATGTTGCTACTTTTCCTATATATTAATAAGAAGATGTGTTTTGAAAATGTTAGTGGTTTCCCAGATCTCGATTCAGGATACACTACAAGAAAGAATTCACAAGATAAACTCTGTAAGTATCTGAAATACAAACTTAATTATAAGAATGTAAGTTTTTACAAGGATGTGTAGAAATACTCAAAATAAATACTTGACTCAAGTGATGAAAACACACAATGTTGACTTTTCCCATCATTGTGCAGTATGTGGAAACGAAGAAACCTTTGTATTCACAAGCCACAGAAATTCAACAGCTATATAACCAAAGAGTTGAGATTTACTTATGGGAAGATACTTCTCTTGCACTATGAGAGTACTCTTGAACATATTTTAAATGTTCCATAATTGTCTATAATTAAATCTTCTCAAGTAGATTTGTGAATGGGATTATTGGGTTTTCACTCAGCCTATTAAAATCCTTCAGCAACCTTTTGGAGAAGGTCTTGCATTTACTCAACTGGAAAATAATTTTAAAGAAGTAAAACATTAGAAACTAAAGACATCTTATCTCTGACAAATTATTTCTATACTTTTTTAATAGAACAAGGTCTTTAAGGATAATGTGAAATGAAAAAAATTAGACCTTGAAAAATATGTTGAGGGTTGGTAAAATAACCCCTTTCTGCTTTTGGGCTGTGGAAGTTGAATGGGCTTTGTTAGCTGACTTGAGAGGAGGAGACAGGCACCAGAGAATAGAATGGGAAATTTGAGAGGTTTTCTTCCCTTCTACCTCTAAAGGGTGCAGCTAAATTTTTATTTTCAATGAAATGAAAAAAATTAGACCTTGAAAAATATGTTGAGGGTTGGTAAAATAACCCCTTTCTGCTTTTGGGCTGTGGAAGTTGAATGGGCTTTGTTAGCTGACTTGAGAGGAGGAGACAGGCACCAGAGAATAGAATGGGAAATTTGAGAGGTTTTCTTCCCTTCTACCTCTAAAGGGTGCAGCTAAATTTTTATTTTCAATTTTCTTGGAGACAAAAAAAGTTCTCCCCCTGGAAATTAAGTCTGTCATCTTAACTTTCTTTTTGCTACAAAACAAGTGTTCATATTCTGAAATATCTTGCCTTTTGTAAAAGACAACAAATATTTTGGGGTGAAGAAGTCTCCATGATGTGTGTTTTTGTGCAGCTATTATGTTAAAAGCTTGTTTTAGTGTGATATTGATGAAAGGATGTAATTTAAATGTGTCACAACTTCTTCTTTGCAGGTTAGAATAAAAAACCCATATTTCCACCTCACACAGTAGTCTTATTTTTGAAAAGAATGAATTTTATTATGGCTAGTTGATGCTGCAGTTGATGAAAGACTATGGTTTTGCTGGTTGATTGTGGCTTCATTTCAAGATATTTACTTAGCTGCTTTCTTATTATTTTCAATACATACTGGATGGAAAGAGCAAAGCTGCAACTTCCCCTGGTAAATGTATTGAGTGTGAGATAGCAAAAGCAAATAGCCCTGAATTTGAAGTTAGAGAAATGGAGTTAATCCATTTGTGAAAGAGGACCTTTCTGTATTAAAAGGTGTTGCTGAATAGGTTGGACAAATGGCATTTTTCAGAAACCTCCAGCAAAATCTGAGCCTTCCCTCTGTGTCTTCTCTGGTCGACACACTCAGCAGTGCTGTGGATGATCTGACCAGTGTTGTTGGAGAAGTCAGCTACAGTGTAGCTGATTCGGTAACAGAACAAGTAACAAGCATGATAAATGGCCTTCGTGCTGAAGATGAAAGCTCCAAAATACAGAATGATAAACCTGTGCAAGGGAGAGAGGAACATACAGCATCATTAACTCATTCTCAGGAAATTAATATGAAAGTGAAGAGAGGTATTGCAGAACATAAGGAGACTCATTATTCTAATTCATTAGAATTTGTAAAAAAAGATACAAGTCAAGATGGAGTATCTGACCATGTCGTGGACAAAAAACAGTGCCAGTTAAAAGGCAGAGATAGTAATAATCATTTAAATGATACAGAAGTACCTCAGGATTTGAAGAATGTAGGAGGACCTTTTAAAAGGGAAGCGGTAGGAGGAAATGAGTGTTTTGTAAATGATAAGTTCTTGAAGGATGGTAACCTGAAAAGTAATAAATTTACAATGGAGCAATCTATTGAGGAACAAGATAATTGCCTATGTGCAGTATCAGATAATTCTAAGAATCACTTGCATAGAAAAATCAAACCACGGTCACCTGGAGTTGATTTTAAGGATTCTGAAGAAGTGCATAGTATGAAGGTTCCCCAAGATTTAGAAACAAAACTTGTTGAAGTACAGAAGCAAAAGTTGTCAGACTCCAGCTTGAAGACACACAATGACTGTCCCAGTTGCATTAATGAAATCAAAGAAAAGGAATCTGAAGCCTTTTTTGACAGAAAAGGAAGATCCGTATCAAATGATGAAGGCAATGTTTCAACTACAGTTGCAAAAGTGGGTAAAAAGAAAAACTCAAAGAAATCAGAAAAGAATTCAAGAGAGCTGTGTAATAAGACGACAGCAGGAAAAGGTGAGGAGTCCATCAGCAAACTGTGTTCTTCAGCCTTTCCTGAAACTTATGATACTTCCTACTTTTTTCACCTAATTTACCCATTTAATAATAGTGTTTTCTGTGGATGAAAGTAGGTCTGTGTTGTCAGTGCTTCATTCTCTAATTATGTTGATATTTCTTGGAAGTTAATTACTTTTCGAAGTATTACTTAAAGGAGCTGATTAATAAATGCCTTTCCTATGTTCTAACCTTTCTTTTTCTATGTACAGTTTTTCTTACCTTCTCTGCAGTGCCTTGTGTGGTTTCTGTTGAAAACTATGAATTAATTAATACTGGAAATTAACACTTGTTCTGTGAAAGTGGTTTTTATTTTGTGTATTTTAAAAGCATTGCATAAAATGTGATAAGATGATAAAGAAAAAAAAACTTCTGTAACATTTACATTATAGTAGATCTTCAGAATGTATTTCTGGGATATGTAAGATAGTAATTTCAAGACACAAAACTCAATGACAAGTGGCAATTAAGTGATTTTAAGTATAGAAAGAACTGAATGAGGCTTGTCTTAAAGTTGTAGTCTTACAAAGAAAACCTATGTATTGTTGATATGGATGCTGTGTGTGCCATCTTCAACATCCAATCTTAAACAATATGACAATGGGATTGCAATAATAGTTTGTGAGTAAGAAGTAAAACCTTGCATTTTTACACAATTGTTTTGCAGGCTGTGTAGTGAATTTTTAGAAAGCAACACAGGCTTTTCTGGAGATGCTGTTTCTGTAGAGAAATGAATGATTTCGTAATAGAAATTGGTTTTTTCAGTGTGTGTGTTTTCCCTTACCTGAAAATTTCAGTTATTCATTCTGTTAGTTTTTGTTTGTTTGTTTTAAATTTGATTTAGGAGGTGGTTTCCATGTTTGTATGATAAACTATGATCTTATCTGTTATTTCTTCATGTAATACAATATTTGTAAAGTATATTCTCTATCAAAAATGGCATTTTAAATCCCATAATAAGCAAATGAATAGCTTTCAAGATGACCTATGTTAGCCAAATAAAGGGAAGTTTTTAATAAGAACATGAGTTCTCTTAGGCAAGTTTCCAACTAACGTATAAAAATCAAAAGAGAAGTGGCAAGGAGTGGCGTAAAACCCTGAGGATTTTTTTTAATGTGCAGGAAGCTATTTTTTCCCAAGAAACTGAAACAGATTTGTATTGTTCATTTAAAAAATGTTTGCATGGATAGCTTGTGTTTTATCTTTAACAAGATTTTTAAGTCCTCTGAAGAAGTCTTGTTTCATGAATTGTAATAATAGTATGCATCCTCATTTTTTTCTTTTAGGCTAGGAACTGGAGAAAAAATATCTGGTGTCACTGAGAACTTCTGGATGCTTACAAACGTCAGTGTATTATTAGAGGCATAACTTTCAGCACTTCTTTCAAACATGTTGCTACCATGTTTTATACTATTCAATTCTTTATACTTTATGCAGACTGATTAATGAACCTAATTTCATATCTGTGAATACATCCCTTGTAGTGATAAACGATGCATATAATACTGAAGTCTGGCACTATATGTGAGTCCTGGTATGCCCTGCTTTAATTATAGTTGTGGAAATCTGTAGAAGTTTCCTAGGTGGCAGGTTTCAACCTGTTAAGGGCCATATGAGATACAAAATTTTACTCTTTGTACCAGCAAAGGAGGCTCCTTTTTCTGGGCAGCCTCTTGCAGTGAATCTGCTAGCCGGAATATATCTTGCTTGGTGTGATGTTCTCAATAAGTGATCAGTGAAATTGAACTTGCTTTACAGTCATTCATACAATGGGAAGAACCGTATCTGTCAGACTTTAATTAAAATTGATAGCCTAGAGTTGAAAGATCTAGTTGCTTGTTAGCAGTCTTTTAAGGCACCAGTTTTCCTACAAATACTAAGTTAAGATTATGTACACATTGCATGTAGAGTTGGTAGCACCATCTGCAGTTAAGGTTTCCTGATATTTTCCATTTCAAGACCTTATTTTCAGTTGCTTATAACTGTGTGCTGAATTTGAAATATTTGGGATGAAATTTGGCATGCTTTCCATCTGAGATTGTTTTTTTTAAGCTATAATTTAAAATCTTTAGCTGCTTCCAGGAATAGAGTATGGGAAAAACATGCTGGTTATCTGTGCAAAATATAAGTAGATTTCACATCTGCTTCGCTAAGATGCTTTGTCACCTTTGTATATTGGAGTATGTACTTGAAATGTGGGAGAGCACTTTTCCCATTCAGAGATGCCCATGTTCTTCTATGAAAAAACGCCTAAGTTTGACCAAATTGCAAACTTTTGGAAACTTTGCCTTTGGAAAAGGCATAGTAAACACTTCTTATTTGCTTGTTAAATTCACTGACCATCCTGTTTCGACTCATATGCTTCATTGTAGGGGTTGAAGAACAGAGCAGGTCTTATCCTGCTTTTGATACTTATGGTTGCTGAAGGACAGTGGAAGTTTGAACAGAAGAATTGGGAATAAACATGACTTATGTGAGGACAGAAACTTCCTGAACAAATGTGACATGATGCAAATGGTAGACTGGGATTTGAAGTAGGATGGGTGACGGCTGTGGAGAGAACTGATAATATTATGTGAAGGTGGAGAGACTATGGGTGAAAGACTAAGGTTACATGAGTAGTTGGTTAGGTGCAAGTAAAGAGAATTTGGGATTAAATAGACAAAGAGAATAAAGAGGAAATACCCATAAGAGACCAAAACTGTGTGCTTGGGGCAGGAACCTGGAGTATGGAGACAGGAGCTTAGAATCATAGAATCACTGAGGTTGGAAAAGACCTCTAAGATCATCGAGTCCAACCATCGACCCAACACCACCATGCCCACTAAACCATGTCCCCAAGTGCCTCATCGACACGTCTTTTAAATACCTCCAGGGATGGGGACTCAACCACTTCCCTGGGCAGCCTGTTCCAATGTTTAACCACCCTTTCAGTAAAGAAATTTTTCCTCACGTCCAATCTAAACCTCCCCTGGCGCAACTTGAGGCCGTTTTCTCTTGTCCTATCGCTTGTTTCTTGGGAGAAGAGACCGACACCCACCTCGCTACAACCTCCTTTCCGGTAGTTGTAGGAATCCAACTTAGGATAAGATTCTACTCGTATAAATGAAACTTTGCAAAAGATGTCTTACCTAAACTTGCAGCATTGGTTTTTCTGTATCAGTACCAGGGAATCACTTCTATGGGAAGTGATTTTACTCATCTACTCTAGAGGCTTACCTAAAACTGGGAAGGAAGGACCTGTGTAGTAGTAGGAAGAGGCAAACACTTGACTGTAAAAGAGGCCTAGATGGCTGGCATAGATCGAGTTACTTTAATTTAAATGGCTGAATTTTGGGTGAGCTGAATCCCTCCTTTAGTTGGAATACCCCGGCAGAGGAGTGAGACTGGCTGGGCATGAAGACAGAGACTAATGGGAGCAGAAATGCAGAACTAGAGCTAGAACAGGGACTGGGAGGAGGGCATAAAAGCAGGGAGGGGAGAAGCGGTTGAGCATGGCTGGATAGCATGTTAGACAATATTCCCTTGCAGAATCAGGAGCTGAAAAAAAGCATTATGGGCATCTCAGAGCTCTGCCAGTAATGGAAATCCATTGGCAAATCATACACCATAGGCTTGCTCAGAGAGTAGTGGTAGTGCTTTATTGAGTTTACATGAACTCTTCTAATGCCTGTTAGAGTTTGAGATCCACAGAACTTCTGCATGGCATGCTAAGTTCAGACAGAATCCATTTGAGGTTTGGAAAAGGGAGGGGGAAGCTTTCCTTTTACAGAAATAAAAATGCAGCTCAATCTTTCACTTCTGAGAGGAAGTCATACATGAGATGTAGTTGGAAAAAGTTGGCCACAGGAGTGGGCGTTATAGAGGAATTGATATAAAAGAATTAACTAGATAGTTTCTTCTGTGCAATTTTTGCTGTTGCCAGATGTCTGCAATGAGAATCTGCATTAAATTCAGTTATTGAACAACGGGCTGTTTATTACAAGTTAAATAAAATTGTGCATGCAAACATCTTTCACTAGCATTTTCCCATTTGTTATTGAGTTTAAGCACTACTGACATAAATATCCTAAGACGATTTTGTTGTAGGCTTCTCTTTGTAAATGAGTTTCATTTCTATGAATGCATTCTATACTGCATGCTCACAGCAAAAATCAGCTGGGAATGGAGGATCAGGAGCTGCCTTTTTGATATGTTAGGTATCCAAATGTAATGTTGCAGCAGTGTTGGATTTACTTTACATAAATTATTTTGAGCATTTTCTTACTTAATGAAGGGTTTCAAGAACTTCAGTGTGTGCTGCCTTACATAAATGAATCCATTTTCTGTTGAATAAGTTTTAGAATGGTTTTTTGGGGCTTAATGATCTTTCAGTTTTTCTAGAAAATAAAAATAGCTCTCACCAATTACAAAATCATATAATACTTATAATTACAACAAGATGATATTATTATACAAAAATTTTAATTGAAATAGCTTAAATATCTTCAATGATAACCTCTTATGGTTATTTTCTTGTATTCTATTTTGAGCTGTAGTCGATTTGCTTTATTTTATTCAAACAGACAACTCTTATATGAGTAAAGACCAGCATGGTTCATCATCTGAGAGTGAAGATGAAGCACTGGGTAAATATCATGAGGCCTTGTCTAGAACCCAGAGTTCCAGGCTGCCAGTGGTGGATGGCAGACAGCAAAAAAACTATATGTGGGAAACCAGACAAAAATATAGTCCCCTGTCTGCAGAATATGATGGATACAGTAGTGAAGCCTCAATAGATGAAGGTAAGAGTGATTTAAAAGCATTCCTTTTATTCCAAATTTCAGAATTATATTCTGGATAAGTAAGTCCTAGATGAGGACAGCTTGACTTGCAAATAGTCAATGTCTTCAAGAAATATCCAGATATCTTTTATATTTGTGCATGCTCAAAAAAAAAAGGCAGACTTGTGCGCATTCTTCCAGAAATACTGCAAATGATATAATATCGTTATATTAAGTTTCATACAATTTCATCATTAGTCATTTTATTTTTGGGGGAATTTAAAATGTTTTTATTTAGGAAGGAAACATGACAACTCTTGATGAATTCTGTGGTATTATTAATACAAAGAAGACCTGTTATTCCTCTATTGATAAGCTGTCATAACAGCAAAGTAAATGGAATTGATTATTGGTTACGGTGCATATGGTCATTGCAGTGTGCACTACTGGAATGTTCTGTATCTTTTCTTCTCTTGAAATCACAGAAAGAAATTACTACAAAGATTAAATTAATATAATTTTTCCATGGCTTTAAAAGTTGGATGTAAACAATGGATGTTTTCTTTTGTGGTATATATTTCTTGATTTTAAGTTAGGGTGACAACCTGACATAGAGGCTGAGAATTCTGCTGTCAATATTTTGTCAATATGCTTTTTGTGCTTGAAAATAGCTGTATGTGAGCACTGTGTCTAGCCATTTTCTAGCATGAAAAGTGAGCTTTGGTTGAAGCTACATGAAAGTCAGATTCTAACATAGATGCTGTGCTATAGTAAGATATTTGTTGGTCTCTGTTATGCACGGAGGTTTGCAAGGTTTTTTAGAGATTGATATTTTCTAATAAAAAGTGGATAGATGTAATTAAAAGATGTCTTTCCTTAAATGTTCTATACAGTCCAGAAATGCTTGACAAAATTTGTTTTCTACTATATGATGTATTTTAGTTATACAAAAGTCTGTTTGCCACTGAAATTTGAAATTAGTGCATGCTCATTCATGATTCCAAGTTAAGACACAAAGGACATGAAAGCCATCATTGAAGTAAGTTGCACAGTAAGAGGATTATTTTCTGATCATCAGAAATTTCTGTTCTTTCTTTTGCTGTAAATTGTAGGGAGGCTAAGAGTCTGAGTTCCAGCAAATAGGGAAGGAGATGCAGAGGTGAGGTCAGGTGGTAAGAACCAATCCTTGGACACTATGATGGAGAAGGACAATAAGGAAGAGGGATAGTGAAAATATCATGTTTGGGTTTTATATCTACTGAGATCTATCAATAGCGTTGGTGGGGGGAATATGAAAGATAAGATGCTAACTTTTTGTATGGCTCATGTCACTGTTGGGAAAGAATGGTGATGTACATTAACAGGAGATGGAAAACTCAATCGTATTTATTAGCAAATAATACCAGAAACAAATTATACAAGAAGACTACTTTCAGATATCGAGAATGATGTATCTGTCTCTTTTCAAAGTGTTGAGGCTGCTTGTTGAAATAATCATAGAATAATTCATGTTTGAAGGAACATGTGACATTCCTCTTTATATTTCACAGTACAGATTTTTTTTATCCTACCTAGTTATCTTCTCAGTGCAAAGTTCTCAGTTCGTCTGAGCTTTTTACTTTGGCTCTATAAGACTTAAGCTCCAAAGGCGTTGTACTAGCCTGTATCCAGGGTTTTTGGTTGGGTTTTTCTTAATAATTGTCTCCTTATCATCCTCTCAGATCATAAAAATTCATAGTCACTGACTTTTATCCTCTTCTGGGGAATGAGAACTCCAGTCTGGAAATCTATATCATGGTTAGAATCTAAGACAAAAGAACCCTGTTGGCAAGTCCAAGTATTGCATCAGGAAAGTTACCATTGTTTCGCCCTCCTCCTTTTTCATTTTTTCTTCTATTGCTAAAGATATCTGTCACCAGCTGCTATCCCTTCTCAACACTCTTTCCATTCAGGAAGCTGGCTGGATGTAAAATCCATTTTTATATATGCACACACATATTCACTCTAAAATTAGTATGCAAATTGAATTTATTATAATGAAAGAACATTCAGGGTTTGGAAAAAAAATCTTTAAAGCAAAAACGATCAAAACATTCTAACTTAGAAAATTGTAAATTTTTAACCACATACTTTTTTACTTGTAAAAAAGCTTTAATGCTGTCAGTATTTTGCTTTTGCTGCTGCTTGTGAGAGCATTCTCTTCCCACATCTTACAAGGAGTGGAGAATCAGCAATGTTATTTATTTGATAGTCTGCAGTCATTCTACAGTTTTCTGCAAAATGCTTGCAAATTAGAGACATGATTTTGTCTCATTTTTGTGATCCATTAATCTCAACAAAATTATGTTCAATAGTATTAAAAAGAGTTTTGTGGTATTGGACATGGCAACAGATTAACAACCCAGTATTTTTCACTTTTCAGTGACCTGAAGGTGGCACACTAGAATAATTAGTTTTAGTACTTTTTATGTTCTTCCTAAATTATTTCAAACATAAAAGAAAGAATCTTTGCACAATGATAAAAATGTGTTCGAATAGAGGAAAAGACAGAGTATGCCTGGTTGTGTTGTGATCATTACAGAGGAAAAGCTGCCCAACCTAGAACTTTGATGAAAAGAGAAGGCGGAAACCTCATGAAGAAAGCCTGCAGTCAAAAATAAATGAGAGACTGACTATCGCTACCAAACAGTTCATGTGTCTTCAGAGAAACAGTTCACTGAACAGATGAGGTTAAAAGTCTCTGATTCCAAGTGGAGAATATCAACATTCTAGATGTTTCAGTGTAACTTTTAAAAATTCAAAGCTTTACTGTTCCTTAAACTTGCAAAATAAATCTATAGAAGACTTGAATCTTGCCATAGGAATCCTGAAATTTTTCATTAAATAATTGGTTTTTATGACTGTTGAATTATTTTTAGAAGAAGTGTAAAGACAAATGATAGAACCATTTCTTGATTCTTTGTAGTGGAGGGGAAGCAAGCAGTGTGTCCCTATGTACTTTATTTAATACGAGAAACAATTGTCAATATATTTGACTTTGTGTGCTTCTGTTTCCTCATATGTACATTCTACTTCTAAGGCTTAAACATTTCAGCTGTACTTCCAGCTTAAGGCACCACTCAGACCATATGTTGAGCAGGGCTTGGTAGTGTTACAGTGAAGTGATGAGAGAATTCATTTTTGTCTTATCTCTTTTCCCCCCACTGCTCATTGCTAGTAAATCAGCCTCTGATGATATCATTAAAAATTCCATCAGAGGTAGAGTAATATGAGCAATGAAAATGATATTTCATTTTTGGGAAATTCTGTGTTATTTTCTTTTCAGCAGTTAATCTCTATCACATGTTGTATCTTGCAACAGTGTGCTGTGTGTTTTCAAAGGAGTCAATAAACTGTTTTACTAATAACTGTTTACTCTGCACTTTAATCTTCACTTTTTAAATTTGTTTGTTTAGACGCATTCGCGCTTAACAGTGCACACAGAAAATTTCACAGTGAGACAGAAATATAATCTTTTCTTTATTAATACAACCCATAAGCTTTGCTTGCATTGCTAAAAACATGTATAATATCAATATGTTTGCACTACAAAATTTCTGATCATGTTATTTTAAGGTTCACTTATTATCAATTACATAATTGGTTTATTACATCTATTTTCTGGCTGCATGCCTCTAAAAATGTTTTATTCTGAAGCCTGAAAATGTGTGGCATGTTTTCACATCATTCTTTTCTCCTCTAGATGGCCATATTAATCTTTCTTTTCAGCATATTTATACAGAACTGACATGACACTTTGTATAATGTTTTTAATGGTTAAATGAAGAAAGCAATATATTTGTGGGGTTTTGTTGGTGATGATGGAATGTTCTAGTAGCACTTTAGTTCATTCTATGACATTTAGGTTTTTACATTTTGGTTCACAAATAGCTGCTTATGACCAGTGTCTGATCTACTTTATATATTTGTATAGCACATTTGATGCACTTAGATTTTGATGAGTTATAATATGTATTTTAAAGGGAAAAGAAATTAATATTGTGCTTAGATGCAAGTATTTCTACAGACTCTGAGCTATTGTAAATATGTAACTTTTGCAGTGAGCTCCTCATGGACAGGCTTAATTCCAGAGTATCTCTAAAGGAAAATCTAGTTCATTAGAAAAATCACAATGATGACAAATGTCCTCATCAAAAGTAAAATGGTATGGAATGGCAAAGTAAATGGTACAGATGGCAAAGTAAAATAGTATAGAAGATAGGTTTACACCTGAAATTTGCAACTCTTGCACAAATGACTGAAAACTGTTAATCACAGAAGAGAGAAACCTGTATAACTACAGTATTTCTTGACATCTATGTGTGGACTTAACCCAGTCCCTGTGCTTAGTCCCAGAGTTCTAGGGTCAGCTCGAAGTCTGAAATCTTATTTTTGCCAATAATATTCTTTGTGTTCTTTCTCATGTTATCCAGTAAAGTATGGGTACTTACTGAAGTGACGTTTTTTCCTTTTCCCTGATAAATATCCTGATATAACTTCCTTTTAATTTTTTATAATGTGCATCCTATTTCTTGTATTATTCCCTACCATTTCAAATGCTCTTATTATCCTGTTGAAGATGTAGAGTATTGCCTTTATGTGCTCCAATTATTTGTAATATTTTTAGAAGAGGGGATTAATATAGGCTGTGATATTACACATCTGTTTCAGAAAATAAAGAACAAAAATAAGGCAAAAAACACCAAAAAAGGCAAAAATAACACCATAAGATATTTCTGCTGACAAGGAGATTATGAATTGAAATAGTGATCTAAAAAAGAAAGTGTACAAACTTTAAATTTAAAATTCGCATTACTCTCTGTACTTCACTAATTGCAATTATTTTTTAGTGTCTATATTGGTTGTGATCTTAAATGGACCATGCTTTCTTAATAACTTCAATTTCAAAAAAAAACATACAGTATGATATTAAACTAGCCTCTTTGTCTCCAGTAGTGGCTACTTCCTGAACTTTAAAAACTCAAGCATTATACAGGCAAGTTCTTGTGTCTTTGTTGTCTCTATAAGCTTCATAGGCAAGTACAATATATTTTCTTTAAGTAAGCAGTCCCTTAAATTCCTAAAAATGGAAGTTTTTAAACTTAGAAATGCTAGGGTAAATATATTGAAATTAGAGTTTTGCAGGCAGATGTCGAAAGCTGTAGGTTCTTCTTTGCTTTTGAAATCAAGATTCTCTGAATCCCTTGAGATGAGAAAGGTAGAAGAGGGGAATAAAACATTCTGGTTTTTTTATAGTTAATTTGTGATGTTCTTAAAGCATGTCTTGCCCAAATCATCTCTTTAACAGCTGTGCAAAATTCCAGATTAGCAAGCAAGCAAGGGGATTTGATCCCAATTCTGAGGCAAAGTAGGTGACATCATGATGGAAAAAGTAGTAAGCTTGCTTGCTTACTTAGCATACTTAGATGTACTTTATTTAGCTATAGTTTACCAGCTCAGTATAACCACAGGTTCCATCTCCAGCCTATTTTAAAGTCTTTTTCTAACTTCTCAGTTGATAAAGCCCCACGGCTGGAGACATGTTTGTTCAGAAGCTCCATTTCTGAGATTGGCCCAAGTGCCTTACATTTCACAAGGTTTTTTGGAAACATATGGAAGCACTAAAAGACTGCAGTGAGAAAACATAAGTTCTCTTAAATGAGAATCTGCTGCTTTAGCAGGCATATGCTACTGGATTTTATCCATCTTTTCCATATTGTGAAGGTAGAGTATGATGTTATTTTTGTAGTTTATCTTCTCCACTTTTATTCTTCTCTAGGCTTTCGGCACTTTATGTTGATGTGTCTGTTGGACATATGTTTGCCTTGCTCCTCTGTGTCAATCTTTGCACGTGAAGGCAACTGTTCTTCTGGAATCTCTTGGATCTGATTCTTTATGCAGTTTTTTGTCTTTTCTTTCTCTCTTGTTAGTTTTCATGTCTTGGGAAAAGTCTTTTCACTGAACTACTTGAAGCATATAGAGAGATTTTCTTTCTGTATCTTCCCAACGTAAACACCGAAAGCGCTTTCATAAGCACCTCAAAATGTATACAAGTGAATTTCCCCAGTTTTTTAAAGCAACCCGGGGGAGTTTTCCTCAGTAAATACCTTCTGTTAAAGCAGGATCCTACTTCTTCAGACTTGTCAAGCTAAGGTGAAAGGCACTGGACAGGCTGAGAGAGGAAGAAGGGATCCTTCAGTGAATCCCACGATAATCATATGTTTTCCAGTTTAGATTCTATCATTATTCCTTGCATATAAGCAGATCTATTTTCAAGTCAAGTGTGAATGAAAACTTACTGTTTCAAAATTATGGAGTGAGGACCTCAGTATGGTTGTATCGTATTCAGCAAAATAAGGCCACAAAGTTCTCTCAAAATTGGTCTATCTGTCTGTACATTTCAGATGCTAAGAATTACAGACAAAGAAGATGGCTTGCGTGGAATAAGAACTATGAACTAGTATTCAGACTGGAAGACGTGAAAGCTCAGTTGAATACTAGATCATAACTTAAATAGTTATTTCTCTTCTTTTTCCTCTAATGTGCTTTAAAGTAATGAATTAGAAATACAATGGAAAGAGTATTTAGGAAGAAGGTGGCCACCCATTTTTCTCTGATGTGTCTTTATCACATTACCTGTGAGATTTTTCTGGTATAATACCTATTGGAAGAAAATACTCTTTTTGGCCTGCAGCTTTGCATAGACCTAGGGCTTCAAATAGTACATTCATCAAGATACTTTGAAAGGGTCTTCAGTAAAGACACTTAAGAAAAGTCTTTAGTAATCATCAGAGCAGTCTTTCCCAAATGTTTCAGAGTGTATTTTGAAGGCTGAGTCATGTTACAGCTATGAGATATTCCAAATATTCATACTCGTGTACCTCAGCTGATAGTACTTGTGTACTATCAATTGATATCATTCTTGATGCACTTTTTAGAGATTTTTGGGAGAGAAAAAGGGAATTTTTTTAATTACAATATTTCTTTAGTTGATCCAGCTTCCTTATGCTTGTTTTCTATTATGTGGGCAGCTACCCTTGACACTTTTTATTTTAAGAGTAATTTAAAATCTTCACGTAGTATAGGAGAAAGCACAATGATGCAGTACTAATGATACAAAGTTCTGATCCCTGATTATGTGTGTCTGCCTCCTCTTTATTGGTAAGTTGGAGTGAGTCTTCATTGGCTCCAAGCCCTTAAAAATTGGAGAAAGGGAATTTCTTGTGGTTTTGAAGCCTCTGGGGATTGCGGCAGGTAATCCACAGCCTATATCAAGGGAATGTTTTAGGGATAGTTTTGTGTAGTACAAAAGATACTTTTGTAATTCAAGGTTTTGCAGAATACTGTCCAGAGCTAACTTGATTTGTGTTGCTTTCTACTTAATTTCTCTGATGCTGTGGTTTGGGGTTTTTTTTCCCCAAGAGTTTCAAAGTAGCTTCCTAGTGCATTATGAGCCTCGGGGGTTTGCGGCAGTTCAATCCACAGCTATATCAAGGGAATGTTTTAGGGATAGTTTTGTGTAGTACAAAAGATACTTTTGTAATTCAAGGTTTTGCAGAATACTGTCCAGAGCTAACTTGATTTGTGTTGCTTTCTACTTAATTTCTCTGATGCTGTGGTTTGGGGTTTTTTTTCCCCAAGAGTTTCAAAGTAGCTTCCTAGTGCATTATGACAGTCCTCTATTATTCTTCTATAATAATGGAAGACAGTCAGTTCTGTTAAGTATTTGAAATTATGATGCGTGTTTCCAAAAAATATAGTCAACTGAGCATTGCAGAGACTAAGGTGATTTGAAGATCAACTTTTGCTCTGTCTTTTATTCAGTTTTACAGCATTTAGATCTTTTTTACTTCCCAAGAAAGTATTACCCTTTGTCTTTTGAAAAGTTCCTGATAGCAAGGAACTTCTCATGTAAGTAATTCACGTATTACGCTATGGTCATGTTGTGGTTATGGTTCTTTACCTGCATGAATGGCAGACAAGCATAGTGTTTATAGTCTGGAGACCTGGAATGGACAGAATTCACAGATGGGGTAGAAAGTACATGTGTAATTCAATATTATTCTTGTAATTTTCTTGAGGAATATTATGGAGGTAGCAAGATGTAAACATGGGATTTAAATGTAAAGGAGATCTGTGTCTGAGTTTAAACACAGATGTTAAAGCATGCATGTCATCTACTGCTGAGAGAAGAAAACTAGAAACAAAACTCGAAGTCAGTGATGATGATAAAATTTGCAACAGGAAAATTCCTTTTCCAGCTAGACCAACTGTCCTCCCACTGGGAAAGGGCTTTTTTTCCTGATGTGCACAAGTGAGCAAAGCAATCTCACAAATGAGGTTCCTCCTGCCAGCATTCTGAAGTCTTTGAAGAAATACCCTTTGCATTGATGTGAAAGCTTTGAAGAAAGTCACCCTTAGCAATGAGATGTCTCAGAAGTGATGTAAATCATACATTAATAATTACAGGAAAGTTTCCATTTTATTGTAAACTTATTTTAATAAGTGTCTCATCTATTTGAATCTGGGATTTATGAAAGGATCAAGATCTGTCTGGGAAGAGTTCACATATATATTTGTGGCTGAAATAGTTCCTTGTGGCATTGTATTTGATATAGATGTTCCACATTAATACAATGTAGAACTGATTTGTGATATAAACACAAGGGGTAGTACTATATCAGCAAAAAAGATCACTTCCTTGATGAACGTAGCGCTTTTGCCGATTCTGAGAGTTCACATTGAAAACTGAGTATTTCTTTAACTAATATGATCTAAAAGCTATTGGGTATGGACATTCTTTTTTCTTGGTATTATGGTAATATCTAGTGGTACAGGAGACCAATTTATTTGATCTTTATGTATGTATACCATGAGACATATCTTGTTCTGAAAGACTCCCACAATAGGATAGACAGAAGAAGGTAGAGTTTTCATTAATCGTAACCCTAACTGCAGATATCCCATGGCTCTATTATGGAACGAGTGAGTGAGAAACAGGATCGAACAGTAGACTGGAAATCTCTGTGTAGACATTTATTAGGTGCATTGGAAAAACGAATTTTACCCTGCGTACACCCAGTACTCTACTTACCTGGTGAGAATAGTCATGCTACTTGATCAGCAGAATGGAGCAGTACTTGTTACATAAATATGAGAACTAAAAACATTATTACAACTTTACGTGAGAATATTACAAAAGAACAGATTATCAGTTCTTCCTCCATAGCACCTGTGGATAAATGGATCATTCTTCTTAGCTTTAAAGGTTAAAATAAAAAAATTTTTAACTCTAGCCTGAGACTAACGTTTGACTCCCAGTTGTGCTTTTTTCCCCTAGGTTGAAGACCAGTTACCATTAGAATTGTTTTTTTATAATCTGATCACATTACGTTTCAACTGTCTCTTTGGTAAAAGAAGAACAATGGGTTATTTTTGTAACTGAACTCTTCTTGTTTTGTTACCTAGTCAGTGTAGATTATATTTCTTATGCTTATGTATCAATTTCATAGACATACTATAACTATATAATAAGTATTCTCTCGGAATTACTCAATGAATATTTTGTCCTTGTACAAGATGAACAATGTTACCATTTTTATCTAATAACGTGTATTTTATTCTTAGGATGACTGTTTTCATAGGTACTAATTGTGTATGTTATTTATTGGGACTGGATTGTATCTGAGTAAACAACATGAAATTGTGTCTGTAGCTTCTGTGGAGGCAAAGATCTGGTTTTGGTTTGGTTTTTTTTTTTGTTAAAATAAGCTCTTACATGCTACTTACAACACTTCTGCGTTATGAAGTTATCCTAACCTTTAGGAATTATTGGAATATTTTCCCTGGGGGAAAGGGAAAGCATGGTATGTTATATTATACAACTTGAAGTCCTTTTTGTTTGTTTGTTTTATGTTCTTTTGGTTTGGGGTGCGGTTTGAGTTTTTTTGGGGGGCAGGGGAGGCTGTTTGCAATTACTTTTCCTCCACTGTATTTACAAGTAAGCTGGAAAGAGATCCTTAGCTAGTGTAATTGCCATGCTTCTGGTCATTTCAGTATGGCTGAAGGTTATCTGCTGTGACGGAATTGTGGTCTTATGAAAGCACATAGGAAAACTCAATGGGAAAATTATTTTATTATGGAAATTCTGATTCTGTTCCTTAGAGAGAAGATAGCAGACATGCTTAACTGGGTATAAGGTTTTCTGTGTGGAGTCACTGATGCCCAATTCAAAGCTTGATCTTAAAATTTGTAAATAGGAAATCCTGCTACATTCACCTTCCACACCACTTAATCTTCTGCCAGCATGTGTTTTTATGTATACATTTGTAAATATTCCTTAAAAAAAAAAAAAAATTACCCAGCTCTCTATTTGAAACCTTTGCGCTCAGTCTTGTTGAACCATTCTAAATTTTGTCCTTAAAAGTGTTTTTTAAAAGATTTTCAGTTATTGTGACTTTTTATTTATTTTAATTTTTAAAGAAGATTTATGACATTTCTTTGCAAATATATCAATTTGTCAGATAAAGGTTAAAAATTAGATACATTTTATTCATGTTAAAGTCACACCCAGCTTATTTAAAGGCAGCTTTGACTTAGAGTTGCAAGCCTGAGGATATTGATTTGAATTATGCATGACTGTCTGGTATGCAGTTCCATTAGCCTGCTGGATGGATAATGTAAACATGTTCAGAATTTTAAGTATCCTATATGAGCGGCAGGTTAAAAATAGAGTTGATAAGAGCATGTGTGTCGTGGTTTCACCCCAGCCAACAACTAAGCACCACGCAGCCGCCCGCTCACTTCCCCCCCCCCCCCCCCGCGGG
>NW_008795317.1:2711424-2734154 GCF_000699145.1 Aptenodytes forsteri | reverse complement strand
GTGAGGAGCAGAAAAGGCCTTGACTCTGTGTCAGCACTGCTCAGCAATAACGAAAACATCCCTGTATTATCAACACTGCTTCCAGCACAAATCCAAACCATAGCCCCATACTAGCTGCTGTGAAGAAAATTAACTCTATCCCAGCCAAAACCAACACAATATGTATCTGAAAAATCCAAATCTTGGAGAATGAAACTACAAAAGTTTCATCTCTTCAAGAGGCTGACTTCAGGTGTGATTTTCTTTTCTTTGAAAATGCTCAGCCCAAACAAATAACAGCTTATAAATATGACTTGAACAGGTGACACGATTGCTGTTGTTTACTGCAAAGAGTTGACATCTATACCAGAAAACACACTCGTAACCAAAAGGTCAGGGCCAACTCTGCATCTTCTGGCAAAAAAGAGGGGCAGTGTCTGTTCTGGTTTAAATTGGTCAAGATTAACACTAGTGATTAGACTCATTTCTTCGTATCTTCAAGGAATCTTGTTTACAATGTTGCTTGATTTTGCTCAAACTTGCTGTGGCTTCCAGTATCTCATAGTTCCTGTTTTTGTTATATCCGATCTGTTTGGTCGTCCCTGTGTTTTAGTAGTCTGTAGTTTGGTAGTACGTGTAATGACTTCTGAAACTTTGTTTTTAAATCCTCAGCACTAAAACCACTGTGTTAATAAGATTTGAAACAGATAATACCTTTTTAAAATTTTGTCCAAGTTCCTGTGAATTTTAATAGAAAAAAAGCAAACTCTGAAATGAACAGTGCAATGCCATCTATGTTACATTTTATTAAGATTTATTACACTTCGAAGTGTTTCTGTTGCATACGTAGCATTTGTGGCAATTTGATGAGTTGCGTGAAAATAAAAAAAATCTATTGCATTTACATTTTCAAGATCTGACGGATACAAAACAGAAAACTAGTCTAATTTTGCATTAATTTGTAACTACCTTCTCAGAATTATTTTGCTGGGAGTGCTTCCTATTTGGCTATGTTAAATTCTGTAAATAATGCCAGAATGGAACTGTTTTTAGATTATGAGAATAACGAGAGAATAATGATGTATTTTCTCTGGACTTTACAGTGTTTATTTGCTTACATCTTAGTATAGAAATAATCACATGAAAATTTGCAAGTAAATGTATGACTTAAAAGCTCTTCTTGAAGATGAAGTTGGTTCGACTTGTTCTGATATCTTTTTTAATTTTCCTGTCAAATGTTGGATCATGAATTGTATGTCCATACAAAATTTGGCCATTAGATAACTCTTGAGTAGGTCTGGTAAAATCTGAAAAGGTGTTTTGAGTTGATGGTCATTTTCCCTTGTAATTGAGGAGTAATTGATCTGTTAAGAGACTAGTGTGTAATGCTCTCCTTCAGAGAAGCTCATCATCCTGTTTGATTATGGCTGTTATCTTTGTCTGTTTTCAGAGCAAAATTCCTTTCGCTGGCAGTGAGAACCACTGCTCTGAATCATCTGCTTTTCCTGGTGCCATTTTCTTCCTGTTAACAAAAAGGGGCTTTAAAAGAAGAAAATCTTTGGAAATAAAAACAGTAGTTGTCATTAGTGTTAAAGGCAATCTGTTGGCCTCAGAGGTGTAGGGAACAGTGGCAATTTCCAGACAACTTTGAGATTCTGCAAAGGAAGAACTTAAGAACCCTTTTTATGAAGGATGGTAACAGTGGTGGTTATTTCTTAAAAAAAATACTAGTTTGCACTTTAGTTCTACTCAGAGAGGGATGGGGGATCTCTCGTGTGCTTTTGGGCACAGTGCAGATAATCCAGGAGAATATTATACAGAGGAGAAATGATAGTATGTGTAACGGTGAATGTAATGGCAGGAGTACAGAGCCATTGTGTCAATATCTCCACTGTTCCAGATGCTCATTTTTTTTCGTGAGTGGTTTCAACATTAAACCACAGAACTAGTAACATTTTGGTAATACAGATGACTTGCCATAAATACCACAATGCAGCAGTCAATTTTGAGTTCCTTTTCATTGTTCTCTAGCTTTCAGTTACTTTTAAAAGAAATTTTCAGGGAAATAAAAGAAGTGAGATTTAATTCTAGTTGAATGTTCATAGTAAAAACAGGATGTGGCTGTTTTTCATCCCCAAAAGAAAGTATCATAACCTGAGATGGTTCAAAGTTATATTTAAAAGTTAAGAGAAGTGCATCTTACGAAATCCATGCAAATGTAAGTCTCACCTACAGTGATACTGTTAGAAAACTGAAAATATTTAATATACCTTTAGTTCATATGTGCTTGTGGAAAACTTATCAGCATGATAGTTATTTCATAATTTTAATACAAACAAGGGTAAGAGTCTGTTTTTTATGCTTCAGTGTCTCTGGCTCAGATATTATGCTTCAAAATCTCTGTATTTTAAAGCAAGGCTGAGCTTGTGGTTATGAACAAGTCAGGTTAAGTTTTTTGTCGAGTGTTTTGCTGTAATACGTAGAAAAGTGTAGATAACCGAGGAAAAGGGGCAAGAGTAGCATTTGCCTACCCATTCTTTGGCTCTCTAGCTTTTAGTTGCCTTTGTGGCACTCATGTAGCTGATGTCTTTCCAATGATTTAATGCATTGAAAGTTGGGAGACAGTTCTGAATGAGTCTATATCGAGTTCATATTACAATAATTTATTTCTCCTTCTGGTTATTCCCCCTTACTTCTCATACATTAATTCAGATTATGTTAGTATCAGCACTTGGTTTTTGAATCCTGTGTAAATTTTGCTGGCTGAGTGGGAGAGAGTCTTTTGTTTTTAAGAAGAGGTCAGAATACAGAAACATAATGGGAAAATCAGTTTACTAACTGCCCTCTTCTTCGCTGATTAGTAGAAATTATTCCCAGCTTGTTGGAATGCAATTTGCATTTGAAAATGCCCATAATAAATTGGCATAGAGAGGCCTAACAATTTCTGTTTAAGGGAGTTTTATTTACTCTAGTTTATACGTAATCTCGGAGTTGCATACAATGTTTCTGCAACTCCTTTCTGAAATCCTTGCTTGAAATTTGCTGCGTTTTACATCTTCGGTGGGTAGATTGATATAGAAACACTTAAAGTCTGTCAAGTCATAATAAATAGCAAACTCAGAATTATGTACTCCCTTTTTAATTTTAACACTGTTTCAGGGTTGATCACATTAAATTGTTTTATGTCTGCACCTTTTTTCATTTTGTTTTCCTTGAGCAAAAGTACTAGATTTCAGATAGAAAAGAACCTGCTTGTTTATTTCATTACAAATGTTAGTATATGGCATACCTCAATGTTTTTCGGGGGGGGGAGAGGAACACTTACAAGGGGTTAGGTATTCATCCTGTATAGATGGCTCAGATTCCTACTGTGTCAGTTTTCTGGTGTTTGATAAGGCACACAAAGCAGTTGTAGGAGAAAGCATATCACTTGTATCCATGGTAACTCGAAAGATACTTTGGAACTCAAAAGGATAGAATAAGCCAGAGTAATAGGTCTCATTACAAGGGCAAAATACATAAAAGGTTCAGGCATATGCTTTTAATTAGTTGCCAAAAATAGCTAGAATCAGAGATGATGCAATGAAACAATAATTCTTAGTGTTAGAAACGAGCAACATTTGAAATCTAAAGATGTGCTCAACTGAAAGGCTTTTATCTTACCATCTTATGGGTATTCGGTCCATGAATACTAATAGATTTGCTATGGTTTCTTAATCATGCTTAGGACATGAGAGCACACACTGATAAAAGCTAGTGCAAGTCTTATATGACTACAAGTTTCAGAAGTTCCATAGTGATGTTAATTCTCATGGCTGTGATGCAGCTTCTTATGAATAGCATGTGCAAAGCATTCTCTTATGTTTTACAAGTGCACTGCTGGAAAAAAAGATGTAATGAGTGCTTCTGTGTAGGGATAATAAAAAAAATGATTGAAAATGCAGATTAGTTTGAGATCCAAGATACAGTATTTTTCAGAATAAGTCACTTAAAAAGATCCAAGATACAGTATTTTTCAGAATAATTTACTTTAATTAATTTTAAAATAGGAAGGTAAGCAATGGGGGAAAGTGTGAAAATGTAATATGAAACTTGAATGGATGGACTAGAATTGAATCCTGGAGAACGAAAATAGAACCATGTGTGAAGTACAAGGTATAGGATATTTGAATAACCATTTTAATAGAAATATTTTAACACAGTGAATAATTTTAAAGTTTTCTATTTGAACAGCAGTGTTTGTAAGGAATCCATCTTGTATTGCAGTGCAATTCTCCACATTATTTCCTCTGTTGCTATAGAAACTAATTCTAGTGCAGCTGTGATCTGTTATCAAAATTCTAATGTTTCAATACCCATTTCTTATTTTGAGTTATTTAAATAGCCTTGTCTTACTTTGAATCAAACTGTACATTTCATCACTGCTGGATTGTTGACTGGTCAAATGTTAATGCAAACTGATAGCAAATGCTGTGGGTTTTTTTTTTTTCCTTCTGCCATCTAAGCTATCATACTTATTGTTAAAGTTTGAATAACAAACAAATTAAGGCTTTTTCACTTGATAAATTATAAAGGTCAATATTTGCTGTCTAACATCAGCATTTTGTAATGGGTATTACTTCCTCAGTGTAATCTTAATTATATTTAATATTTCATAAACCTTAAATTGTTCCTGTTACTGATACATGCATGGGGGGGTAGGTGGGGGGTGTGTGTGTATGTATATATGTGTTTACATATATGTGTTTGTGTGTGTAAACTATTGTTAGGATGCTTTTAACTTAAAAGTCTGTATCTTGGCATGTTCATTTTATCAAAGTAAAGATTTCAGTGATGCTACATTGTCTAAAACTAGTCAGCTGCAAGGTATACTGCAGTAGAACGTCACCAGTTAACAAAGTGTTCTGAATCTCTTTTGCTCCTTTTATTATTTGTTTCTTTGGGGTTGGGTTTGGGGGTTGGGGTTTTTTTTGGTGATGGTGGTTTGGAGGGGAGGGTTGTTGGGGTTTTTTGTTTGTTTTTAACAATTAAAGTACTGTGCTGGTAGGTATATGTATTTAATGCAGGATGCAGCAATGTAACTGGCATATGCAGAGGAGCTGTACTTGCCTGTGAATTGTTAAACTGCTGTATTATAGAAGGAGCTTTACAGATATTTGAGATACCTGTCTTTGAGGTGATCCCCCATCCTTGATTATTATAGTATAGAATTGAGTTTTTCAATATATATTGTAGAATCAGTGACTAATAGGTTGAAAAGAACCTGTGGAGGTCATCTAGTCCGATCTCCTGATTGAAAGAGAGCTAACTTCAAAGTTAGACGAGGTTGCTCAGGGCCCTAGCCAGGAGAGCTTTTAAAACCTTCAAGACTGTTGATTACACAGCCTCTCTGGGTAACCTCTTCCAGTCAGTAGCCACTCTGATTTCAAAGTTTTTTCCTTATATTTAATCAGAATTTCCTTTGTGGCAACGTGCACATATATCAGTTATATGTCGGGTTTATATATAGCTTAATAAAGTAGTTTATTAATAAAGTAGTTTAAACTCTTAGTGCTGAGATTTGAAAAAATTAGCATTCTGGTTATGAACCACATTCAACACCATTCTGCTGAGTATGTTTTCAATTGTAACGTTAAGATCTAAAAACTTCGCTGACACCAAATTATGAGAAAGGGTGGGATGGTAATAGGTCTGGAGACATATGTTGTATACTTTCTGATGTTGTAGCAAAGCTACTGAAATGTTCCAGTAGTACTTTTCAAGATAATCACTGACTTTCTAATGAGTGTACACTAATTTCATGTAGAGTGAAATAAATAATTTTCAATTTTGAAATTATCATACCAACATTTTGCAGCTGTGGCTGTCAGACTTTGATTACTAATTAACTGCTGTGCACCACCTTTAAGTCTCTTACTCAACAAGCAGCATCAAACAGTAATTTCACATTAGGTATATAAATCTTTGGTAGTATAGGAAAGGTCCATGAGAAACAAATTTTGGTGGATATGCATGTTTTGACTCTGTCACAACGGCTAATAAGTTTAATATTGTAGGTGTAACACCATGTTCATGACAACACAATTTACCAGTTAGTGTTTTGGGAAGTTAAATGGGTTGAGAATGATATGCTGCACTCTGACCCTTGATTGTTCAGCGCTATTGTTTCTTTGGGTGGATGACAGGGACGAACAGTTCCTCTCCTGCTGTTTGTTGAGGGCTGAAGCATCATTCTGTAGACCTTATGAGCCCTCTGTATGCAATACGCAGCTTGGCCGCTGTTCTCTGATCCTTATAAGTTCTTGAATAGCTCTTATGACTGGTGCTATGGCTGAATGAAAATATCTTCACCAGCCAGACTCATATTCTGTCAAAATGCAGAAAATTACCTGTTTGGTGAATGATATGACAACTATGGAAATACAGCAACAACTACATCATATATTACATATAAGCCTAGTAAAGCAGCTTGTCTGTGACAGTGGGAGGTCTCAGAAGCGCCTCAAAGAAGTGCGGGAAATTTAGTTTTGAGTAATTGTGTTTCTTTATGCCCAGAGAAACATGTTTGAGGCCTTGCTGGAGTGAGTGGAACAGGCTGACATGCTCCCTGCTGCTTAATCCGCCTTTTCTGTGAATTTGTAGCCCTCTTACTGGGTGTGTGAGGGAAAGATACCTCGGTTTTGAAGCATATCCATTTCCTGTGATTTCACAGTGTCTATTTTGCCTTTCTTTTTCTGGACAGTTGGCCCCAAAAGTGGTACTAGTGCCATTATTCCTAAGCATACTTTCTACAGGCACTAATATCTGAAAGGTTTTAGAGGAATTCTTGAGCATATATAGGCAATTTTCTTCTATTGTTGACCTATTAGGTACTCCTGTAAACTGAGATCGTCCTTGATTTTTCTGGGTTCTAGCTGCTCTTTATTTGGTATGACAGCTGTTTCAAAAGCAAAAAAATCTGAATTTTCTAGAATCCTTTTTACAGGAATACTCGTACTGCAGGAAATACAGTCTCTTTTACTAAAGCAAGTCACTGGGCCAGTGTATCAAGGAAAGAAAGGGAAAAAGTGCCTGAATAGATAAGAGAAATCAAGGTCCTTTGGAATCTCAGGATCTGAATAAATAATTACCACTGTCTCCCCACTCAAAAGGAAAAATAATAATAAATCTAAAATATAAATATAAAAATCAGTGCTTATTCTGGGAAGCGTCTTGCCTCTCCTGGAATGTAACTAGCTGTATTCTCTAGGTTGTGCAGATTTTCACCTACAAATATGGATATCCCCACCCATCAGACATCACTGATTTCTCTTTTATCTCTTTGCTCTGTTGACATTGCTTTTTTCTCAGATCTGAACCACTTTTTTGCATGTCATGTGTTGTTTTATTTTCCCCATTCCTTCACCTTTCTTCCTCTGTCATTTTTGCTCTGTTATTTTAGCTGTTTGTAATTTTTCATTCCTGTTTGCATCTTGTCTGTTCTTTATTCCTCTCTTTGCTCTTTTTCTCATTTTCTATACAGATCTACTAAACTTCTCTCCATTTATTTCTTTCCTTTGTTTATTTACCAACAACCTATCACTTTTTTCTGAATCATTGCACCTACTTTCTCCTTCTGCCTCTTCTTTTTTTTTTTTCCTTCTTCCCTTTACTTTTTTCCCCACCCTAATGTATTTTTTGTTTTCTCTTCCTTCTCTTCCACTACAGAGCTGATGATAATGGAAAATTCTGTGGGGGTATATCTCTTAAGAAGCTAGTGGCTTTGAGGTTTCCATGTTGGTGGTGGTACACAATTCAGGTGAATTTTAGATTAATAATAATTTACAAGGCTCGAAGTAAAAATAAAAAAAATAAAACCCGGAAGAAACGGCTAGGGTACTAGTCTTAAAAGACTTGGTTTCAGTTCCACACTTCATTGGAAGCTTTCTGTGGTTTTGAGCACTTCTGAGCTAGATTCACAGCAATCTTTATTACCTCTTATTTAAACCTGTACTTTACTTCTCCATCTGTAAAATGCCAAACACGTTAACTTCTGTTATTATAGTAGTAGTATTATCCACCATAACATATATTTCACTTATATATGTTAACAGTTACGAGATACCCAAATTGGGATCGTACAGATGTCTTAAGTAGATTGGCAGAAAATTTAACTCATGTCCTACTGAAATGGTTCTTGCAGAATCATTGTAGTGCTGCTCTGTGTTAGTGACTCACTCCAACAGAGTATCCTTTGCCCTCAAAATTGCTATGAAAATAAGGCAAAGGAATCAAAGCAAGCTTTGTGTTCCTATTCTGGAAGCAGTTCTTGATGGAAAATATCTTTCCTGGTTCATTTTCACCAGTTAGGGTAGTAATAAATAGAGAGCTAAAATACTAGGGAACTTTACACAATTTTTTGAAAAAAATTACAAAATGTAGCTGCTAAGGTGAAGCTGTTTTTAAGAAACCGTGAAGTAATTGCATTTCAAGTTGCAGAAAGAGTTCTCAATAAAGGAAGTAGTTTTATCTTATTTAAAATAAAAGTATAGAAAAAAGAATGATGGCATTCTGATAATTAAGGGACACATTTAAGTGCAGTATATACTGCTGAATGGATCTTGTTTATATCGTCAAATGAATAATTATTGAGATCTTAGAGGGAGTTTCTGTGTCGCTTAGAAAACTTTGTATTCCTTTTTTTTGTCAAATAAAAAATGAATGTGCCTGAAATGAGCTGCGAAAATATTAAAATGTTCAAGAAAATTATACACATAGCACATTAATCTTGCTTTCTAATCATGCTTTCTTTCCTCATTTGAGACCAAATAGAATGAGAACAAGAACATTACAGGAATATTAGCTGTCTGTTACAATACTTTACACTTTATCCTGCTGCTCGACTCCTGTGTTTAATACTGCAGCTGTAGTAGTATTAACCTGGACTGGAATTTAAACTATAATTTAAAGTGAAAATTGTACTCAAATGAAATATAGCAATGACAGGAAAATATTTTCTAAGTCCACATCCAGCTGCTAGGGTGCAGAGGTATGAAGGGATGCTAGTATGCACACACTGGTCAGAACTGGGGATTCTCACGGACCTGAGATGGTTTACAGCGGGTGGAGTTTTCGATGTTTTTGAAGCTTTTAGCTGTTAAGCCCTGAATTTCTGTTAAACGTCCGTAAATGCTGGTGAGATAGCCAAATTTGGGTGAATTTTCACAGAGATGATAAAAGGCATTTCCTTGTCACCAAGACACTCTTTAAGATTTCAAAGCCGGTTGTCAATCACCGTCAGCAAGCAGGACTTCCAGTGTATTTTAAAAAAGGAGGGGGGGGGGGGAAGATTCTAGCTATTCATTTAACTTGTTATGTTTTTGAAAGTTGTGTTTTTCTAAAAATTTTGATAACTTGGAAAAAATTAACAGTGAACAGAGGTGCAAAGGAATACCTGTTCATTTATGAAGTTAACCAACGTAGTGATCTGAAAAGTAGTGTGAAGCAAAGCTGGCTGCTTATAAAAACAGTAAAAGTGAAACCAGCATCTAAATGGAACAGAAAATAAGTTTTTCTACCTAAGAAGTTGAATGAACATAGTACAAATGCTTTACCAAGGGAAATATAGTTATGGAAGGGAAGGCAAACAATTTTACAATTTCACTTCTTAAAGATCACTGCTTCCAAAAAGCTTTAGAGCTGGATGTAGTCTCAGAAAAGAAAAGTTTTTGAAGTCTCCTTTTAAAAGTTAAAAAAAAAAAAATGTTCTGGAAAGCTTGATTTATTGCTGTTTGCATCAGTAAGAGATTAAAATATTGAACCAATAGGTTTAAGCAGTATTTAGATGTATTTTGGACAGCTGGAAAGTATAAATACAGAACCAGGTAGCAGAACTCCTTCCTATTCACATTAATAGAAATACTGTATAAGGAATCAGAGAATGATACTTAAATTGAAAGAAAATGAATTCAAGAGATGCTAATGTATAATTTTCATTGAAAGACGACCAAAATATTTGGGAAGGAAACAAAAGAACGTCTTTGACAGTTAGTTCACTATAATGCTTTAATAATGTATTTGTAGTTTAAATGTTCTAATTTGGGCTAATTTTGGAAAGAGAAAGCTTGGAATTTTTCACCAGTGCAGTGCTTTTCTGTATTGCTTTGTAAAACAGAACGATAAATTTTTACAGATCAGAAGTGGTCTAATAAGTGCAGAAAAGAGCAAATTTCTTTTGTCAGCAAAGAAAACCAAGCTGCCGTTCTGCAGGTTCATGATGTAAACAGAGAAATAAAAAAAATAAATTACTGTGCGAGTATCAGTAACTTCAATTGGTCTTAGACCTTTCCTGAGGAAGAAAATAGAAGCTTTAAGGAGTGGACATAAAGATAATTCAATAATATTGGATTAGTTTTCTTAAAAAACAAAAGAACCTATTTATTATGTGAATGACCCGTAAAATTAGCCCTAGAAGGTGAGGAAAATGCAGTGCTAAGAACTTCATGTGGCATCAGGTGTAAATGGCAGCAATGCTGTTTTGATTTCTGCAGGTCTGGGATTAAGCTCATAGCGTATGGAATTTTCTAAATAGGAAAAAAGGAAACAAAGGAGAACTATTTTTTACTGGGAAAAAAAAAACCAGATATGATTATTATTCTTGTTTACTGGTGAATTGCTTAATGTAGAAGATAATTCAACTGTGAATAAAAGTCTAAAATGTGGCAAATCCAATAAGAAAGCTGATAAAAGAGTTTTTTTCTATTGTCCATAATGACCCCATACCGCTCCTATATTCCCCTTTTTTCATTAAGCAAGGCTCATGCCATAACTCTTTTGGAAAAGAAATAGAATAATGCCAAGATAATTTGGTTTATTGTGAAATAATATGGGTTTTTTCGTCACAGAGATGCATGTAAGCTTTTCATTTTAAAGGAAGGAGAGCCCCGAGGTTTCATTCAATATTTAATGTTTATATTTTATACTCCTTGTGATGTGGGGTAATTCAGTCAATGTAATATTTTGGATGGTAGGAAAGTTCAAACATGAAAATTCTATTTGGACTGTCTGTGCTGTGTATCAGAAATCTCTAAGGGTATTTAACCATTCAGAATAAGAAAGGTTTCTTTAATTTTTAAACATGTGTTTCATTTTATGTTTTATTTAAATTGTCTTAACATTTACATAGAACCCCTTGAAGGCTTGAAAACTTGAAATTTACATTAGATTAAAAAAATAAATAATTATGAAGCACAGTGTATGTGGAGGTATATTAGAGGAAGAAAAGGTACTGTTTGAGTATGAAGATATTCTGATAATTATAAAATACGACTTGCAAAAATTATTAATTTATGTAGTGATTATTTGTTTTAAAGGACCTGGAAACAGATTCCCAAAGAAGTTTTGCGGTAATGCTGCCTCCCACAATAATATGAATATTTAAAGAAGTAATATATATGAGAAACTCCAAGTTGCAAAAGTGTAGTTAATTACTGCTTATGAGACAGGGGAATTAAAACCACAAGGATAGTTTCTTTTTCCATATGTTAAGAGATGCATGTTCTTGGAATTACTCAGGAAATACGGGCTAAAGAAAGCTAGGTTTGTGCTGCTGTTGGCAACCTTTGGGAAAATTAATTAAGATAGCAAAGTCTGAACGTTATAAACATGGAAAGGAACATCACCAGCGTCATGGTGAAATGCTGTGCAGCCTAGCGTGGTCCACAAGGGACCAGGACAGAGAGGAGAAATGAGGAGCATTGGGAGCAGAAAGTTCAAATAGTAACTGAAAACCTAAAGAAAAAACATTTCTTATAGTAAGTTAATGTATCTTTAAACTGTGATTCCACTTGGAAAAATGGCTGAAAAAGTTTGTGTATTTTCTCATAGTTTCAATTGTCTGTTCCCGGAATACTCATTTTGGCCGTGGTTGCTGCGTCAGGTTTTACTGACAGTCCCTTGAGATTGACGGCAAGAATATGTGTCATCGCCCCTTGGCTTTCAGTCAGTCCCCTGTACAGGGACTTACGAAAACAGACTAACCTTCATTGTTTAACAAAGTACTAAAAAGAAGGTATTTATTTACTTCTGACTTAAATGTGCTAATGACAGTTTACATGCTGTAATTTGAGTCTACCAGCAAAATGCTAATCTGCTTGTGTTTGTCAGGTAGTTTGCTTATAGTTCTGGTTTCTTCAGCTGTTGAGCAAGGACTTTACTGTTACCGCTATATGAGTGTTTTCCCAGCCCAGTAAAGACGGATGAAAATTTTAATTAAAGCAGTTAACCCTTAAAAGATTGATCATTCAAATCTGCCTATTCACAGCAATACACTGTATTCTCAATTTAGAGTTTACTAAGTATTTATTACTAAACAACTTAGTTTCACTCACGTTAGAGAATGCAAAGTTATTTCACATATATATCGGCTGGAAAACTGGATGTGGGATCTTCATCCTGTTACAACTTTCTTTTTGTCTTTCCTCTGTTCTGGCATTTTCTGTCTGGTAGGAACCTCAGGCTAAACTCGATTTGGTTTCTCTGTGACTATTCCTTTCTTCCAGGTTTGAGATATATGTTGGCTTGTTTTTCGCCCTGTCTTGTCCAAAATGGTATGGTAATTTAATATGGTTAGTTTCATTGGGGGAATTGGCAAAATTTATTGTCTGTCTGGTTTGAGAGCAGAAAGTTTCTTGGGAAATTTGCGTAGAAACGATGCAACAGCTCATTTTAAATTTTCACTGTAACCATTTGCTTGTTAAGAGTAACTCTTTAGCAGATGTTATTAGCCACATTCAGTGGTCTTCGGAAGGTATTCTTTGGCTTTGTCACAGTATACAAGCATGCACAAGTGTGACAGTGTCTAAGTTTACACCTTAAATGAAAGGTACAAGGTATGTTATAGACAGTGGTTCTATATGTAAATATGCAAACACTTCAGAACATGCTTTCCTTTCAGCTCCAAATGTTTTTTTCCAATACAATCAGTGATAGGCCAGCATGCATTAGCAGTGGTTTTTTTTATTTTAAGCTTTGATACATATGCAAAATGCTGTTGACTGATTGTTGAAGTTTGTTGTTACTTCTGTGTAATTTTTAAGGAAAATACCCAGTATCAGATAGTCAGTGTTGCTGTGTTCACTTCTGTCTGTGATATCATTTGTCTCTGATATCGTCAGTCATTAGAAGGTCTTCATGTAATTCAAATTTGCAGTATTTTCAGAGAGCTGTAACATGAAATCATCACTTCATTGCATCATTTACTGCGGGGAGCGGGAAATTAGTTTAAAATGAGACATTTTCACTTTAAAAATTCATTTGAAAACTTTGATATCTTTTTATGTAGAGAAACCTTTTGTTCATAAACCATTTATGCCTGTTTAGACAGAGGTGTCCTTAGATTTTTAAACCCGAATATTTGTTTTAAGAATTTACATGTTATTTGTTTGGTAAAACCCGAATATTTGTTTTAAGAATTTACATGTTATTTCTGTTTATTAAAGTAAACTTTCAGAAATAAGTAGTTAAAACCTGCCCCAGTGTTTCAGCTTTTTCTGAGATTTTTGAATCACAGCTGGTTAATAAGAATTTTCTTTTCTTCACTTCTTCACTTCTTCCCTGCCTACATTAAAAGTACCTTTTCTGTCACACAGCCTGTGCAGTTTTCCCATAGGGACATATAATGGAGTTCATCAAAGTGAAAAAAGTGAGTCACACAGTCATTTATTTACTCATGTAAGACAATAATGGTGTTGATAGTTTAGCTTGTGGAAAAGCTGGGAGTTAAAAAATCTTTGCAGACTAGACTACAAGTGAAAAGAAAGAAATTAAGTCATAGCTACATGGTGGTTACTGTCTCATTTAATGCTGTTTGTTGCCTTTTAGCAACAATGAGCAGAAATGTTGATGCTGTAAATTTGCTAGAGTATTTAATTATATAAATTACGAAAAGGAAGTCCTGTTTTCATGGTATAGAGAGTTAAAGGATACTTACTATTATTTTATTATGATTAAAATATCAGTTTAGATTCTAAAATTATGTCTATCTAGTTTCAAGGGCACAAGTTATCTAATATAAAAAAAAAAAAAAAGCTTTCCCAGATCTCTTCATGTTTTGCAAATAAATCTTTCTCACTGTTCCTGCATGTCGATTTCAACATTCTGACTGTCCCACTTAACTCTGTTTCATATATAAGGTTTTATGTGTATGACTACGTTTTGAGCATAGGATTCCCTGCCTGCTCTATTTTCCTTTCCAGCCCTGTGGCACTGGAGTTTCAAGAGTTAGTGGCACTGGGCTTGCTAACAGCAGAAGACCTTTTGCGTGAGTGCTGTAAGAGTAACTTGGAATCACTCTGAATGGTAGACTGGCTCTTACGGGTTTACCAGAGAAGAGAGGATTCCTGGCAGTGGTATCATCTGGTAGGAGTGCTTGGTGTTGTTTTAATTACTCATTTGCCTTAGTGAAAGCTAAGAGGAGTTCCATTAGGAGCCCAGTGAAAGAGGGAAGAGCCCTGCATTCCCCAATTATCTTTGAGGCTTCTGCCTATCTGTGCAGTAGGTATGCTCCGTAATGAGCTGTCCTATCCCTGTCCCTCAGTTGCCCAGCTTTGGGGATCTGCAATGCATATGGGCTCCCTTCTAGCCAAAGTGTCTGGGTTTGCTTCCCATGGACGGTGTGCACCGAAACCATGGTGGTTTGGGCTTACATCAAATGCCAGAAGCTGTGAAATGTTCCTGCATGCCGCAGTCAGATACAGCTCAGACTTCCAAAGGAGAGGAGAACAAAAGGGAGCCTTTCGCAAAGACTGTTTGTTTCCCAAGAGAGCCACATTACTGTGTTTTCAGCCTTGTTCCATAAAGGGTAACTCTTACGTGTGCTCTGTTTATGTGATATGTTGAACAACTGGTAATTACCTCTGAAGCAGTTAAAAGGTTGATGTACTTTGTGAGAATTTAGGACACAGGCAGGGCAATCCTGTATACCAAAATTTGATGATGAAACTAAAATGTAATACCTTTGTCATGTGGGAAAGATCAGTTTCTTTCTTAGATGAATCTGAAATCAAAGCTTATCTTGTTCTAATGTTTAATGCTTTCATTAACTTCCTTGTTTGGTAGGGTAGATTTTTTCTGTGAGTGAAAGTGGTATGTTTGACACCAGAAAACATTGTTGCTTTGAAATTTTTGTGTGTAAGTTAACTCTATGTGCGAGGGGCATCGAAATCTTCATTAAAACCTCTACAGAAGATGTAAACAAAGTGTGATACAGGTTTTACCTATCCTTAGTATTCCTTTCATTTCAGCTACTGCACATCTTGCTGTCTTTTCCCAACTCCAGTCAACTGTGTAATGCTGCATAGTAAAAGATGAGATCGAAAATTGAAATGTCATTATTTTGAATCAACTTTCTGTATCCATAGCCATGCATCGTGGGTTTATTTTCTGAGGAGATGTACGACCACATTTCTGTCTAGCTAGCTAGTGTAAGTGAGAAGCAAAGATGGTCAGCATCAAGTATTCATCCCAAGCACAAGATTGGTCATGGTCCTTCTTCCACTGTCTTTAGTGACTGGACCTGGTGTCTAACTTCTAGACACTGGGTACATACCCTTTAGTTGTCCTTAACAAGTAATAAAGAATCTGAGACACTGCTTCCCTAGTTAAATTCACTGCTGATCAGAGTTCACTTGTGTGAAAGGGCTTGTGTCTGCCTTTATTAGTACCTTACTTGTCTTCAGAGTTTAATTTAATATCTCCCTGGGTGAGCAACAGCATGGGAGGTAATCAGAAGTTTGATATGATGGCTTTAGGGAGTGCATTTTGTTTCCTTAATTGGTCTGCATTCCACCTGCACGGAATCTGACTTAAGATATCCAAAGGTTTTTGCAAGGTAAGCATCCCTGAAATTCAAGCCTAGAATTTTTGTCATGTCATATTTGTGCTATATTTATTTATATACGGTTTACGCAGTCCATTGTGACTATATATTTAATACTTTGCTTTTTCCCACATCTCTTTCATCTGAGAGATCATTTGTTTCCATTTTTAAACAAATATTTTTCAGTAGTATTAGTTATCTAATTTAAAATGTAAAGTAAAAAAAGACATTTGTAGATTTTAAATACTCTGTCCAGATATTTGGACTTACCATTTTCCACAGAACTGTTTCAACAGTAAATAATCAGAAAGTAAGTAAAGAATTTTCACTTATTCTCAGCGAACTGCATTCAGAGGATGAGAAGAACACCTCCGCTAGATGAACTGCAGCCGCCTCCATACCAGGATGATAGTGGTTCTCCTCATCTTTCATGTACGCCTTCTGAAGTCGGAGACAGTAAATGTGAATTTTCCCAGTGTAGCAACAGTCCAAGATGTTCCTACAAGTGCCCAAGTGAGGGAAGCCCGGCACATGAAATAGAAAGCTTTCATAACAAAGGATACGAAGAGGATGTACCAAGTGATAGCACAGCTGTCCTTAGTCCAGAGGTAAATGAAAACAGTTGAGTGTTCTGAAGTGTCATGCAGTGCGACCTTTTGAGAGATTTTTTTTTTTTTTAAAGATCAATGTACAGGCATAGGAACACTAATATTGCAGCTCATTCATAAAAAAAAAGTTAGTTTGTCAGAAAATATTACAATAGGATTTCAGATTGTTCTTTATAGTTATCTTTATGGCATCTTAACTTTCAAACAAGCTCCCAGTCAGAGTGAATTTTTTTTTAAACAAGTCAGAAAACTTCATCACGCTATAAGGACTGTAGTCAAAATTCTTTTTCTTCTACATAATTTTTCAAACAGCTCAAATAAAAAAAAATAAAAATCTGTTTACACTTTTCAAACTGAACACCCCATAATGTAAAACGTCTTTTATGAAAAAAAAAAATTATTACAAAGAGGTTTTTTTAATTGTTGATGGTAGTATAGAGATTTGTTCCCTTTAATTTTCCTTTTTTTTCCTGCTATAAACTGTAATGATATCCATTTATTTTTTACTATGAAGAAATAATCTTTTCTGACATGTATTTCCTTATAATGTCTTTAACAACTAGTTACTGCACTGACATCTATGGATAAGTCTACATTAGTGATGTCGTGTGCAGAAGAGGCTCTTTTTGGTTCAAATTTGTCTTTTGTCTCTACCTGAAGTTTTGAAGTGCATATTAGGGAGCACTCCTGATGTGCCAACAGCTGCTTCTGTCTTAGTAGACCTCTTGGTAAGTTGATGTTGCATACCTGGGGTGTTGGTGCAACATCTGGAAGGCCCACCTGCTATGTGAATGCAAGGTTCTCCAGTAGCTAGCTGTCCATCCGTACCTGATGATCAGCTAGGACCACAGTCTGTACGAACTTCATTGCTGGTAAAGACAGTGTGTGTACATATGGTCCTCGAACCCTAACAGATTGCAGCAAATCTGATCCTAGTTCTTCCCGCTTTGTGTCACATCAGTCATTAATGTAAGCGTACCCAATAAGAAGTGAGAACACTGCCAACTTTTTTTATAGCCACTCAACAACTTGAACAATGAAGCTTTCAGAGGAATGAATTCCCATAGCTATGTAGCAACCAGTTTAAAATAAGAACATAACATTTTTTAATCCAAAAGGCTTTATTTTGCCAAAAGGCAGTATTTTGTTCAAAATTTGAATTGACAATAAACAATTTTAAAATTAAGTTTAAAAAACAGTTTTAGGACTGATGCCATTTACAGAAAGTTCAGAAAGTGTGTTCAGAACAGATGCGTCTTACACAGTTCTAGTAAAATTACGTTAATAAAGCCATGATAATTTTTGGCACGTTTATAGAACCCTTGTGGACTGCAACAAGAGCTGCATCTGCAAGTAGGTGTTGTAATTCCTGTATTCTTTGCTGGCATCTCACCGTGCCCTCAATCACTAGCCCAGCTGTTAAAGGACTATAATACGTTAACTTAAAGATGTGTGTATACTCGCACAGGAATAAGGTAGTTGTATCTTGCAACAAATATGTATGGATTTTAACATGTGGGGCGTGGAAGAAGAGATCATAAATACAGCCTAATGTAATCTGAGCTTTGCCTGATTGGATCCTGGCTTTTGGCAGTATTGGCCAGGTAAAGTCTTTTGATTTTTTCTTGGCTGCTAGTCAGCCATCTCCTCAAGCTTTCGGTGTTTAATTACCTTGTTTATGAAATGAACAAAAAGATCATAGTCACTTCATATTGTGTAGAGAAAGCCATATATTTCCACGCTAGATTTAATAATAGAATACAGTAAATAAATAAATAAATAAAAAGCTTTTTTTCTTCTTCTTCTTCAGGATATGTCAGCTCGAGGATCATCTTCACAGCTTCCTAAACCTTTTGATCCTGAGCCAGTAGCTAAATATGGCACACTGGATGTGAGTTTTGACTATGACTCACAGGAACAGAAGCTTTTGGTGACAGTGACAGCTGTCACAGACGTTCCCACGTACAGCAGGACAGGTGGAAGCTCGTGGCAAGTACACCTAGTTCTTCTCCCTATAAAGAAGCAGAGAGCAAAAACCAGCATCCAGCGGGGACCGTGCCCTGTCTTCACAGAGACATTCAAATTTAATCACGTTGAGTCTGAGATGATTGGGAATTATGCAGTTCGCTTTAGACTGTACAGCGTACGTCGCATGAAAAAAGAGAGGATTGTGGGAGAAAAGATTTTTTACTTAACAAAATTGAATCTTCAAGGGAAGATGTCAATGCCAGTGATACTGGAACCTTCTTACAGTCTGTCTGTGAGTATTAAATGAGGCAGAATAAGAATGCAGTGATATACAGTGTCCTGAATTTTGTAAGAATAGTGTGTATATTTATAGAGTCATCACATCCACTCGCTTTTTTTCAAGTCATAGGAGCATATTAGCACAATGATAATTTCCTTAGAGCTTCTGTAAGGACATTCACTTTCCACCTGCAAAAGCTTCCCATATTTTTCCTTTTAATTACTTAGAAATTTCCATTCTATAAAAAGGGATATAGTGCTGAATATATGTATATATGTATACATGCAAATACATATATATGTATTTAATAGTATAATCTTTACTCTCCTACCCGCAGCATTTCAATTAAAAAAAAAAAAGGGAGGAAAAAAAAAAGCTATACTAGCGAGTGCCCTCCATCTGTTGCAATTAAATCTTGGTTGCAATAGGTATTTTCCTTTCAAGAAAGAAAGATAGGAAAGAGGAATTTTGAGCGTACAAAGACATTTTTAATAACTTCAGCTTAGAATCTTGTAAATAATTGATTTCTGGTTCAGTCTGAAGTGAAAAATAGTGTGAAAAGTAGTTCAAACTGAAAAGGATTTTTGTTTGCTGAAAAAAATCCCTACCTATCTGATGAACAAAGTTTTTTGTCCCCCAAATTAATTTACCTTTAATATTTTTAATAAAGCAAAGCAGCAGTAATTAAGGGTAAACTTAGGTATCACTATCAAAAAACACAGGAGATCACTGTATGGGCAACGATCAGTATCTCCTTTTTCTTTTTTGTAAGTTTTTAAGTATGCTTTTGTCCAGAAAGAGAATGTTTGTGGTGATGTGGTCAGGGCTTCCTAGACTAGGATTGCTTTAATGTTCACTGCTTAAGAGCTGCATATGTGCTAAATAATGGATTTTTGGGAGAAAGAGAAGGTGATTAGCAAGGGCATCCTTATTTGGACATTGTGTGTGTTTTGTGGTTTTTTTAAACTGTCAATAAAGGAAGAAGAGGATGAGAAGGGTAAGAAAGGAAAAGAATTTTTCAGGTGAAACAACGCAGTTAATTTGTTCTGCATTTTCAAAAAAAGTTTGGATCAATTGAAATGGCATTTCTGTTGAACATGAGTATTACAAAAGACACTCAAAATAAAATGCCATGGCATTTAATGACTAAAAATACATTAATTAGAATTAGTAAAAGCTGAGACTAGAACTTGGATCTGATGGAGGATCAACTGACAATAGAACAGCTTTTTTACGATTCCTTATTCCAAAGATGAAGCGGTTCACTTACCTACTGTGAACTTTCCTAATGCAGAGTTTGCTCGTTTCACAGCTAGGAAAAAAGTACCCCATGAAACAAAACATTGAATATTCTAAAAGTACTTGCTAAATTTGTGTGTGTTTTCAATAGGTTCTGGTTTAAAATTTACCAAAGTCAGTGAAAAAGGCCAATGAATGGGCCAGGATTTTGATTGATTGGTATATTCCATATGTGCATTGGTTATTCTTCTGTATTATTTTCTTGAGCTTTTGTGGCAGGGAGAATAAAAGCAAATTCCAGAAGACATCAAAGATAAGAATGTTATTTATTTTCTGCAGTGGTAAGGCATGCCATATCTGCATTTAACTCTCCTCCTTATTTTTTGGGGGGAAGGAACAAGAAGAATGAATATTGGTAGGAATTGAAAGTATCTTCCAAAGTTTGTTGCTGTAATGGGGTTTAGGCAGATTTATCTTAGCCCTACCTGTTGCTGGAAAGGAACCTTCATAGTCTTAATAGCTTGAATGAGGGTCCATGTTTTTTTGAAACTAGGCAAATCAGTTTTTAAAACTTTGAAAATTCATTCACATCTGAGATTATAGGTATTTTTCTATTTTTATTTATAGCCTATATCATATTTTTTCAGTGACTAGATCTATTACAGAATTTAACATATAGTTATTTTGCAAGAGTGTTAAAATTTATTGTGATTTTAGCATGTATGACTGGAAGGGGGCGGCATCCTGGGTCACTTGAGTTCAGGCCCTTGTTATTGCAGACAGCCAGGTCATCCTGGTCACAAATTTGTGAATTTTCATCTGAAAACATCAGGTTGTTTCATTTCCAACTTGAATTTCTTCATGACCAATTTATAACCATTTGTTCTTATGCCAGCATGGTCCTTGAGCTTAATTAGTTCTTACCCTTCTCAGGTGTTTGCCTCTGGGTCTATTTATACGCATTGGTCATGTTCCTTCTCAACTGTCCTTTTGCTAGAATAAACCAACAACAGTCTTTATGTCCAACTAATCATAAATGCTAGGCAGGAGTTATTTAACAGGAGAAGGTAAGTGTTGTTTCAATTTGGAGAGATCCAGCTGTTCAGGGGTTTTTGTAATTATAAAATCCATGATGAGGTACATTGTAAATTCTGAATTAAATTTGCCTTGTACAGTTGCAGAGTGTTTTGTGTCTGTGATGTGTTTATATTTGACAGCTTTTTTAGAAGATATTTCTTGGACACATGACAGTTGCCCTATTTTTTCCACTGCTTCTCATTATATGGATTTTATATATTAAATATACCTTCTGTCACTGAAACTTCCTAATCCATTGAAACATCTATGCTAATCTCTTCTGCAGAAATGTGTTTTATTTGCTTCTTTCTGTGCCTGATACTATATTTATGTATTTTATTAGCTAATCATCTGCCTTCTGATTGTATAAGAACAGTTCCTATCCTCTGAAGTTTAGTATTTTTTCAGGCATACCTTAAAGCTATTCACAAGGGAATCTGGTCAAAGGTAGACCAGCAAGACCAGTGCCTTTGAAACATAGTGGCACGCTCACATGAGCGGGCCTGCAACTCTCTGGTTATCCCTAAAATGTGGATAAGTATGTGTCGTGGTGAGTACATGATACTAGTATGTTCCTTAAACAGGTTTCAAAGCTACACGTGGCTTCAAATTTACAAATATACTCACAGACGATCTTTCTCACCCAACTTTTCACCCTGCTCCTCACCTTCCTACATTGCATATAACATCTTGCATTAGCAGCTATTATCCACAAGTCCTATTGCCGTTTGTCTTTAACAGTCCTGCGTTGCTGCAGTTCTCCCACATAACAGGGAATTCCTCCTCACACAGTATCCTCAGCCTCCTTATTTATCACAGCCTTCCTTCCAAGTTCAGTGTATGTTTGAGTGAGGCAGAAGCAACAGAACCAATATGGGCTAGCCAGAGTGCGGTTGTCACTGTGATCTGAGAGTGTCCCTTTCAGATTTGCTAGAAAGTGGCCGTTGCATCAAAAGTTAATAGCAGGGCTGTACATTGTGGTTTTGTCTGAGTATAGTTTGCTTAGGAAGACCTTTGTTGATCCTTTTAGAGAAATTTTCCTTTTATTCTACAATGGTAGACAAATTTTTGTTCACCCGCCTTGGAGTTTAGAATCCATTGTGATGTTGTTTATTACTCTTCAAGCAATCCCTGTGGACCTGTTTTTAGTTGCTCTTCGTTCTTCTCAAGCAAAGAAATTTTCCTGACAGTGAACAACAGCCTCCAGTATGATGTGATTATAAAAACATATAAGCAGTTTATTGAGTGAAATCTGTTTGGAAAAGATAAAAAAAACAAGCGTAATCCTCTTCACCATCCCATAGGTTGCTTTTTGGTGTAGAATAACAATAAACAATGATGGTTTAGATTTTTTTGATTGATTTTGAAAGTACAGTTTCAATGACCGAAACACACCTCTTCCTGCTAAGCAAATCTAGTAATTGTTCATTATGTATTGTCAATAACAAGATGTTTGCTGTGGAGAATGAAATTTATTTTTCTTTCTTTCTATAACATTCTCCATTTCTAACATACTGAACTCCCAGATGTGATCCATATAACAAAGAATGGATGGTGTAGACATTCATACGTGCTTAAAGGATTATTTTGTCTATATTTACTATAAATATTGTCGTGGTTTAACCTCAGTCGGCAACTGAGCGCCATGCAGCCGCTCACTCACTCTCCCCCTCCCCAGTGGGATGGGGGAGAGAATCAGAAGAGCAAAAGAGAGAAAACTAGA
>NW_008795317.1:2679820-2711122 GCF_000699145.1 Aptenodytes forsteri | reverse complement strand
TCCCTCTGGCCAGTTGGGGTCAGCTGTCCTGGCTGTGCCCCTTCCCCGCTTCTTGTGCACCTCCAGCCTTCTCAGTCGGTAGAGCATGGGAAGCTGAAAAGTCCTTGGCTAGTGTAAGCACTGCTCAGCAACAACTAAAACATCGGTGTGTTATCAACATTATTCTCATCCTAAATCCAAACCACAGCACTGTACCAGCTACTAGGAAGAAAATTAACTCTATCCCTGCCGAAACCAGGTCAAATATCCAGAGTGTCCGAAAATTATTTTAATTATAGTTTTTTTGAGTGAAGGCATTTATGCATGCAGTGTATAAAAATGCTCGCTCTTGCACACGCACGTCCACTTTGAGGACGATGATTAATCGTCTAGTGTATGTTGGTTTATGCATTGCACTTAAGGCATTTGTTCCATGTTGCCCTTTGTGTGGCACATCTTCAGTATTCTTTCTAATGGATGTTTATCGGTTTATAAACTCAGAAAAAAGCTTTCAGAGTGGCATTTCTTTCTTGTGAATTCTTGGCCATTATAGAGTCGAGCTGTCAGGTTTTGTGGAAATCCTAATGTTTTAGGCCTATTGGTGACTTTACTACTGTGTTCTTATGGCATAGTCTATTCAGGATCATATTTGGAAGGCTGAATACTAAAATTCATGTGTATAAACATATCTTTACTAAATAGTAGCTACCAGTACAATACGTTAAAGCAGCTAATGAAAAAAAAGACTAAGACTTGTCTAGAGGGGAAAAAAAAAGACTCAAAGATTTTGCTCATAGTCTTTTATTTAACTAGAAGTCTACCTAAAGGATCAGTTCCTATGTGATGGTGCATAAATGCTTTCAGTTAGCTTGTAAAAATTATGTCCATCAAAGTAAGGGGCAATTATCTTTAAAAACTGAGCACATTCTTATCTCAGGAATAGCTTGCTGAATTCAATTGAGTTAGTGGTGTAAAACATGGAAGATCAGAATTAGTCCTTTGACACAGTAAGAAAGATGACTCGTGATTTCTTTGAAGAAAATTATTAGGTGATTGGAAAATGGTGATCATGTTACTGAGGCTGCAGGAGAGCTTGACAGTACTTGGCAAATGAAGTGGATTCCCTGTGTTTGGCTGGTTGTGCAAGATTTCATGGCAGTATCGGCAAGCAGCAGCTGTTGTCTTCTCATGGCTGCCTGAACTTGTCTGCCTTTGTGTGGTGTTCCCTGAGCACTGCTCCTGGCAGCTGAGAAGATAAGCGCTAACCCATGGCGCTCTCTGCTCAGGTCTTCATCAGGATATGGGGAGGGGGGAGAACCCAAAGACAACTGTATCTGCACTGTTCTGACAGATGCAAGTTTCAAGAACTTAAATAGAATCCGACCAGATGATAAGGACCTCCCACTAGATAAGTTCAGTTGTCACAGTTAAAAATTAATTGGCTTTCCAAATCAGTGCTATTTGTTCGTGATTTTTTCTTATGTAAATATGTCTAATCATTCATGGCAAATTTTGGCATATAATTAGTGTATTCATCCAAGAAGCACTGGACTAGGCAATGAGACTGTGAGACTGTTTCAGTCCCATATAGAATAACCTTGATACTTTGTAGAACACTTTTAGATAGTTTTCAAGAATTTTTTTTTTACAATCACAACTTGTCTCAGGTGACTGCAGCCATTCTGTCATCTCAGGAGCAAAATGGTTGACCAGTTTCAACATATGCTGCTTGGCTTTGATAATTGATTACTGTCATGGAGGGTGATACGGTTATTTCTGTCACAGACTGAGCAAGCCTCTCGAGTGAGCTATCCAGAAATGCTAGAATGTTTCCTCAACCCGTACAGAAATTCATATCCAGTTATTTGAATGAATTCAGAGTAAGAGGCAATAGTCCTTGCAAGTTGCTTTAAACTCTGTAACTAAATTCAGTACTTCAGCCCTTTCATGGGTTATTCGCTATCTCCACTGTGATCAAGAGAAGGATCTTTGTCATCAGAATGGTCTGCCTTATACCATCGTAGGCATGGGCCATATTGCTGCTGTTTGTCCATTGAAAATCAAGTCCAAGATCAGTTCAGGAGGCTTTCCACAAAGCAACAAAGTGTGTCATTCTGCCATGTCTAGGCTAGCTAGGGTTGTGATTCCTGTTCTATCAGTAATTTAAAGAGTATAAAGCTTTTCCAGATGAAAAATCCTAATTCTCTGGAAACAAGCTTCTGAATTCTTATGAGGTTCTGAGAGCCCTTAGTTGAGTCTTGTACATCCACCACATTTCTCAATTAGGTTGCATTTCTAGCCTTTATTGCTGGACTTTTTTGTAAGATACAAGAATAATTTGATTCCAGTTATTGCTGACAGTCATGGATAATAGAGCTAATAAAAATGCTATCAAAGTGGTACTTACATACCATTTCTGGGATATGCTGACCAATGTTGACAGTCAAAGCATTCTGAATGTACATGCCACTGCCATGGCAGAGTTAACAAAGTCCACCTGGTCTTCAGGTATTTAAAGGTTTGAAAAAAAATGCCAGCATAACACCAGGGCTTTCTTCAACACATTAGCAAAACCAGAACTTTCATAAAGTTGACCAGAACTGTCATAAACTGGGAGAATTCTTTGAAGTCAGCAATGTAAAGATTTTCATCTATTTGTAAAAATCCTCAGTTGGTCACGTATCCAGAATAAAGATTGTTTGTTGTCTCTATCTTAATATCTGTGCACTGAGTAAAATAACAATTAAAAACTGGTATCTTTTGCCTTTAATCAGTGAGTTGCTTGAAAAAAGTTATTTACTCGGTTTGATCCCCACAGTCTTTGATATTTGGATCAGCAAGTAGTGGAAACTATGTTTCAGACATGGTATTACTATTTTGAGTGTGTGATGATGCTTTTCAGTCTCTAAAATGCCCTCAGTCAAATGACAGGCTGTGAATGACTGTTCTAGATTAAATTAAAGTAATCCTCTTGAGCAATACTCTTACTTCCTCAGAAAGCCAGTCCATCAGTGACAAACATACTGTCTAGAATCGTATTTGTAGTTTTGATCATCTTTAAAAAAATAAAATGGAAAAAAAAAAAGCTCATCAATACATAAAGTTAGAAAAATGAGAATTTCATCGGGTATCTGTGGGATTCTCAGACTATCGTTCTCTGTGGCATAAGTATGATCTCCCAACCTGGATTGCAATTTCAAAGAGCAGTAAGGAAGATAATCATACTATGAAAACATACTGTAAATTTCCCAGAAGTGGCTTTGTAGGAGTTACAAGTAAAGATTATCAAGGTAGTCACTAGTATGAAATTTCCACTTTTGAAGACTACAAGCTGCTGCTTAAATCTTCCTCAAGCAACATTTTCAGTGGAGATATATTCTTTAACTTATGAATCCAACTGAAATTTCTGTTTCCCGAAGAGATACTGAGTTTCCCAACTATTTTATTTTCTTATAATTTGAATTCTTTCTTGTTTGCATGTATGTGTACACACAAACATCTTCTCACTTTTGTTACTGTCTTTCAAGGAAACAAGGAAAAGGAGAAGCACAGAAACAGTTCTGTTTGCAGGTTTGAGCACCCTTCAGCAAAAGCACGTGCAGTGTTTTCCTCCAATTTATTTCCATTGGGGGAAATCCTAATCAGAGATGTTGCACAAACAGGTGAAGTTACCTAGTCTGCAAATTTATAACTTACACTTTTGTGGAACTTTTAGTTTTTGGTTTACTTACTGGGTGATTCTTCTTCTATGCTTTGCAGTATAACGTAAGTGTTCGTCATTAATGTTCTTCATTTCAGACTTGAGGATATCCGGGTCATCGCTTCTTTTGTATATTCAAGCAGCCTGTATTTGGTATCAGATAAACATTTCTGTTCATAGGGTGCCTTTAGCAAGGGATCCTTTTAGTCTTAGTATGTTAGCCTCTTGCCAGGCTTGGCCCTCATATTGTCTGACCTTGAGCTGCATCTTTCACAGCTCCTGTCTTTCTGTTGGGCTTAGTCAGCTGTCAGCTGGCCCCAGGAGAATCCAGCTTATCTCCACCTCTTGCCCTTCTTTGTGGTGTGTATGATAGCTCTAAGAACTGAAGCAGATCCCTTGCAACTGCAAACACCTGGGTGATCCTCAGATCATGAGATTAAACGTGACCTGAACAAATCAAAAGGGGTACCACTAGCAGATTAAATTAGGGCTGGGTGAACCGTTAATCGCAAATAGTTTAACTGACAAATGCATTATAAACATACCTTTAATGTTACAGATTTGTTCATTGTGAAAAATAATTGCATGAATGTTTATGCAATCAAATACTAGTCGATAGATTGACTACTCCTAAATTATGCTTACCGTCTGATCACTGAATCTTTTTCTCTGTTCCCAGTTTGAAAGAGTGTAATCAAGAGAGAAAGAGAAAAATGAAATTATTTGTCACCGATGTCCCCAATGAGCATAGAGAGTAACTCCATCTGGACAGAGCATTGTCATTTAGAGAAGTCTGTGGTCTTGGAAGCTGTCCCACAGTAACATCTCCATGGTCTTACAAGTTTGACAGGGAGTAAAGAGAGGGGGAGGTGTGAGTGAGTCTGGGTAGGAGCTGTTAGCATAGCTTCATCAGGAGTGCAGGTAAAATGTCTGCATTTTGTGTCAGATGTTCTTAACTAAATTGCTAGCACAAACATCTAACAGCTTTTAGTGCTTGAATGTTTCTTTATGCTACATGTCTTATCTCAGAAAACAGAATTCTATAATAAAAGGCCTCTTGCCTCTTTTCCTCCCCTCGCCCATGGCTGTATAAAAAGCTGGTAGACTTTTGCAATGTAAAAACAGAGCACTTTTGTAAATGCTGTAAATTCCATTGTACATTCATTTCCAATTGCCTGCACTGCTGCTCGGGTTTGCTGTGCAAATTGCAGGCCCATTAAGTCTATGGAACAACTAGGTGACCTTTCGTAATGTGGCAAGGAAGCCAAAGGTATAATTTAAATGCAGACAAATAGAAGTTATGGAAAACCTAAAATGTTTCCTTTTCTGTAGAGAATTAATGTTTTGTTCTGCAGAGCTGATAATTTTAAAAACTTTTAGACACAAAGTACTAATAGTAAATTCTCATGAAGTATGAAAAGCAACACAGAAATCTTGCTGTGAACTTGTTCAAAATCTTTCAGAAAAGTGGAATGTTGTTTTGCCATCATTAAGAATATATACATTTTATTTTGTCAGTTTCATTTTATGACTAAATTATGGTATGCCAAAGTTGAAAACAAACCTTATTTTAATAATACTGTATTCTTATTAGAAAACCCACAAAGGTTTTAAATTTTATTAAAATAAATTAATTTTAAACTACATTAAAATTTAAATTTGTATAGCATCATCATGTATCTAAGGAGGTTTTATAACTCTGTACATTATAGTATCTATGGTAAATTAAAGCTGTGCATAGAATTTTTAAGGTTTTAGTCCCTTGACTGTAGTGAATGAAAGAATTATTATTTTTCATTTGATCTCCATTTTCCAGTGTTTCATCTGTGAGAAAACAATGTGTTTTGTAAAATTCTGCATGCAGAAGTTTTTTTCTGTTGAGAGTAAAAAACAAGGTAAAGCAGAATCTTTTGATGAGAAGTGTGAATTTTATCACTTCAGAGAATCTGATTAAAACCAGAACTTTCATAAACTGGGAGAATTCTTTGAAGTCAGCAATGTAAAGATTTTCATCTATTTGTAAAAATCCTCAGTTGGTCACGTATCCAGAATAAAGATTGTTTGTTGTCTCTATCTTAATATCTGTGCACTGAGTAAAATAACAATTAAAAACTGGTATCTTTTGCCTTTAATCAGTGAGTTGCTTGAAAAAAGTTATTTACTCGGTTTGATCCCCACAGTCTTTGATATTTGGATCAGCAAGTAGTGGAAACTATGTTTCAGACATGGTATTACTATTTTGAGTGTGTGATGATGCTTTTCAGTCTCTAAAATGCCCTCAGTCAAATGACAGGCTGTGAATGACTGTTCTAGATTAAATCAAAGTAATCCTCTTGAGCAATACTCTTACTTCCTCAGAAAGCCAGTCCATCAGTGACAAACATACTGTCTAGAATCGTATTTCTAGTTTTGATCATCTTTAAAAAAATAAAATGGAAAAAAAAAAGCTCATCAATACATAAAGTTAGAAAAATGAGAATTTCATCGGGTATCTGTGGGATTCTCAGACTATCGTTCTCTGTGGCATAAGTATGATCTCCCAACCTGGATTGCAATTTCAAAGAGCAGTAAGGAAGATAATCATACTATGAAAACATACTGTAAATTTCCCAGAAGTGGCTTTGTAGGAGTTACAAGTAAAGATTATCAAGGTAGTCACTAGTATGAAATTTCCACTTTTGAAGACTACAAGCTGCTGCTTAAATCTTCCTCAAGCAACATTTTCAGTGGAGATATATTCTTTAACTTATGAATCCAACTGAAATTTCTGTTTCCCGAAGAGATACTGAGTTTCCCAACTATTTTATTTTCTTATAATTTGAATTCTTTCTTGTTTGCATGTATGTGTACACACAAACATCTTCTCACTTTTGTTACTGTCTTTCAAGGAAACAAGGAAAAGGAGAAGCACAGAAACAGTTCTGTTTGCAGGTTTGAGCACCCTTCAGCAAAAGCACGTGCAGTGTTTTCCTCCAATTTATTTCCATTGGGGGAAATCCTAATCAGAGATGTTGCACAAACAGGTGAAGTTACCTAGTCTGCAAATTTATAACTTACACTTTTGTGGAACTTTTAGTTTTTGGTTTACTTACTGGGTGATTCTTCTTCTATGCTTTGCAGTATAACGTAAGTGTTCGTCATTAATGTTCTTCATTTCAGACTTGAGGATATCCGGGTCATCGCTTCTTTTGTATATTCAAGCAGCCTGTATTTGGTATCAGATAAACATTTCTGTTCATAGGGTGCCTTTAGCAAGGGATCCTTTTAGTCTTAGTATGTTAGCCTCTTGCCAGGCTTGGCCCTCATATTGTCTGACCTTGAGCTGCATCTTTCACAGCTCCTGTCTTTCTGTTGGGCTTAGTCAGCTGTCAGCTGGCCCCAGGAGAATCCAGCTTATCTCCACCTCTTGCCCTTCTTTGTGGTGTGTATGATAGCTCTAAGAACTGAAGCAGATCCCTTGCAACTGCAAACACCTGGGTGATCCTCAGATCATGAGATTAAACGTGACCTGAACAAATCAAAAGGGGTACCACTAGCAGATTAAATTAGGGCTGGGTGAACCGTTAATCGCAAATAGTTTAACTGACAAATGCATTATAAACATACCTTTAATGTTACAGATTTGTTCATTGTGAAAAATAATTGCATGAATGTTTATGCAATCAAATACTAGTCGATAGATTGACTACTCCTAAATTATGCTTACCGTCTGATCACTGAATCTTTTTCTCTGTTCCCAGTTTGAAAGAGTGTAATCAAGAGAGAAAGAGAAAAATGAAATTATTTGTCACCGATGTCCCCAATGAGCATAGAGAGTAACTCCATCTGGACAGAGCATTGTCATTTAGAGAAGTCTGTGGTCTTGGAAGCTGTCCCACAGTAACATCTCCATGGTCTTACAAGTTTGACAGGGAGTAAAGAGAGGGGGAGGTGTGAGTGAGTCTGGGTAGGAGCTGTTAGCATAGCTTCATCAGGAGTGCAGGTAAAATGTCTGCATTTTGTGTCAGATGTTCTTAACTAAATTGCTAGCACAAACATCTAACAGCTTTTAGTGCTTGAATGTTTCTTTATGCTACATGTCTTATCTCAGAAAACAGAATTCTATAATAAAAGGCCTCTTGCCTCTTTTCCTCCCCTCGCCCATGGCTGTATAAAAAGCTGGTAGACTTTTGCAATGTAAAAACAGAGCACTTTTGTAAATGCTGTAAATTCCATTGTACATTCATTTCCAATTGCCTGCACTGCTGCTCGGGTTTGCTGTGCAAATTGCAGGCCCATTAAGTCTATGGAACAACTAGGTGACCTTTCGTAATGTGGCAAGGAAGCCAAAGGTATAATTTAAATGCAGACAAATAGAAGTTATGGAAAACCTAAAATGTTTCCTTTTCTGTAGAGAATTAATGTTTTGTTCTGCAGAGCTGATAATTTTAAAAACTTTTAGACACAAAGTACTAATAGTAAATTCTCATGAAGTATGAAAAGCAACACAGAAATCTTGCTGTGAACTTGTTCAAAATCTTTCAGAAAAGTGGAATGTTGTTTTGCCGTCATTAAGAATATATACATTTTATTTTGTCAGTTTCATTTTATGACTAAATTATGGTATGCCAAAGTTGAAAACAAACCTTATTTTAATAATACTGTATTCTTATTAGAAAACCCACAAAGGTTTTAAATTTTATTAAAATAAATTAATTTTAAACTACATTAAAATTTAAATTTGTATAGTATCATCATGTATCTAAGGAGGTTTTATAACTCTGTACATTATAGTATCTATGGTAAATTAAAGCTGTGCATAGAATTTTTAAGGTTTTAGTCCCTTGACTGTAGTGAATGAAAGAATTATTATTTTTCATTTGATCTCCATTTTCCAGTGTTTCATCTGTGAGAAAACAATGTGTTTTGTAAAAGTCTGCATGCAGAAGTTTTTTTCTGTTGAGAGTAAAAAACAAGGTAAAGCAGAATCTTTTGATGAGAAGTGTGAATTTTATCACTTCAGAGAATCTGATTTTCAACTACATTAATGGTAGTGTAATAATCAAAACAATTCCATATTTGATGTGAATAACATCAGTGTTGAATATATTTTTTTGCTAAAGATTTTTAAATTGGAATTTTTGAATAGGAAATCCTGGTAATTTTTAAAGCATGCCATTCTACCCAAAATAAATATGTTTTGTTTCCTAAAATCAAGTTGCATAATGGAAATATTATTAGAATATTTACTTTCATGTTTGTGATTGAAGTTGACTTAGATATTAATACAGTAAAGTGTTAACTACATGAATAAAAATGCACATTATACCTAATTGGAAGTGCTTCAAGGAAGCTATTAAGCAAAAAAAACAGATAATTACCAGGCATAAATAACAATGCTTTCCTAAACTTGAATCTTTGTGAGATGCCTAAAACTATATGTTTCAATGTTTGCAAGTTCAGGTTGTTAGTTTAAAGCAAAATACTGATAACTATGTGTTCTCTTAATTTTACTATACAGGACAGCCAGCTACAATAGGAATTGAAATTTCCTCCCTAACATGTTGTGAAGATAGGTAGCTTTGTACGATTTCAAAAGTATTGGTTTTCTTTAAAACAAAACAAAACAAAAAACCAAAACCCCAAACCCCTGGAACATCCAGATTGACACCATTTAAAATCAGGTATTTTTTAAAATTGCCAAAGCCTCAAAATGACAGTGGTATACAGTACAGAAAGAAACCTTTAAAAAAAAAAAAAAAAAACACCTTTTTGGCAATTGCTTCTTCATTTAATTCTTATTTTGCAACATCTTTGCTAAATTTCATTCTTATTAAGCTTAATAACCTGAATATTTCAAACATTTAATATTGTTTTGAGCATCATGTAACATTTGAGTTCTACCTTTACAAACAAAAAGTTGATACTTCAGCAGGTATTAGTATACAGAAAGAGTATCAATTGTTTAGTTTAAAGAACTGTTTTATTATGAGTCTCGTATTTTTGAGGACTTCCTTTTTTCAAGTGTATCGATCCTCACAGTTCTTCCATGAGTTAGGGGAAACAGAAGCAGAAGTGATGAGGAACTGAGGCAAACATCTCTGCAAAAGCATCAAAGTGTCCAGTATAGCACGTAAGTGGGATTTAGATGCCAGAATTCAAAATTATAAAGCTCCGTTCTTTGACATCCCTAATTATTTTACATCCCTCTGTTTTCAGGGCTGAGTTCTTCAGGTGGTTTAAGTTCTCTTTCCCAGGAATGATCTTGACATTTTTTGGAAAGTATTTTAGCTTTGAAACATGTTTTTATAAAGTATCTAGTGCTTATGCCAATAATGAGAGATGTGGAGCCTCTAGGTTCAGTTTTCACCTCCTCTCTGGCTCTCAGAGCAGAAGACGGGGATGGGCTGCAGGCTAAGAGCTGGTCTGGAGCCTGTTTGGTGCCCGAGTGCTTTCATCACCTCAGCAAGCCTTTGCCTCAAAGTGGAACCGTAGCTTCAGGGCTCAGCACTGGGCTGGTGATGAAGAGAGATGAGTACTTTTATCTAAAATGTTGGAGACCTGGATTCAGTTCCCTCTTTTGCCTACGAGGATCCAAATTTCCTTCCCTAACCTCTCAGTTGTATTGATACAGAAGTAGAAGAAAGTAATGTGCAAAAAAGTTCTTTAAGAGATTAGTGGTATAACATTAACATTTAAAATTTGAGAAAGACATTTTGACAAGTAACATGCTGTGAATCAGATTTTTGTTGCTGAAGGATTGTCAGCAAGGTTTCATCTTTCCTGTGTATATTTTGAAAAGCCAAGAGAATCAGATGTTCTTGTTTCGTAAGCCTACAGAGGCATGATTTTAACCTGTGCAATGAGGAAAATGAACTTTTAACTGCCCTCAGAGCATGGCCACATTATTCCCTGTGATTAACTCCAGTTGGCTTAAAAGCAGAATTTATAAGCAGAACTTATAAGCAGAACTTCAGGGTATAGAAAAACAACAGTAGGAGATGAATATGTAAGTCACAAATATCCTGTTTCCATGGAATTATGGTGCAGGAAGACAAATAAATACATTTTACATATATTATCATTGTTGCAAATAGAGGATTCTCTATGTTGTCAGAGAGCAGAGAAAAAGATTATTGAAAATACTTGTTAGGGGTTCAGGTCTGACATCATGCGTTATATGTGTTCACTTCCATTGGCACTAGGGAAAAAAGAGCGTTCTTTTTTTGATTGCCAACTTTTGTACAATAGGAACAGGTGAAATACAAATACCACTTAATGGGAGTGTTTTTATTATATATTTATTAAAAAGTGATGTTTCTTCACTATATGATATATGCAAAGACGTCATCAAGGACAATAGTTTGGAGAATTAGTAATTAAGGTTTTGTAGAATATAACACATATTACTCTCATAATCCAGTCAAAAGCACCTATTCTTGTAAGGGTTGATCAAATAAAATCCACCTAACTTTGTAGCAGAGTACTATCCTGCGGTGTATATGGGAAAGGTTTAGGTCCTTTGCGCAAAGCTCTGTGTTATAAAATTGAAAAGCTGAAAATTTGTAATTTACTGTAGTAATACAGACCTTTGAACCAAATATTTGGAATAGACTTTACCTAATGTTTTTTTGCTTGTGTTTACTGTTAATAATATATTTTTGTTATGGCTAAATTGACAAAAATAGGTTAGAGATTTAGCATTAATATCCTGGAGACAACCTCAAGAGACAGCTCCTGGCACTGTGGCCAGATCATCAATACCTTGACTGTTCATCTAAGTTCTTAAAAATCTGCATTTAAGATTTTACAACAGTTCTTACTAGGCCTTGAAAGGCTTTTGCTATTATGGATCTTAGTCCTTTTTTTCCCTGCTTATTAAAATACACACAATGTTTATAGAGGAAGAGAGGGAAGAGTTATAAAAATAAACTTACGTAGACAGATTATTTAAAACAAATAGTAACTTTTGGTCTAAATAGTACGTTTCCCACAGTGAAGCTACAGTATCAAAGTAGCCTACAGATAGATTTACAGATAGATTGAATGCAGATCTGTATGGCAATGAAAAGCATCTGGTAGCACTGTAATGTTGTCATGAGATGAAAGCTTCGTTGTAGCTAAGTTTATATTCCTGTTGTACCAATTAGCAATTTCAGTGTTAATATTTTATAATTTGACACGTGATCATGAAGCTTATATTTTGAGCAGGTAAAAATGTAACTTCTTGTCTTGCTTTTTTATTGATGAGTTTGTTAGCACTCTTGAATTTTGACTATGTAAACAGAAAAAAACCTCTGAACAGAGACTTGAAAACCTGTTATTTTCAATTCTAGTGCAGCTTATGGACTTAACACAAAGTCAGGTTACTTACCAACAGACGTGATTATCACAGAATACCTTACTTAAAACAGTGAATGGGTTTCCCCTATGTGAACAATAAACTGTGCTGGAGAAAATACTTTTGAGGAGACATCTAATAATACTCAGTATCCCTGATTTTAACTGTCCTGCAATGAAAAGTCTTTCTTCAGTTGTTGATCTGAGCCCTGTTGATCTCAGCTGTCTCCTTACCTTCCCTGATTCCCGTTTCTTCTTCTCTTCCTCATAGGATCTTTCTGTTTTCTTTCAAAAGAAAACTGACAAAATACTACCTCACCTTCCCCTTTTTCTCATGTCTTTTGCCTACTTACCCCCAAATTCTCTGTTTTCTCCCTTATCATAGACACAGAAATTATACTTTGGTTTATGTCGTTTAACCCTGTTTTTACCCGGTAACATCAGTCTGTCTTCTAATCTGCTTCGCACCTCACCTCACTGCTTCATTTTTATTCTTAATGTCTCACTTTCTTTTATATTAGGATTTTCCAGTTCATAACTGAAAAGCAGAGTATTTTTTCAAATACATTTGGGTTAGCATGAAACAAAATGGGTTGGAGTCTTTTTTTTAATGTGAAATGGAAAATAAAATATTGTTTAGATTGTTTCTTCAGTGAATTTGGTTGCTTTATTTTAATGTCTTTAAACTTCTGTCACCACAACTTTTTGGAGGAAGGAGATTCATAAGTTTATTACACACTAAGGATTAAACAACATGCTTTTGTTTGTTTCAAACCTGCCACCTGTCTTAAAGGCAAAATATTTTGTTTTAGAAAACACTGTAGCAAAACATTTAAGTTAGACCCTCTCTCCAGATTTTCATCAAAGCTACACCTACCAATTCTTTCTGTGCAGCACTTCTAAGGTACAGCCACTTAGCTGCATTTCCATCCATTTACAGACCTGAAGCATCACCTTGGTCTTCTTATCCCACCATTCAGCTGGTGAGATCCTTTTCTTTGGCCTTGACAAATGCAGTCTTGTCTTTCTCACATCCACTCAGGGTTCTGCTGTAAAGGAATGATATTTCTAGCCCATTCTTATGTAACTTTGTAATATCACATTTGTTTCATTTTTCAGTTGTTTTCCCCCTTCTCTATTATATCACACAGAAGCTACTTGTCTTCTTTTTCAAGGTACTTCAGGACTCATTCCCTCTCAGTCATCGCTCATTTACTATTTCCTATTTCTAGCATTCTAAACCTTATTCTGGTACCCACTGTAATCAGTTTAACTGTCATAAACTGATTTAGACTGAGTGCCTGTTAGAACATCAGTAAACTGTACACATAAGTCACAATTTGGAAAAAGTGCTACCATGTCCTTCTGTCAGTACTGATGTCAAAGCCCTTTGATGGTTTGCGAGGGAGTGTTACCCAGCTGCTCGCTTTGTGTTATGTCTTTTTTGTGGACTTGCAGCATGATCACAATCAAATTTCAGACCTAAGCTTTGAACAGTATCAGGTTGACCGTGGTTAAATTCCTGGCCCAACAAAATAATAAGATGAATAAGCACCATAGGGATAATGTGATACAATTTTAAAAGACCAGAAAACTTAAGTAATAGCTGCAGTTGTGACAGGCTGAGGCTTTCAGGTGTGCAGTGTGTACTGTGACGGCTGAATCAAGTCATCTTTCTTTTAAACCTTCCATTTTGTATTCTGCTGCTGAAGTTAGGAATCAAAAGTTTCCTGTTTTGTGAGTGCCAAGAACCAGAGAACGAATGTATACTTGTAATTCATTTTCAACAATTTACAATTTGCAACCCATTTGAAATTTATTCTTGGAATTGAATAAAGAACTTTTGGAGAAATAACCAAAGATTTAAAATTCAGAATTTGCAGCTTGGGGGATGGAAGTCAGAGAATTTTGTTGAGGTCCTTCTTTAGTAGTAAGAATACATTTGCTAACAACAGTGAATGTTTATTAATGAGGAACTGGATTGCTACTTGAAACTTCTGCCAGACTTCTTGGAAATGTTCTATTGAGAAGAACTAGTTAAAATGTCAGTATGAAGGATATTATTGTAGGTTCATCATTTCTTCTTGTAGGTATCATGTCTTCTATAATTTGACATTCTGTAATGCATTTGGGCTTTATATGTCAGATTAAGTTACTCGCTTTTAAAGTTAACTTTTATCTTGATGAGGATTTGTGCTATTTAGGTTTTAGGACTGATCTCGCGCCCATGTCAGCTGTTGCTGGAAATGATAGAGACATTTGGAATCTGGAAGAATCAGCTTCACAAAATCATCATGACTCCTTGAAAGAGTGCTGCCAGATTCCCAAATGAGTCAAGCCATATTTGAAAAATCTGTGGATCCAATTTATGTTTTTTCTGAGAGAATCGTAAAGGGATGTACTGATAATTCAAAAGTCTCTTCCCGGCTACCAAGCAAATTGCCCTGCCATTGGCTAGATTCCGTCCAGTTTCTTGTTTTCAGTGGTACAACTCTATGTGCCAGTATATGAAATGAAGAAATGAAAGTAGGAACAACTATGGTATGATTAGCATTAGTCTAACTTTTTTCTTTTTTTAAGGCCAGTAATGGGGGGTTAAAATGATAAAAATTAATATTAGAAGCTCCCGTCAAAGATGTGACATGGTGAGACTGCATGAGAGATTTGAATTCCTTGGAAGCTTGTGGAGTGAAAATTAAAGCGTCACTTGCTGAGCCTTAGTATGGCATTCTTCCTCTCCCACCCAAGACAAAGGGTCTATTGCAATTCTGTATCCCTGGATCAATTAAATTCCTTGTAAGCTAATTTATTCTAGACAGAGTGCATTTTTCTATTTGCATGTGTTCTGTTATTTTGCTACTCATAAATTCTCAGTCTAGAGAATAACCTTTACAAAGGATGAATAAGAATTTCCTGCATTATATTATCTTCAAAGTTCTACTAGTGTTTTCCATTTTTGGAAAGTAAAAGATCCAACGTTTAATGTTCTCCAGGATGCTGACAAATTATGTTACAGGTCTTATCTTAGTAATTGAAGTAAATAGGGACCACAAAGGCTGCTCTTCATCTTCAGCTATTATTTCTCCTGAATTATGCAGCAACGGAAACACAAAATTCAGAACTATTTTAATTCCGGACCGCTTTAGTCTTTGTTACCTCTAACATGTGCGAACTGAGGATATATTAAGGATGTACATTTCTTACTGGGTGATTGAATGGAACTTCTGTTCTTGTCAGTACATTGCTTTCCTAATTTTCTGTACATTATTCTAAAAATTGACTTCCCAGTAACATCGTTGCATAAAATACATAGAACTTTTTATCTGTTTTACAGGGTTGTGACTCTCAAATGAGCATGTCAGAAGTGTCCTGCAGTGAAAGTACCTCCTCTTGTCAGTCTCTGGTACATGGCTCAGCTCCAGAAATCCTTATTGGCCTCCTTTATAACGCTACAACTGGAAGATTATCAGCAGAAGTGATAAAAGGCAGCCACTTCAAAAACTTGGCAGCGAACAGACCACCCAGTGAGTGAAAATCTTTTTTCATCCTAATGCATCTGTACTGGTGGGGCTCTCGGTAGCAAGGACTTCAATCCTATCATTTAGTCTTACCCAATCAAAATGAAATAGAGCAATCATCAACTAATCTGTTTCATGTTTTATATTTCTAGTCAGTTGGGAAATAGCAAAAATCTAAAATTCAAAATATTAATTGTAAGTTGACAAGACTGTTTTAATTTTTCATGGTGACTGACTAATAAATTACCTTTATCATAATGATTAATTGCTAAATTACTAATGCCTCACATCACAGGCCAAGAATAAAAAGTTGGTGTTTAAAGAGAAAGTACATGCCAGCTAATATTAATATAAACACTCTGAACAGTTATTCCTGTTCCTAGAGGGGTTGGTACTGCCGTCTTGAATTGCTTATGTGGTAGTAATATATGTAGCTTGGGAATGTCAGTGAAGACAACAGAGAAACAAATTGAGACCTTTGGCGTATATACTGTGCAGAAGGAATGTTCATCATCGGAAAGGACTTGAACTGTGTGTTCAAGCATTTGCTCAAAAATACGTTTGTGTGAAATATCTGTGAACTTTTTATACTTTTAAATTGGAGCCAGATGGAATGTCACACATGCAGAATGTTTTTACTGTCTCTAATTCTTTGATATAGCTTGAGAAAGTTCAGTAACAAACTTTTTTAAAAATGTTTTTTATTGTTTTTTAGATGATGAGTCTGATTTACTTAAGTTGTAGCCAGACATACCTACCTGTTCCTCTTGATTTTGTCTGGAGGCTCAGGTTTTAGCCCCTCTTTCTGTTTCTTAATATCCAGATTTGTATGGCACTAGCAGATTATCTGACACTACTAGATTATGTAGCAGGCTGCCAACATTTTATAAGTGGTTTGCACATCTCACTTTGTGTTCAGAGTTTAGGAAGTAAGCCAAACAACTTGAGACTGATGATCTCCTCTTTCTTTCTTGACCCATGTTTTATTCCATTCGTTCATTACATTTGGCTCAGCCTTACTCTGCTTTGCTTTCTCTATACTTTTCACACTGATGGAGCCAGACTTTGTTAACATGGCCAGAGAAGGAAGGCGAAAGAAGAATCTCTAATACTTTTATATAATTAGGTAGCTGCCCCAGAGTCACCTATTTGGAGACAAAGCATAGAAATAGATGGGGAAAGCCAAGAAGGCCCAAGGGCACTGGGGTGGGGGAAGGAATGAACAGGAGAGAAGACCTGGAGAGAAGGGACTATGTGTTCCCTTAAAGCAAAAAACAGTAGGTGGCTTATGCTTATCTTTCTGGAATCTCTAGAGAAAGCCAAGTTTTTCTTAATATTTAGAATATGCAAGTTAGATGGGGGTTCAGTACTTGTTTTGAAGACGGATATGTTCATTCCCTGGTATGTTAATTCCCAAAATGTGCTCTCTGGGCCCATGCTGTCTAGCTAACAGTTGTGTGTGTCACTGGGATCAAAAATCTGCTTCAGATTGCAAGAAAGCAGCATAGAACATGGCACATAGCCCTGTAATACCATGTTCTGTCTAACCTTTTTGGAGTTTGTGGTAACACACAAGATCTTGTGTGTTACCTTTTGTCGTCGCCTGCGAAGGATGGGGGGAAGTTTTGGTGTTCATAATAATAATAGTCCGGTTCTGTTCAGGCAAATGCAGGTTTGGAGTTCTGTTGTTTCTAGAAAGCTGGAAACTAATGCACTTTCTAGGTCTGGTAAGACCATGCACAGAATGTTGTGGAATCCAAATTTCTCCTGTGGGCTGTTTTGTGCCATCTCCCTCCCCCGCCGGCAGTGGCAGCACCTTCTTGTAAACTCCTGGACCCAGGTGCATACCACTGCCATTTCCTAACTGCCTGTCAACTGCATCGTGGACACATACCAGCCTCTCTCTGTGCCATCATTTCCACAAAATGAAAACTAAGGCCCGTAGGGTTGATGATGAAACGCTCTGCTCAGATTTGTTGTTTGGAGCATCAGTGGTCCAAAATCCTGAGAAGTGCTGCAAAGTACATGCACAGGTCAGTTTTCATTCAGGTCTTGAGAAACTGTGCTAGAAAGGGAAGCAATTCTTTCCCACATGCGATCCTTTCTGTAGTCTAGGAGTTGTGAACCTATGCAATTTTTGTGAAATGCTTCTGCAGCAAATACGGATTTAGTCCTACATTTCTGCTTCTTGGTAGTATGTACTCCTCTGCTGCATATTTTTATGTTCTATAGTAACTCATTTAGCAACTAAGTACAAGCAAATAGGCCAAATCCTGCAGGCAGTAACATTTGATGTTAGAATGTGTCTTCGTTTCCCTGCGTGACAGTTAATACTTTGTCTGAGAAAGAGATGCTTCTTAGTATCCTTTAAAATTTTGTTGAAACGGGGTATGAGCTTTTGCACATTAAACGCATGTGTGTGTATGCATGCAAACACATGTTAAATCCATAAATACATGGATTTTAACAAGTGAGATCTTTACATTTTAAATAGAGACCCATAGTTGAATTTCAGATGTAAGCATCTCTCAGGTATTTTTAGAGATTAGATGAGAGTCATTCTCGTGCCCAAGTCCATCACTACTCAAGAATGGAAGTACTACAATCAAATATCTGTAATTATAAAAGCTAAGAGCAAAACCAGCTTAGTTTTCAGTTCAGTGATTTTTCATTTTATTGCTTTTAATATATGAAGTATAATTACTGTGTGCAGTTTTTCTTAATATGCTGGAGTTTGCATGAAAAAGCATAAGGTTTGATAAAAAGGATACAGTGATTTTTTACCCAGTCTTCTGTAACCTAATCGTTTGCATGATTCTTTCTACGTTTAGTGTGCTTTAGAACCCAGTAGCTATTAGTGCTAAGATAACCCATTATGTAAGAGGTGTAATTTTTGTTAAAGATTACACAAAAACTGCACAAAATTTTCATTTCATTAAATTTTACCTAACAATCCTTTCGTTCAATCCTTTTTCTGATCTGTGCTACTAAGGTTTTGTGTTCTTCCACTCCAGTGAATAGTATTTCCTCTTAAACTTTAACCTTTGATCCTCTCTCACCCAACTATTGACATCTGGTCATTATTTCTTTTACTGCTTTCCACCCCCTGTTGTCAGACGGACTGTTCTGTTGTCTAAAACACTTGATAGGTGGACAGGTTTATATAATCCGAGGTGAGTTCCTGTAGAAACTAATTGGATGTTGTCTTTTTCATGCAAAAGAAAACTTGCCAGCAGTAAAGCTATCCACGGCTGCCTACCATATTGGTTTATAAAAGTGTATCTTTATTATTTGTGGCACTCTCTAATGCAAAAGTTGCATTTATCTCTGATTATGGATGTTGGGATTTCAGTGTACCTGCAAAGTGAAAATATTCGATGTGTATCTTTTTATATAAACTCCAATCTTCTAGTGATATTATTCATTAACATGAATATGACAGGAATAAAGAATGAAAAAACAGATTGTTTCATACAGTTTTATATTTCTTAAAATCAATCTTATAAATTCAGGAAATGCGCATCCTTCTGCAGGAACAGGCTTGGTGCCTTCTAGTCAAATGAAAATAGCGCATCCTTCTGCAGAAACATGGCTTGGTGCTTCTAGTCAAATGAAAATAGAGCTTTACAAATAAAGGTTTATACCCGAATACTAACAGCCAATGTGTGCTAACCACATTTACTTGCATCAGCTTCTTAAATGTATTTCCTAAGAGCACTGTACAAGCTATGTTTTAAACAACCATATTGAATGATGCAAAAACTTATTTCTCTTTAAAGGTGTATTAAATGTATTCCTTCATGAATCTAGGAATTAAGAAGTTTTTTGTATTGTGTAAACTTCTACCTTTGAATACACTTTGCTACATTTTGGTCTTTAAAATAAATAAAATTGGAAAGCCCGAAGTGAGAGCCACATCCATGCAGAGATTATTCTTAAGCATTTCATTCTGGCTGTTTTGATATCATCACTGCACATCAATGTTATTTTTTTTTCTCTTCATTAGTTGCCTTCATTCTACTTTGTTTATTCTTATTCTCGGAAAATTCAGTGGTGTGCTTTACAGTGTTGTGGCTAGTTGGAGCTTGCTAAGTGTTAATGCAATTTAAGTTTGTTTAGGACAAATAAGGGGGGTCAACGGGAAGAGGATTATGAGGTATACCTTTAACTTAACCCATTTACATAGTACTGAAGCTAGTTAATTTGTTATTGTGTTTGTAATACTTTGCTTACTTGTCATCTTTTCATGTGTCTAAACTAAGCTGTGTTCAGTCAGCCTGGTATACACCATATCCTTGTGTCTTGTAAATATCTCATTCTCAAAAACTTTTGTTCTAAGATACCTGACATTCCAAAATATGATTTATTTTGTAGATACATATGTTAAGTTAACACTGCTGAACTCGATGGGGCAAGAGATGTCCAAATGCAAAACTTCAATCCGCCGAGGACAGCCAAATCCAGTATACAAAGAAACCTTCGTTTTCCAAGTGGCACTGTTTCAGCTTTCAGATGTGACGCTCATACTGTCTGTATATAATAAGCGCAGCATGAAACGAAAAGAGATGATAGGGTGGATTTCCTTAGGTCTCAACAGCTCAGGAGAAGATGAACTCAATCACTGGACTGAAATGAAAGAATCCAAAGGACAGCAAGTATGTAGATGGCATACTTTACTAGAATCGTAATGGATGGTACAAAGTGCAGTCGAGGTTTTAAGGGAGTTTGGTCTCTCAAGAAGATGATCATCCCCGGTCACAATCAACAGATTTGTTGTGGAAGTAAAAAACAAAAATTGAGGTCAACATTCCTTCGTAAAGAATGCACAACATGCAAAATGGTGGGATTTAATATATAATCTTCACTTAGTGTCAAACACTTCCTTGGTGTCAGAGAAGCCTTGCTGTACACAGATACATTAGCGGTCTCTCCCCCATCCACCTGATGCTGTATTTGTTTGGGTTTGTTTTGTGGTTTTCAATTCAGAAACATTTTATGTAAAGTTCTCCAAATTAATGTAAGCTCCTCTTTGTGTACTTTTTGTATTGCTCTAATACTGTAGCTTCTGACCTGCCTGCATTCAGATTAAAGGTCAATAATTTGCACTTGGGGAAAAAGTTAATGATCTGTAGAGCAAAAGAAAAAAAACCCACCGGTGGAGAACACTTAGTAATATAGCAAATACGAATATACTGTTGTTTTACACTGAGTTTCCAGGAGCTTAGTACAAGTAAGTTTTCACTTTTTGATATGCAGTTGGTTTGAAAAATACTAGCATTTGGGCATCAGGTGAACTTTGACATCAAACTAATGTTTCTTCAATCTGTGACAGGAACGAGCTCTATATATGGCATAAATTGGGTTTTTCCCTCTTGCCTGTACTTCTGCCTAATCCAAAGAGACCAGATCATTAGTTTGGTCCCTTCCAAATCTCCTTAGACAGGTTGTACTGTAAAACTATGTAACTTTCTGTTGAAAGCACTTCCTGTATTCATGTATTCCAATGTAGGAAGCTCATAGAGCACGACTTTACTAAAATATATTTTCGTTAAATAAATTGATACGGATTTCTTTAAAATGTCAGCAGTTGGAAGTTAGGTCGAAAGACTGCGAAATACTATGGCTTTGGTTGAAATAGGTATCCGTTTGAGTCCCTTCCGAGCTGTTTTAGGGATTACCGTATGCCATTTGCTGGAAGTAGAGAGCAGACCAGGAGTTTTTACCTTCCTTCTTGGAGAAGAGAACATCAGTAAGTTATTTTTCTAGTGATTTGCCAGCAATTGAATGAATGTTCACACCCAAAGTAGAAGTTTGCTTTGCTTACGTTCAGGTTGGGAAACACAGCTTTCTAATGACACAGTTGAGAAGCCGCGGTATCACAAGAGAGTTTGCCATCAGATAAACACTCATGGCTTCCACCAAAATTAGGGAAATATTAGTGCTTCTGAGATTCCTATTTGTCCCAAATACTTTAACTGGAATCACATTAATTTACTGCCTGCTGAATCTAATTCATATTACTGAAATTGTGGATTATTGAGTAAACATGTTTTTAAAAAGCTTCCCAATTCGAATATTCTTTTGGCCTGTAACTGTAAGTTTCATTTACTTTTAATTGTCGCTGTATGGAAAGCAAGCGATTCTTTTTCTTATAAATGATGGTGATGTCTTACTAATGTGGGACCTCACTGACTGTTGTAGCCCTTGGTGGGTAGAAGAGTGAAGTTTTGGATTTTGTTGAGAGAATTAGTGGTACCCTCGAGCATTCTCATTAGGACAAATGTTTGTCTCTTGAATTTCTTTATAATACCTTTGAACAATCCTGGCTTTAGGGTGTATAGACAGCCAAGTACAGTGAGATTGGAGACAGTGAGTATGCTATAATAAAGATATTTCACGTGGTTCTCAAATTCTCACGCTACTTAACAATTTCATTAAGTCCTTTTTAAAGGATATTGTAGTTCCACTTCTTGGTTTATTTGGTGCCTTTTGAGAGGTTTATTTGCAGAGCCAGGCTTTCAGTTTTTATTGATTTAAAGATTTAAAACATTATTACAGGCTTTTTTTTCCCCCTGGTATTGCACTGCTGCTTCATTTACAGAAGCTTTATTTACTAAATACAAATAATGCAAAAACTTTCTTTAAACAGGAATGGTCTTGCAGTAATACAATACAATTTGTCTCTTTCAGTCCTTTTTGTTGCTCAGTTTGTGAAATGTAATGTTGAGTGTAGAACTTAATAAAAAATCAGCATTAATTTTATATGCATAAGGAAAATGCTCAGATTTTCCCAATCCTTTCAGCTTTCCATATAATAGAAACACTGACTTAGAAGCTGTTCAAAAGCAATTTTTCAATGGATGTGGCTATTTGGGTGCTCTTTCCTAAAGCTGAAAGTTGTCGCTTGATGGCTGTCTCTTTGTGCAGGTTTTGCTTTATAAAATAATGTACAGTATTTAACAGCAAGAACTGAGCAAATTAATTCCAGTGGAGAATATACTTAACACATCACCATTGAACAAATGAAGAAATCAGTTTGGAAGGTGCAGCAAATAACCTCTTACAGAACCAAATTAAACTAAACTGTGTCATGACTTGTTTTTCTGTTTGTAGGTTGCGTTGCTTCAGTTTTACATCTAACCATTCAGATTTCGAAGACATTGAAATCTTAATTTAGGCACAGCAGAGATTTATAGTAGTCTGTGTTGGGCACATTTGGGAAGAGGAATCTCTTTCTAGATCTTTTCCCAAGGTATCCGGGTCCAGTCTGTGCTTCACAGAGGGAGGTTTGGCTTACTTGGATTTATACTGTACAAAGGCTGGGAACTGAATGTATAAAGAATGGAAATGAATGTTTAATTTTGAGGCAGTAGAATGTGGATTTGCCATGGAAAACCAGTCACACCAATAATTGGATTCGCCCTGGGATTTTTATGAATTAGTTATAGTATCAATAGCTGTCATGTTGTTTTTTCTTCCTAGATCTCATTCTTCTGATTTGTTTGTAATTTTGTTTTTCTTATTGCTTTATGCAAACTTATACTTTTGTATTTGAAATCTGCCTTTAGATATTGTTTTTCTTAAACGCTGCATAAGGGCTTATACATACAGTGTGTGCATTCAGTTAGGTCTTAAGCATGGAACAGAATTTCTGAAGAACAAAGTATCAGAAACAAATTAGAGGCATTTGTGTTTTCCTCAGAGTTGTCTGTGCTTTTTTTTCATAGCTTTTTGTTGTTTACCTTTGTTCAAAAGTACAGGAAGTACTTGGAAGAGTTTATCAAATTAATTACTTTTCTGTCTGCCAATATACCATGTAGAGATTACAGTTCTTGAATTGAATCTGTTTCCTGTCAGTGTAGCCTTAAATAATTATAGAACAGTGACGTTCTTACAGATTCTATTCTTGAAAATATTGCATCCTTTCTGCATATGATCTGTTTGGTTTAATGTTTAGAACATTTCACATACATCTTCTTAAAGTATTATAAATACGAAAAGGTTGGTTAGTTCCTTTCTGTGGTAAGGGCAGGATTGTGAAGGGCAGTACAGGCAAGCATGAAATCACTGCGCAGAAGGATGAGAGGTTGTACAGCGTCGGCAGGACATCGCTGTCTCCCACATACGTGGAGGCAAGGAGTCAGCAGAGCCATGCTTCTGTTCCCCGTTCAGCCAGGCGGCACAGGGAAGGAGGATAGTACTGGTAAGATTCAAAGCTTCGTCTTTCAATCTTACCAGTGGTGCTTCGTCTTTGAATCTTACCAGTGGTGCTGCCTCATGCTCAGGACTTAAGACATCCACGTTGTAACCACACTGCAAGATATGACTGCAAAAGCAGAAGTTAGGCAAGATGCAAGTTCTGCTACTGGAGAAATATGACACAATTTCTAAATCCAATTAAAATCCTCTAACCTCATTAATAATTAGATTTCGAAATGTGGTGAGCCCTTGGAATGAATGTATGTGCTCTTACTGAACATCGTTTATCAATTAAGAGAATACTTCAGCTGAAAACAGATTTTATGGCATTTACTGTAGGAGATATTTTCACCTGTTTATTTTTGCAACCATTCCTGATGGCAGATGCAGTGCCAGTACCAGTACCTTCCCATTTTTCACACCTTTGGAGCAATTTTTGTTCTTGTCTAGAATTTGTGTTTGTGTTACTGATTTATTCTCTTTTCTCCCTAATGACTTGCTCCTGCAAATTCCCCAGCACCTTGAGAAGCTGTCTGTGGCAGTCACTGGACCAAGGGCACTCTGCACCTCTTACAATAAGGTACTGGTGCAAAATTTCTGTGACCTGTCCAACTCACCAAGATTTCTGAAATGCAAACCGTCAGTTTTAATACAGTGAAGCAGAAGACAACGACTTTTTTCTTTGAAGGAGACGTTTTAATGTAGGAATTGAATACAGATTGCTCTTATACCTACAAGTTCTAACAAAAAGTCTGCAATAAAATCAGAGAATGAGGTTTGAGGGGAAGCCTTTTGGCCTGAGCTGTTCCAACTTGAAACTAACAGCAGAATGCCCTTTCATTTAACTGGGAGTTGTATTGAGCCCTTCACTTACTCGTCACACTTTTCTGCAGGAAAAAAAAGCTGTCCTGTTTAAAGCAGTCTTTAAAATTATGGCTTGTCACTTGTAAGGCAGACTGACTTCCTCCTGAAGCAGAATTCTCAGTAACAGCTAAACATTCGTTTAATTCTCCCACTGATGTGCATGCCTACTTGCCATTACTGTTAATGAGAGGAGCCCATGGGCATCGACAGGAGAGTGGACCTGACCCTGAAAGTGTGAAGTGCAATAGGATCAGTAGGTTAGAGCAGTGATACAGCATGGCGCCTGCAACACAATCAAATGTGATTTCAATTACGAATGGAAGTGAAAAAGCAAATACCCGGATACTGTCACAAACTTGTTATTTAATCATTATCTCTTATTTTTGTTTCTTCTTTTCCTCAGCTTCTGAAATAGTTTTAAAACTTAATATTAAAAATGTTACCGCAATCCCCAAACATCTTGATCATTTTAACTGGAACATTCAGCAAAGTCTATTGTTAGAACAAGCCATCAAGAGTGTTCTGTATTTTGGTCTGTTTAACTCAGCTGCCAGATTTTGTAGTGCATCACAGCTGGATTTCAGACTACTTTGTTCTGATGGCAGTTTTTGAGGGGAAAGTCACAGGAGTGTTTGCTTGTCAGTGAGTCAACGCCTGATGAAGAGATGTCATCTGAGAGTGAGAGCATTAAAATAAGAGACAGCTTCATACAGTGGCAGCAACAGTGACTCGAATTCCACTCTTGGAGCCTTGTGGCCCTCAGAGGGCCCTACTCAGAGGAACCGTGTCACGTGAACTGTGGGAGTTTATACATTCAAAGCAGCACAGGTCTGCGTGGGCACTCCATGGCTTCTAACCTAGTGTATTTTACAGATGTAAGCAGGGTAGATAGTGTTTATTTGCCTAGGGTGAGTACCAGCTGGCCTACAGTGACATGGATTAGTTTAGCCTTAAGAACTTACCACTGCCCCTCCTTAAGTTCAAGCAGGGTTTCTTCCTTTCTGCAGACTATGCAGAAATCTTATGCACCCAATGTATCTGCTTACATTATGCCTACCTGAATACGGCACAATTATATTAATGCTAGCAAGCTTAGTTCCTATGTAACATGGTGTGACTGAATTAATAAATTGGTCCGATACATGCGGGATCAGGTTTTGCTATGCAGGCTTATGCTGGTATAATACAGAAATAAGATCCTTAAGCAGAGGAATGTGCCAGGAGGCAGGAAAGTGGATAGTATTGCTCCTGTAGGAATGAAGACCAGGAAACAGCTATGCCCAGAAAATGGGCAAGGCTAGCCTAACAGCAAGAAGAATTCATTCACTTCCTTGGAAGCATCTGCTGGTAGAGCTGGTATAAAGCCTCCAAAAGCTGCCTGTCCCTGAGGACCCTACTCGGGAGAGCAGAAGCAGTAATACCATACCACTGAAGGAATACCTCATGGACATTCAGGGATGTAATTAATGTCACCCTTTCTCTCTTATATCTGAGGACAGGAGTCTTGCCCATTGTATCAAGTTAATTTTTTTGCAGTGTTTTGCAAATCCTGTGGACATTCATTGCATGCCGAGGGTCTAAAGTGGATTGCTTTATAACTTTTTGTTCATTTCCAAAGCACGAGTTTGAATGAATTTACAGAATTAACTAGAAGCATTATCATAGCTTTGAGAGGTAATCTCTAGGCTGTAGCGCAACCAAGGAGCAGGGCTTTGAACAAGTTTTGATAGTAAATTTTGCAAATGGCTTATTATGACATTTTAAGAAAATTTCTAAGCAGCTGAATGTATTAGGGAGTATTTACGAAAAAGGAGATAGAGCAATGATCTTTTCTTACTATACAGCTAGTTTGCTGTCCTTTCCAGTAAACCACAAGGTTCATTAGTGCTCAGTACTGTTTCGTTTACGATAACTGTTTTTAATGTGATTTTCATGAGAAAGTGTAATTAGTGAAACCTTTTATTCAATTTTTCCCTTTCTTTGCTTTTTTTAAGGAGAGATGTCTCCTTATATAGTATATATACTTTCTTACAGAGCTTTCTTACCTATTTTTATATAAGAGGATTTAACAATGTAAAATTAAATGCTCTATGAGCAAAGCTGTATCACTGTTACACAATCTAAAGTGCTAATATAATGACTAAGGGCCTGAACCTACTGCCTTTTACTCAGGTCCTGGTTTAACCACGTCTTTCATGTTGTGTAGTACCTTTCCCTATAAGCAGTTCCATCTATTTCTCCGGGATGACTCCAAGAAAGGCACTGTTAACATGAACAGCAGTGGTAAAACCGAGCCTCCTCTCCATTCTTAGCGGGACATCTGTCATGAGTAAAGGCTGCTGGCTCTGTCCCAAAAGTATAGTTATAGATTATAGTTCCCTTGATCTTCAGTAATTTTAAACTTGTTTTCTGGTGACTATAAGCTAATAACTGATCTTAGTGAATACAAATATTGAATCGTGCTGTTATCAGCACGATTACTAAAATGTGTTTCACATTTTAATTCATTCTTTCATTGGGATGTAAGGAGTTGGATTTGTGAAGCATCATATTGCATAGAGATAGCACACATTTGCCACATTTTTTAAAAGTGTATGAAATATACAGTATGTAGCATTTTCTTGCGTACTTTTATACTGCCTGTATGCCACCGATGCACTCGGTGCCTTCTTTCTTTTGTATAAAACGAATACGTAGAGAAACTAAAGTTACGGTGTGTAAGCGATGTCACTGCAACTGAAGAGCTGTCTTAACCTGATTATTCCTAGTACAGGAGGTTTCAAATGGCGGTTCGGTTTAACACAATGCATTTCTTTGAATTTGAAGTTTTCCCCTTTCCTTCCTCGCCCCCCTTTCCAAGAAACCTCCTCATACGACTGTTTATTCTTAATTGATTCCTGTGTCTGATGTAAGTCACATGGTGTTAACCAAAGAACCAAGCCTGTTTCTAATTCTTTGGACAAATAATGTTTGGACTTGCTAGTACTTAAAGACAGAAATGATATAGTGGATGTCTTTGAACAAATATAAAATAGGCTTCTGTAAATGTGACTCACAGCTGAGAATTCAAGATACCTCTTTTCTGACTGGTTGTGCATTATTGTATCAGTAGCAAAGTGTTTGAGTTGTATTTCTTTGTGCATTTTAATCAAAATCCCATCACAAGCAAAAATATAAGTAAGCCAGTGCTGTCAAATTAGCTTATTTTACCCGTTTTATACCTATACCTGAAGTGTGCAACTTTGAGAACAGATTCGGCTTTTCAGCGTCTGAAGTCCCAGTATTATAGAACTGCCTAGTGTATGCTGGTCTTACAGAAACAGACTCATGCTGCATTGTACGTACATTTCCTACCAGTATCCCTTCTTTGTATAATTTATGTAATATAACACAGTTTTCAACTACTGTTTCAGCTTGAAATTCCTTAAATTTCAGTGCATGTATAGCCTTAAACATTTAAGACACCAAGCACGGTTTTAATGGGAATAGGATATATTTGCAAGTCCTGTTTGGCACAGAAGTCAGAGAATTATTTTTATACATCAGTCAAAGACTGTAGAAAATGGGTATATTGCAGTCACGTTATCAACCATGCTCCTAATTATATGCATTTAAAAGAAAGCATTTTTGCTTAAGTTTTTAGAGGTGAAATATCAGTGCTCATTTCCTTTCTGGAATTTGCTTGTTTTGTTTTCATACTTTTCATTTCTGTACAGAATCTTGGAGCCCCTAAATAATGTCTGTGACTGAATTCACCCCTATTTTCAGAATTCCTTGAGCTTCTTTTCTTTTCTGCTATGCTTTTAAGTTGAATAAGCAGTCATTAAAATTCTCTTTTTTTTTTTTTTTTTTTTTTATATTTTGACAGTAACATAATTAGAGCAAATTGCTGTTTGCAGCTGTTTATGCAGCTTACTAAAGTCTTAGGACCTTGTTTGAAACTGTCATTATAACCCAGATGAAGACATACGTTTCATGGCATTTCGGTCCACAGCAGGTGAAAACAGGAGTTCTGGCGATGAATGTGCAGATCTGCACATTGGGTGTCAGCTTGTAAATCCCCAGAGGGATTTATAATTAAGTGTCACCTTGTATCTACAGTATCTCCAGTTGTGTGTTGTCAGATACTTGTTTTGTTTTCTTTATTATTACCTAGCAAAAAACTACTTTTATCATTTTTGTGCTCCTGTATATTAATCTTGAGGGTTTCCAGTGTGCCAGATTAGTTTAATGTTGTCAGTTCTCTTTTTGTAAAAAAAGCTGGACTTTCAGCATACGCATCGCATTACTCTTCTGATTTTGGGGAGAGGCAGAATGCCACCAGCTGGTTTTAGTTATATTTACCTGTACAGCAGAGGTAACTTTAATCCCACGTTAGTTTGATCAAAACATGCTATAGTATATTTTCAAACTATGGATCTGTCACAACATTAAAAGAGTCATTTTGCGTATCTGAAGCTTTGCCGCTGTGGATTTGTATTTTGTTTGCTCTCTCTATTTGTATCGATTACCTCTGTGAAATGTATTTTTGTCAATTTGAGGGTTGAAGTTTGCAATGGGTTATTTCAAAGTATTTTCTGTACGTCGTGTCAGCTTTTTGCATGTGAACTTGATTGCTGGAAAGTATCTGAAAAAAAAAGGAAAAATCACTTTTAAAACCGGTTGTTGTCACTTTCCTTTGGAATTCGTTAGATCGTAAACAAATGTAATAGACTTCACTGTTCAGCAGATAGTAACGCTGGGTCAACTGTTTGAACTGCTGTCTGCATTAAAGAGAAGAAAAACTTTCTTAATTTTGGCAAGCTAACTAATCCTAGCCCTTACACACTTTCTGGCTCCGTTTCCAAATGTCCTAAGTTTCCCCAATTCCCTTTCTGTTCCTCACAGTCTTTGTTGATGTCATGAATCTTCTATTAGAGAATTTTAAATTAACCAGTGTGATAACGTTCTGGCAAATATCATGTGTATACTGGCAAATAAAGACACACTCAGGTGATCGTTCTGATTGACTTCATACAGTTTTCTTCTGGGGTCATCTGCGATTCCCTCTGCTTCTTTGTCCCACATATATTTCTCAGAAAAGATCTCATCTAACATATTTATGCTTAACTTCCACTTTCTAAGGAACAAGTAGGCTGAAATAATTGATGTTTGATTTAAACATGAAAGAACACTTTCTGTAAGTAACAATTATAATTTTACTGTGACCCACCGTAGATCTTCTGTACTATCCTCTAATGATCTTTGTGGTACGTATTAGAAAAAAGCTTTCTGGGCTCTCACGGCAGCTCTGCTTTAGGATGTGCCTGAATATATGTACGTTTTAATACGTATTAGCATACATGAAAAAAAGAATTGTTACAACAATTAAAGCATTTTTTCCCATCCTAGAGGTAGGAAGACTTAGCATAAAAAGCTTCTATCGTTTCTTCCCGTTTCTGCAGAGGAAAGGAGCATAGCCCAGTGACTTTTACCAGATGAAAGTGGAGGGAGGGATGCATTTCTTTGCTATATAGAACCATAGAATCGTTCGGGTTGGCTGATCGTCTGGACCCATCCTCATCATCTGTGCAAATCCTAGGACTTCTACAAATAAGATAACATGGTACTCGCTGCTGTTAAGACTGGCATTTTCAAAAGGCTATACGCTTAAAAATAACTTGTCACTCCGTATTCAGACTGGTACGTATTTGGTACTTGAGAAACTTTGAGAGGAGCACTTAGGTAGTGTCCATATTCTTTAGAAGATGTCGCAAGACATTTGGTACCCTTGTCTATCAGAAAGAAAAAAACCACAAATGTTTTTCTCCAGGTGATAATATGAAGTATTATGTATTTGTTTAAAAAGTGAGGATTTATGAAGCTGTGAAAACATGGCAGAATAAATGAAATAGATACGTTATCTGTGTTGTGATAGTTGTTCACCATTTATGAACAGCCAATTTCCACTCAAAGATCACAGAAAAAAAGAGTTAATACACCTGTGAATCAAATTCAGCTTTCAGCTGCATGTGTGGCACCTTTCAGTCACCCATGTTTCATGCATGTAGCTGAGCAGAATTACATGTAATGCTCATAGTTGTTAAATAGTTTGTTGTGCAACAGTAATTGCTTCAGACAGATAGAGCCAAGTTACATCACTTCTATGCGGATACAACTTTTCCTGTCAAAGGTTTTCTCTGAATAGTTTTCTTCAGGTGGCAAATTCCACGTTAGATAGTATTTAAAATTGCTCTGAAGTCACTAGTTACTTGTTTCCAAAAACTCCTGTGGGTAAGGGCTACTTAGCATTTTTCCTGCTGAAATTTGTAGCATGCATTTTCTTTAGTATTTTTGTTTTTACAGTCCAGCAGTGCAGTTCTAATTTAGCGTTCGATTCATATTAGACATTTCATTTTACTCATAAATTACTCTACTTCCCCAAAATTAATGAGACCATTACTAAGGCATTTTGTTACCTGCTAATCATTTTGAGTAGCTACATTTCAGCATAGGGATTCGAAAAAAACAAATTTGCTGTGGTACCGGCATTAAGAATAGTAAGGATAGAAGGAAGCAAAAAATGCAGAAATGAAATAAACTCTCAAGTTAGATCATGCAACAAATCAGCTGGGCTTTAGATAAATGATTTATTATTAAATTCAAAACCTAATAGGTTTGTGTGTTCTGAGTATAGTACACTGGTTTTTGTTTTCCACTTAATTAGAAGCCTTACATTTATTC
>NW_008795317.1:2662710-2679627 GCF_000699145.1 Aptenodytes forsteri | reverse complement strand
GTTTGTTTTCCACTTAACTACAAGCCTTACATTTAATCTTATTAATAATGAAAACCCTCTTGTCAAATTGTGTAAGATCATGTTGAACTAATATGTATATTTTAGAGGCAGAATAAAATCTCCCCTCGTAGCCTTTCATATTATTTCATTGCATTATGCAAAAATGACATTCTGCTGTTAATTTTGCTAGTGTGAAATAAGAAAACTTCAACTCATCTTTCACTCCTGGTTGAGAAAGCCCTGGTTTCAAGAACTGCGATGAAGGTAGTTCAGTCTCTGTAGCCCCCTGTTTACAATTAAAGGTTAACTGTAAAGAGAAATTCAGAATACCAGGCCAACTCAGCTTTATAAATGTAACCGATAAGAATATAAAAGATAATAATCAGTCAGTAATCAAAGCTTAAGTTATATCCTGTCCTATCAGTTCTCGTTGCGGTGGTTCAACAGTTCAGAAAGGGAGCAGGCTCGAACACGCCAAAGGAGACCAGGTTTGTACCCCATTTGTTTATGAGAGTTAAGCACACATTTTCCATGATGTCACAGCATTTTCCTCTGCCTATGCAGAGACCTAAAGTACCAATAGACTAAAACGTCAGTCACACAAGCCTTTGCTAATTAATGCCTTCACCAGAAAATGTCTGGCATTCTTAGGAAATCAGGGAGGTATAGAACGTAGAGATCATTCATATTTATATTTTTTTAAAAAAAGCAGGAAAAAGGAAAGCTATTTAATCAGCTATTTTAAAAAGCTCCAAATCAGTCAGCTAGGCTAAAGGTCATGAAAATGTAGCTAGATCTAAGTAAGCCTCAGTGGCAAATCATCGCACAAGCTTGTTGCAGTTTTCCGAGACAGCATAAAAACACTTTGGCGCACACAAGCCAGGCCAATAGGCTAAGTGATAGCATTAACCGTTCAGCCTTCACCATCTGTTACGCATACAGCCAAGCCAACAGTTGGGATGAAGCCGTCCTACATGTCTCCTGATTTCCAAGCACATGGATTTTTAATTGAACTTCTTCACAGAAGGCTTGCCAGCGAATACAAACTACTGTCATCGGCAGCACCGGTATGTACTGTAAAGTAGGAGCGTTGATTGGGAAATGGCAGTCGGGCTGTTTCCAGGCTCTTGAGCACACCTGTTAATAAAGCAGGGCGAGGGTGTGGTGGTATTTGCTGGTCTAAGCATGGGACTGGGAATCGGGAATACCCTTTAATTCCACGTTCGATGCGGACTGGCTTTGTAGCCTTAGCTGATTTACTTGGCCCTTATTCTCATTGCCAAAATGCCCATTTTCTTCCATGTCATTGATATATCCAGGCACTAAATGACCTATCGTAGTATTCAATTAATCAGTAAAACTGATGCGTGTATTTTCGTCTGTTGAAAGCTAGTATGAAGTACTCTCTCTAAAGCATTCCTATATAGAAATTGCTGCATGCGGTATTATAGTCAGAAGAGTGCTTTTCCGCTTATGCTTAAACATGCCGAATACGTACGCCGAATACCTCAGTTATGCAGTCTTTTTGTGATTCTTGCTATCAACGAGAGTCACTGAAGGATCAGGATAAAGCCTAAGAAGATTTTTTAAAAGTTTTCAGTGGGATCAGTTCCCCGGTGTGACTGAACGAGAGCCTAAATGAGTGCCAGTGCCAGCACAAGGAGGGGAGTGGAAGTGCATAGCTGGAGCTGAGCTGTCCTTTCCCTGGCAATCCACACTTAGCTGAGCTAAATACGATGCTGAAACCACTATCTGAGAAAACTGTTATGAATATGGAGGCATTTTACATTGCTGACTGTTGCCTGTGAGGAATCTATCCAACCACTTCTCATCTTATTTTGAAAAAAGATCTTGTAAAAATTGTTAGAAGTGAAATCCGGAGGGGCAGGCAGAAACAATTCTAAATACTTTTGAAACACCATACAGAGTCCTTTTGATGGGACAGAAATTGCTACCTGGTTCTGGTGTAACGCATCCTTTCAAAAATTCAATTAGAAAATGTATAGCAATGTCATCATTTAAAATTCTGTACATTTAATACAGTTGATGTTATTTTTGGGTTCTCCTAAACCACCACCACCGATCCCTCTTTTTTTTTTTTTTCCTTCTTCCACCCCCAGAACACTTGTCCCACAGCAGGACCCGCTTCAAGGACATAGTTTGCCCTGAGGCGTTATGTGACACAAGAGTCACGGTAGGATTGCCACTGTCGGTGCTTGGACCCCAGGGAGCCCTTTGAGAGGAAGGCTGGTGGTGCGTGACCGATGTGGGAGCACCAGCACCACTAGGAAGCTGAGAGAGCGCAATTGCTGAAGGTAATTTCAAAGCAGGCGTTTCCAGACAATCTGTAAAGATCCAAGGATGCTGGTACCCAAGCCATCCCACATCTCGCACGCAGATTTGCTCCTCCACTTCCTTCTTGGGTTTTCTGTGGAACGGGGTGATCCACCCTTAGGCAAGCATTTCACTGCCAGAAGTATTTCAAGGAATTGTTTTTCTCCAAGTGCATATCCCACCCTCTCTAATTATGCATAATATTTCACTGAGAGCTTTCTCAGAAGGTAGACGTGTGGCGTAAGATCTATCACGTCAACAGCCTGAAAACCGAATGTACTTAAACTGTTCATTGTCATTCCGGGCAACCCAAATTAGGCATCCCCAGTAAATGCTGCAATCAAAAGAACAAAAGCTGTAAAACGATTCAATGAATTTATAGTCCATGTAACCACTGGATAACAAACATTTCTGCTTTGTACAAAAAGTAGAAACATTGTAGTTTACACGAGGCGTGGGTTTGAAAAAATGTTAATTCATCATGGTGGTCTGTAGTTCCATCTTCCGCCTTCACTTGCATCCACTACACCATTTGTCAGTGGATTTCTCAGCAAGTTGCTGCGCACAATCTTATCTGTTTCTTTTAGGGATACAATGTGGAGTTACGCTTTTTACTTTAATACTTCCTTTGGTGAGTGGATAGTGAAACGTTTAACAAATACCAATTAGAGTATATAGTCCTGTGTCAACTGGGTGTATTGATACTCTTAACCTAACCCTGAAATGAGCCAGTTTGAAGATGAAGCCTAGAAAGCTCTTAGCGGTTCAAGCCACTGCTGCACACCAGTTTAAGGGAGGAGACGAATACATCAATACTAATTTAATGGGAGAATTTTCAGGTACACAGTAATTGAGTTGGAATTTGGCCAAAGCCTTGAGGTTAAAGAACCTACTCTTATGAAATGTATTAGAGGATCTTTAATGAATGCAAACAATTAAGAGCACAGTTTCATCTCTTCTGCAAGGGATAGCAGAAAATGCTCGTTTCCCTCCAGAAATACTATGCTGCCTGTAATCGGCCTGGGGCATTGAAAAAAATATGCCACCCTCCGAAACACCAGAACCGTTTTCTGATCGACAAAGATCTCAATATGTTGACCTGTAGGAGGAGTAGCTGGCTCATGTATTTTAGCAATAACTCTCACATAAATACTGACAAATAGCCACTAAGCAAGGAAAGAAATCCTGAACTAAATTGAATTGAACCACACTGAATTCAGCTAAGCTGGGGTGTTTTTTTCCCTTTTTTGTCTCAAAAATCGTGCTGATTTGCAGAATAATTTCAAACAAGTTTATTAAGCTCTTCAGATAGACTGGACAAGAAGAAGGTCTCCAGACTTGCCACTTTCCATAGGTAGATATTTCCATATCCATCAGTTCTTTTGGGTTTCTTATATATTTATTTCTAAATATAGCTAATGGTTGGGAAAAAGAAGCATGACTGGAAGAGTCCTTGGCAGCCTAAAAATGAGGGAAAATTGATGCTTTACAGCTACTAAAATTGTTTGCCTTTGAAGCTCTCTGGGTGAAAAGAATTGTGTCAGCCTGCTCAAGCCCAAAACGTAAGTTACTGTATGTGCAGAGGGAATTACATTTTGTTATTTTAAACCAGTTTTAGTGCGTGATACTTTATCAGCTGCAATAGAAGTCCCTTTAAAAGCAACACCCTCTAAAATGCGTATGAAGGTATTTACTTCAGAGATTAAAAAAATATACAAGTCAAATATATGAGTGCTTGAATCTTTCAGTATGGAATTTGAAATGCTGATGCATTATGCTGCCTTGCACCAGGACAGCCCCAGAGCACCAACGATAGGCAACTAGCTTGGTAGCTTTCACTGACGAGAATGAGAAGAGAGCAAATCCATTATTTTAGGTTTTGTAACGCTATCTGTTAAAGCTAAATTCTTACTAAACTAGCAAGATAGATAACTAGATAGATAACTAGATAACGGTTTGTTTGTTCCTTCTTTCACTATGAATTTACTTTTGGTTTTAACATCGTCTTGAGAGTGGTGTTCCTAGCACACAGACACGGAAGGGCCTATGTCAGGCCAGGTATCATTACGTACTCTGGAATTATTAAAAGCCTTAACGTTTACACCTGTGTGTGGAATTGCCAAAGTGGTACCAGGTGAATCAGACTTAGGCTAACCAGTGCCCTGCTGCAGAGTATAGTGGCCCTGAGAGTGAACCCCAATTCCAAAATCTGCGTTCAAATTTATATATTTAACTGTGGGCTTTTATTAAAATGATCGCTTCCTTTGTACAAGTACACTTTGAAACATAGTATGTGTTCCTTATTACCTGGATCAGATTTTGGGAGGCAAAATCAACTATATTTAAAAACATACACCGTATGTAAACCAAATAAGAAACTTTTTTTAGTGTCCTGCCTGAGATTCCCTGCATTCCCCTAATGCTTTCCTCTCCGGCCTCCGTGCTTAGAAACAAAGAGAGAGCAAAACCTGGGTGAGCGGTTAATTCCTGCAAGATGACATGGACTTGGAATCCAACTAAATAATATTCTTGCTTTTATATTTGACTTTTGGTTTGGATTATTCAAGGATATTTATCCTTCTCTCTTGGAATAATTTTGCTTTTGGAATAATTTCAGACAACAAACACAGTCTACGGTTTAACTTACTGTGACCCACTCTGGCTCCCAGAATAATTTCTCCTACCAATTTATTTCTCAATTGTTGGCCATGCTTTGCTGTTTTTTAACTCCTTTTGTGCCCCTCAGATTAGGAATTGCCACGGAGATATTTTTCTTGAGGACCTTTTATTCCTGATTTACTGTGCTTCTCTAAGTAAAGAAATTGCTCTCATTGCTGTAAAGTAGCAGGAAGCTGCTAATGCTTTTTGAGAGCAGAACCACACGCAGGAGGCTCATATAATTTGCTTTATAATTGAATGGTACGTTTCTCAGCATCCAGATTTTTAGCTGTTGGGATTTCTTTTTTAAGATGATACAGCCTTCAGAGGTTGCGATGTACTCCCATTAAAGACAACCGGGGTGTATTTCCCTGGCTCATCATAATAAATTGCTCGAGCAGACTATCGCCAGCGAATCGCCCTTCCAGTTCTGCGTAATCCTCCGGTAACCTTGTGCAAACTTCTCCCAAGCTGTAACAGAAACTTGGCACCTTGCTTCTGGCTATCCTCGAGTTGGGCTGGAGCCTCTCGGAGCTGTACCCCGCGACGTTGCTGCGAGCTTGTTTTTGTCTTTGGACTGATTGGATCTTTCTTCTCGGGGCCAGGTTCCGCCAGCTTTATTCAGGCTGAGTAGTCCCACTGCGCTCAGTGAAACTCTTCATGGAGTGAGGTGAGCTTGAGGAACTGTGCAACAGGCGCTGGGCCGGCACTGTCTGGTCCTTGGAAGCGGCAAGAGGAAGGTCTTTTCCTCCTTTTGTGAAAAGCAGAGAGCATGTGTAACAGAGAGGGATGGCGAACAGGAACGCGTCGGGCAGAAGTAGACATGGGAAGGAAATGAATCTTTAATTCATTATCATGGAATAGCAGCTAAGCCAGAGCTAAAAAATACTTCAGAGATTTAACATGAGATCTAAATTTTATTTTAGAGTTCATATTGCAATTTCATTGCAATGACAAAAATGAATCAACTGAATAATTGAACCGAAGCTGATCATTATTCAGTTTTTCTTGGTGGTTTGATGGATGAACTGATAATGAAGTTTAAAAATCTCTCTCCTTTTAGCAAAAAAAAGTCACTGTTGAGCTCCAGGGTGCATGCTTGAGAAGGATTGGATGTACAGCGTCTGCTATTGCTGCTGGGGAGGAAGGTGGAAGTGGATATGGGCACTGGAGTGAGTATCAGTATACTGTAAACACAATGAAAATATAAAGGAATATACAAGCGCTTCCCCATATCTTCCTCTTTCCGTTTTCTTTAAATTTGGGCAATAGCGTATTCCATTGAAATCATGAGTATTGCTGCACAGGTTTGTTTAAACTAAAGCAATTGCACGTCCCCAGCCATTACTCATAGCAGTTACAAAACTTCATAGGACTTAGCTCGGGCATCTCCCCAGTCCCCGGAGCTTAGATGTAGTCCAGCACATGCCGTTTGGATAAACAAGAGGGTTGACACAGCTGTGCAGTGGCTAGATGGAGGTTTTGGAGCAGGCAAACAGGAATGGCTTTGGGTAATTGCCATTGCACCAGATCCTTCACTTAAAATGCCGTCCCTCCCACACATCAACACCGTCTTCCTTTCCGGACATTAGACACTACCCAGGTCTGTGACAGAGGAAAGTAAATCCTCTTCCTCAGTGCTGGGCCCAGCATTTGGTTATCCACGCTTTTTTTGCCTGAAGCTGCCTCAGGATAGAGGAAGGGGTAATTTTCTGTAGAGAGCTGGGTTGCTCCAGCTTGAAGACACCTGTGTTTTCCCCTTCTCCAGACCCCTATCTGCTCCTTCTGCCAGGAGCACGCACAGGAGACTCCGCCAGGACACGGTGTCCTTCCTGGTCGCTGGGAACGCCATCCACGTTGGATCCTTATAAATAGTCCCTACTCATGGCAATAAAAGTACTCCTGAAAAATCAAGTGCTAATAAAGACCAACTTCCAGTGCTAGAGGAAGAACCACTTGTGTGGATCGGAGCGCTACGCGTCCCAGCCCTGATGAGGACATACGCGTCAAAACAGTTCTCTAAATGAAAATTAGTTCTCAGAATAACTTTGAGGTTTTTATGCTACTGTTCAAGTAAAAGGAATAATCACTTTCTGTAGCACCGGCTAAATAATTGAATGCAGATCTTAGCAGAATATTATCAGTCCAAGGACAGTCGAAATCTACATCTCCGCTTTTGCGATGACAAATTGTGCAGAGGAATGCTTTTCTTATAAATGTCTGTGATCTGCTTATATTAACTCTCTCATTACCTCAGCTGCTTTTGTCACCTCAGTTTTGTCTATACAAGATTTCTTTTTTTTCTCACTTTCCTTGGTTGCATAATTATTTCATATGAGATGAGTATTTTATATTATTTTTCCCCGGTTCCAAGAGGTGACTTTTTCCTTAGCTATTAAATCAATAGGTTGGAATTAAAATGAAAACTGAATTTAAAATGTTTTATTTTTTTAAAACTTCGTCTTTTTGGGTCTGCATTGTAAATTGAAACATAAATAAAGCCTTTTAAATTTTGATAAAATTGATCTTTTTTTGTTTGCTTGCTTGTATAGATGGTAACTGCTGAAGTCTGAAAACAGGGACACAGACAAGGAGACTGAGAAATGCATGGACAAAGTCGTGTTAGTAAGAGTCAATGTGAATGCTGTAAGTCTCAAAACGAGAAAAATTTCAGTCAAATAGGAAGTTCTGCATCAAAAAATTTCATCTTAACACTGTAATTTGTGATGCTACCCCAGAAAGCCTGATTTTGGGAAGACGTCCCCAGCGCACAGAGGGGAATGGATCCTGCCAAAAGTGTCTCTTACCAATTAGTCATTTGTGCTGCCCAGTTGCCTCATGAGCTATGTCATGCATAAAAAATGGATACTCAACAGCACTGGTATCATAATTTTATAATCTTTTCATTATTTAGACATTTCTCTTTTTCTAGTTTATTTTATGTGCATTGCAAACATTTATTATGGAAAGAAAGCATTTTAAATTATGTTTTTAAATCAACCCCTTATACCCCATACAGCAGTGGGCTGTATCTCTCCCCTTTCCAGCTCCTCACCGCAGACGTGCCGTGCTGTTGCAGCTGGGAGACCTTTATCCCGTAACTAAACTCATTCCTCCAAACCTTTACGAAATACATAAGAGTGATTCCCAGTATCTCTCACTGGGAAGGTGCTTCCTGCCGGCACCTCCACCCAGACGGCGGGTCAGTGTTGTTTCCCCTCGTTCAGTCTTTGCAGAGCGGCGCGGTGGAGAGGTGGGGGTGCCCGGGCGGGATCAGGTCCTGGTGGCCTCCTGCGGCTGCAGCTGCTCTGGCCGCTTCGGGGGGCTTCCAGGAAACGGGAAAAGCTGAGCACCGCAAGAGGCTGAGAACGGGCGTAGGCCAGTCGATTAGCGTGATTTTTGACTTGTGGATAACTACGTTTTCTATCGTGTGCTAGCATAGTGAATTTATTCCTAGTGATGGGTCATTTCTTCTCCTTATTGAGTCCGTAGATTACAGGATGAAAAACCTGGGGAGTAACAGGACTGCTACCTTTTGCCTTTCTTCCCTCTTTCCACTCTTGTTCCTGATTCTCCCCCTCCTTGGCTTGGTGTTCGTCCCTCTGCATCTCCTTCCCTGCAGCAGCCGCCGCTTCCCAGCTGATCCCTTCTTCTTGTCATTAAAATGACCAGCCGTGCAATTGAGAATACTAAAATCCACCCATTAACACCGCAGTGAGGTGGGGTCTGAGGAGCTCCTACCTCCCAGCTTGCTGTGCCACCCTGCCAGCAGATTCGGGAAGGCGACACCAGGCTGGTTTATCCTGGTTTTCTTCCCAACCCTGACAGCTGGTTATAACTGGTTGAGCGGTGGCTGGAGTTCAGCACAATTCAGATGTCTCAGACAGTCTATACAAACATCGTTCCTACTCAGAGGTCCTGTTGGAAGAAGTGTCTGTTGGGCACTTAGTGAATTACAGGCTTAAGAAACTACCTGGCAATGCCAGAGACCTTGAACCAGACGCAAAACTTCCACTAATGCAGCCTTTAGCGTCCTAAGTAGGTACTTGGCTGCCAATCAGTTTTAGGCACGCTGTAAAGGGACTTTCTAAAAAAAGTCTGACTCTGGACCAGCATCCCCATTTGTTTCATCTTGATTTGGAGTGGTTAAATAGGAATTTGCAAAGGAGAGGAATAAGGGGACCAGCTTCTTTCATTTAAAAGGCTTGTCTGTGTAGAACCAAGCGACAAAGGAATTCAGTGTAAGGTTTGCAATTTTTGTCGCTCTTGTCTAACCAGATTTACATCGTCAAAAACAAACCAAACAAACAAACAACCCCCCCAAACCAACATGAGAGAGCACGAGCATTTTAGAACGTGTGCATTACAAGTGATACAGAATATGCATTTATGATTCAAAATTTTAAACAGCTGAAAAATAAATATGCAAAGTAGATTGTTCTGTTTGCAGATGGTAATCCTGCCACACTGATTTTGCTCAGCTGTCTGATTTTTCAATGTCTGCATTCCTGGTTCCTGGGGTTCCTGATTAAGAAATAAAATATGAGTCACGGTGCTCGGTTACCTTCTGCACATCTGAAAGGGTAACTCGGTGACTGAAAACAGATTATTAGAGGCTGATCCCGCCCTGCTGAATTCAACGCAATAAAGGTTTTGAAAAATAAATCCCTTCCCTGCTCTGCCCCTCGTTTTTACAGCTTTAGGATCAAGGTTCCTGCCAGCTCTTGTAGATGGGCTTGCAGTAAATCGGCTGCCCAGCCCGGCTCTCCCGGGGGTCTCTGCGGGTGGGGACGGCCGGCGGGCAGCACGCTGCACGGCAAGGTGAGGCGCATCCCTTTCCCTCCCTCTCCCGAGGATGACTCAGTCGGTTATTAAAAATTTCCAGCTTCCAGCTAAAAATGGTATCAGAAGCAGTGCCCCGGAGGGATAGAGGGGGAGACGTGAGAAATGGGTTCTGTTCCTCTCTCCGCTTCCCAACACACACAAACACACACACACGCGCGCAGAGCTGATGTGCAGCTCGGCTGGGAAAAGTTTATTTTGCAATAAGAGGGGTTAGTATTCTGCTAAAGGCTTTTGCGAAGACTGGATCCAATTTTCAGAGCCTGTTGCCAATATTTGTGAGTCATTTCCTTGGAATCCTACCTTTGGTGTTTATTTCCCTTAGAAGGAAACTTGTAAAAGAATAATAATAGCTCTCATTCTTCGTGGAAAGTAGCACACAGCAAAGTGGGAGACAACTCGTTCTTTGTTCCAAAACACTTTTTTGTTTGTTTTGTTTACTTTCTTCAGCAGACAAAAAGCGAAGAAGGCAATATAATTAACCCCATAAACCATCTAATTTACGGTGCCAGTGACAGGCATGCACTGCTGCACCGGAGTGAAAGTTAAGTGGGGAAGCGGTTTTAATTGGTACCTCTTTTAAAGAACAAGTGGCGAGAACTGCCTCGTGATTTGGGAAGTCTCCTTATGTAACAGAAGGGCTTTGCTTTCTCAGCCCTGCCTGACTGCTGGGACCCTTTTTTCTCTCTGACTTCAGTCCCAGCAACAGCATCTAGCACCCATTCAGTGTCAAAACCCATTGCAAAGGTTACTGCCGAAACCAGGACAGTTACCTAATCAGAAATACCGTCAGTTATACTTCGCAGCAATCGGAGCACCTTTTACCCTCAGGATACTGAAGTGTTTTGCAAACCCCCACCGAGCTGAGTGGATCCTGGACGGAGCTTTATATGTCTAGCAGGGCCATGCAGCCACCGGCAGGCTGGAGGCAGAGAGCACATGAGACATTTTGGCTAAGAACACTGGAAAAAATATTTATGCTTACTGAAATAAATACCATGGGGCCTTATTGTTCTCCTCGAGCAGGCAGGCGAAGCAGCCTTTGGGAGATGGCTGCAGTAAACTTGATGTCACCTTTTCTCATATCTGCCAGAGCCCTGTGGCAAAAAAATAGATTGCAAATTTGCTTGTATTTTCATATATTTGCATAAATTCTGGGGCACACCGTAACTGTTAGAAACACCATTTAAGAGTTCATTGCATATAGGCTACCAAGAGTACTGATAGGTGACACATACCTACAAAGAAATAAAAGAGAAACCTCTCTTCTGTCAGTATAGAAATCTCCTCTAGTTCTGCTTCATAGAAACCAGAAGCAGGAGAAAGCACAACTGTTAAGAATTCAAAAGTACATTTTCTTTTTTCATGTATTTTCTCTGAAAAAAATGCTTGCTAAGAAAGTCAGGGGACCCTGACAAACCGAGTGTGCTGGTTTTGGCTGGGATAGAGTTAATTTTCTTTACAGCAGCTAGTATGGGGCTATGGTTTGGATTTGTGCTGGAAACAGTGTTGATTGATAACACAGGGATGTTTTCGTTACTGCTGAGCAGTGCTTGCACAGAGTCAAGGCCTTTTCTGCTCCTCACCCCACCCCAGCAGCGAGCAGGCTGGGGGGGCACAAGAAGCTGGGAGGGGACACAGCCGGGACAGCTGACCCCAACTGACCAGAGGGATATTCCACACCATATGACATCATGCTCAGCATATACAGCTGGGGGAAGAAGGAAGGGGGGGACGTTTGGAGTGATGGCGTTTGTCTTCCCAAGTAACCGTTACGCGTGATGGAGCCCTGCTTTCCTGGGGATGGCTGAACACCTGCCGGCCGATGGGAAGGAGTGAATGAATTCCTTGTTTTGCTTTGCTTGCGTGCGCGGCTTTTGCTTTACCTATTAAACTGTCTTTATCTCAGCCCACGAGTGTTCTCACTTTTACCCTTCCGATTCTCTCCCCCATCCCACCGGGCAGAGTGAGCGAGCGGCTGGGGGGGGCTTAGCTGCCGGCTGGGGTTAAACCACGACACTGGGACAGAGTAACTCCAAAAAGTCTTTATGGGAAGAATTCAACTGAAAAGAATGAAAAGAAAAAAACAATTAATATGTGTGAATTAGGAAAGTCAGAGAAATATTTGCTTGGAATTCTGTCTTGAGAAAGAGACACCTGAGCATCTGGAGTTGTATAATCCAAATTAGGACAGAAGTTAAGTGAAGATACCTTTGAAACACTTTCATGAAAGGCTGTATCTTGACACAGAAATGAATTTCTGATTTCAGGTTAATTCCTTTTCCACCAAAAAGTAAGTCCAGCTCTAGAAAAAGAAGAAAAAAAAAAAAAAGAAAGCAAAAAGAAAAAAACAGTGGATTCCTTGAAATTCCCTGAAGTGCCAGCCAAGAAATACAGGGAAAAACACTAGACTTGGCAGGTCTATAGTTTCTCTATACCTCCGAAGGATGAAGAGCTGAATTGACCCTGTTGGCACACAGACCTGTTGTTCTACCAGTCTAGTTATTTCAACCAGCCCTAACCCTTTCATTTTGCCCTTGTGTCATGCTTATGTTAGATGGTGTTATACGTGTTTCTGATACGTGCTGCAGCTGAAGGAACAGAAAATCACCACTGCGCCAGGGCGCGCAGTGTCTCGCGGCCACTCATTCTCCTCTTCCCTCTGCCTCTTCCCTGCAGTCTCCGGCTTGTGGATCGGCATCTCCCTCACTGCAGACCAGGGACCGCTCTGCACTGGCGCAATGAGATACTGCAGTTCTTCTCGGCTACTTTATATCAACAAGAGAAGGAGGAGCTCTCTCTCTCTCTGCCTGCTCCCAACCCACGGCCTGTCTCTTGGAAGTCCAATTTTCAGTTTAAATCCAGCATGGCCAATTCCAGATGCTTTTCCACCTCTTGCAGCCTTGCTGCTCACCTTGCCTCCAGGGCCCTGAGCGCAGGGATCGTCTTTGACTCTCTGCTTTCATTTACTGTGACTGGGCTGCTTCATTTACTGTGCCTGGGCTGCCCCAGCGTGCTGCGACTCAGTGTCCCCGGTGTTTCCACTGCTTCATTCATAATGTTACTATGACTCCATGCGTATCTATCCAGACAATAAACGTTTTAATCAAGGCCCTCGTTATCTTCCATCTCTGTAACTTCCTCCTCCTTGAACTTGTGACATATCAGCCAGTTTGATCTATTCAAACACAAGCTCCCAACATCCTCTTCCCTGTCCGCTGCTGCGGTCAGAGCCGATCCGCCTCTCGCCTTTCCTCCTCACTTGCCTGCATCTAGTCTTTTATTTTCACATGCTAGGTTGTCACAGCTCTGCCTTAGCTGTCATTGCTCCATCATTGTCTCTACTGCATGGCTCTGCTCTCTCCGTCAGTGATGCTGGCGTCCTCGTGCATTTATCTGCTGCTCCCAGGGGAGCCTTTATGCCCTCTTCATGCCCTTTATGCCCTCTTCCATGACGCTCTTGCCCAGAGGATGCCCAGCTAAGTTGGCGATACCAAACTTTGGTGCAGCAACGATAAAGAGTAGGTGGTTAACAATGAGGTTATCCTGGAATTGTTTAAGTGTGATACAGTTGGTTTTTGTTGTTTTTAATGTATGTACACCAGTCTGGGTATGTGATTGTGCATACAATCCTTCCTCTCTCCGGCTGTCACTTGCTTTCTTAGACTGTGGGTCTGCACAGCCTGCATGCAGTGCTGGTGCAGTGGGATTTCTGACTGCTTCTGCAGTGTAAATTTTCTGTAATGCCAGACAGGTAACAGCTGCCAAAATGATGGCAATTCTGTTTTCTAAGCACTGCAATCCAGATGTTAACAACGGTATAGTACAGTTAAGAAACGCTATTCTCTCCTCAAGTCGTGTTGTTATGCAATGGAAACGCTCCAGAATATATGATGAAGCCTGAAACCGCTGCACTACTTGGGTACAAACCCAGGAGTAAAGAAAAGTCGTCTTAAGTCTATCCCTTGTCTTTATTGATCTTGGTGAGACCTGCAACATTATTGTCCCAGGCACTTTATATTTAAGTTGGGGTTTTTAGAGGCATTCTGGAACTGTATAAAGAGCCCTTTTCACTGTCATGGCATCAGGCTTGTTATAATGTGAATGGCATCATTACAGTTCTCTCATTAACATCATAATGGCTCTGGAGGAACAGTGAGTGAAAACCCCAGCAAATGGAGTACGGTAGCAACGTATAGTAGTCTTACTGTGTAAAACTGCATACGGAAAAAGTTTGACATTTAACCTTCAGGCTGCTATAGATGCCTGGGGGTGTCCTTGCACTGCATGCATTTGGCTGACAAAATGGAAAAATTGTGGTAGCCTAAGGATGGAGGGCTGGGTTCAATAAAAAACTGTGCCTGGCTTCCATGCCACTGAAGCCCACACAAGGCTCCCAAATGGATTTTTCAAAATTGAATCCAGCCCTAAGTGTCAACCTTTTGCTGCAATTTTGTATAGTAAATGTATTGTATGCTCATGTGTACATCTTTCATCCTTTATTTCCAGTGGCGTTAATGGAAATGTAACAATGCGTGTGCTGTTCTGCAAAGTCTCATTGGAACGAACGGGATTTTGGATGAAATCCCTCCATTGCATACGATAATGTAATATAAATGGGTTGGGCTCACGGCTGGAGGACGATGAGATCTGGTTCTATTTCTGGCTCTGACACTGATTTGCTGCGTGACTTCTGGCAAGATACTCAGGAGTGGATTTTGCCACCCTTAACGGAGAGAAACAGTAGGTTGGCTCTTTGGGAGCAGTGCCGGAGGTCCTGTTTATGGGGCTAGGTCCGGTAGCGCTTTTTCAGTAAACATCACCTCGTACTTCAGGCTTCCAGTTTTGCCGTGTCCAGCTTTACCTTCAAGGAGGCTGACTCTTCCATGTGCTGAGTTCTCGCAGCTCCCTTCCTACTCATTTGCAGCAGCTGGAAATCAGTGCTTCTGCAAATCAAATGGGAGCAAATAGCATGCCCAGAGTCACAAGCCCTTTTAAAAGCCTGGTTCTCACTTCTGTGTGCCGAAGCAATTCCTTTGCTACAAAATGGGGCTTATTTTGTAGCTGAGTGTCACCTATAAAGCTTTGTAATGCATGCTGAGACCTACAAGCTTGGTTTGTGGCTTTGGTCTTCTGGTTGTTGGGGTTTGTTTTTTTTTTGCTAGGGAAGCTCTATTTTTTATGCCTTGTTTTTATACAGTTTGGAAACATGGAGAATGTGCATGGACAGTCGCTGTTTATAGAAGTTAACTGGCCTGCCTCTATTAATTTTGCATGTTGTAAATAGCAGCAGCAGTTCATTTACTTTACCAGCTGTCCAGAGAACTCAGTTTTTCAAGATAAATCAGCAGCCCTGCGCAGGAGGCATCCCAACACCTCCTTCCTTCCTTTCCTTCCTTCCTTCCTTCCTTCCTTCCTTCCTTCCTGTGTGTTTCTGCTTAAGCATAGAAAGACCTATTTGTGATGAAATACGGTAAAAAGAAATGCACAGTCGAAATCTCCGATTCTCATAAAAAAATTCCATAAAGAGATGCTGAATTCATTACGAGCAAAGAAATCCTGACTCCCAAAGCAGCAGCGAGTTTCTTCCAACCCTTATTCTCCGAGGACAAACACTGAGTGTTGACATCGTGCCAACATGAGAAGATTGATGTCTCCCTGTGAGTGATTCCTCGGCGCAGATTAATAAGAAGTGTCCATGGGTGCTTTCTAATGACAGCGTAATCTTTTCAGCCGCCAAATATATGACTTTTTAGGTGGTTCTTGTGCCACTTTTTGGCCCTGCTCTCAGGCCCGCAGACTGACCCACTTGTTGTTTTGACCAGTCTGTCCATGTGTCGGTACTCAGCTGGTAAGAAAAGGTGCGGGGAATAAATAACATGTATTGTCTGTGTCACGGATAACTTCCAATGGGCCAGTCCAGCGGCTTGCCATTCCCCCTGTCATTGTTTCTTTGCCCAGGAAATGCAAGATGGCATTAACGGGTTACTGCAAGAAAATGACCGAGAGCCGTATGCAGTGCACGACCAGTAAATTGACTCTGAGGAAGGGGTTTTGACACGATCCCAGCAAAGTCTGGTGGCCTTTACTAGGGCAAACTGCTCGGGGATTTCCCCTTCACCTCCCATTTTCTGCCCCGTTGAGTGTAGGGCAGACCCACGCATGCATCTAAGGAACAGAGAGTTAGCGCATGCTGGAAGCCCATTTCTTAATAAAGTAGCAGCCTTGTGCATTCTTCCAGGATTTAAGAAAACAACTGGCAGATGTGAATGATTTATTTTTCCTCCCTCTTCTGCCGCGGTTTATTTTTTCCTCTTGTTAGCGAGCGCTCAGCTGCTAACGCAAACAATTGCTGAAATTCCACCTGCCCACCTGCGGCCCCTCCTTCTCGCTGCTTGCTCGGGCCCTCGTCCTCCTCCGGGAGGGCTGCACCGAGGGGAAACTACATCCCCCTTTCTTAGAGAGAGGAGGAGGAGGAGGAGGAAGGAGAGGGAGGGGCCGGGCCGGGCCGGGCCGTGTCTGGGCGCATTGTTCCGCGCTCCTCTGCCAAGAAGTAGGTGACTATGAACTCATCCCCTGCCCCTCGCAGAAAGTTTGCTCCCTCCCCTCCCCTCCCCTCCCGCCTGCTGTCGCGGCAGGAGGCAGCTCGCAGCCCGGCGCTGGCCCTGGAGTCCCCGCTCCTGCTTAATATTCCGCCTGCTCCGCCGATGTTGTGCTTGGCTCCGGTGGGACTGCAACTCACGGCTTGAAACCGGAGCCAATTTTCTGTCTTAGTCTCGCAGTGTTTTGACTGGAGGCAGATCCAGTTCAGTCCGATCGGGGCTAGTGGAAACAACTACCTAAGTCTCTGCTGTCTGTTCCGTTTGGGAGGGAAGAAAGAAGAAAGAAACGCGATCCCTAACTGCTGGGCGCGCTCGCTCGCTCGCTCTCACACACACACACACACACACACACGCACCGCAGACACACGCACACACACACAGGCTCGCACACCCGCCGGTGCCGAGCGCGCTGTGCCAACGCCGCCGGGAGAAGATGGGAAGCGAGTGAGCGGACCCGTGCCGGTGTGTGAGCGGGCGGGGG
>NW_008795317.1:2636238-2661939 GCF_000699145.1 Aptenodytes forsteri | reverse complement strand
GGGGGTCCTGCGGGCGGCAGCGGTTCCCCGTGCTGGCTGCTGGAACAGCCCTCGGCTGCGGGGCGTCTGGCGGGTTACGTGTTAGTCAGGTGAGGGTTTATTTCTGATCGCTGCAAATATCTGTGAAAATATGCGGTGGAGTTCTCCTGTAGCGCGAAGGGAAATGAAAAGTATTTTGTTTGGAGAACCTCCGGCAAACCGCATGTCATTTGTCATATCTGATTTATTACCCACAGGATCGCATTACAGGGGAATTTCAAATCCTGTAACAACATCCAAGATCACATACTTTAAAAGGAAATATGTGGAAGAAGAGGATTTTCATCCACCGCTCAGCAGCTGTACACATAAAGTATGTTTTCTAATAGTCATTATTTTTACTCCGAGTTTCAGACGCTTAGTAACACTCGATTGACCCATTTCCAGAAGGCTGAAATACTCTGCTGAAATTAGGAGAACGATCCAGCTGTTTGCTCAGAAACAAATAGTTGTCACTTGTTCACATTTATTGTTTTATTGTCATCGAATTGCTTAAGAAGCAAAGGCATTTCTTCATTTATAACAACTGCAAATGGAAATGCTGAGAATAACTTTTTTTTTCAGATTATTTTGTTCTTAGTTTATATCATGCTTACAGAAACAGCTCCGTAACAGCGTTTGAACAGCAGAAACAAAGAACATAAATAAAAAGGGCCCATGATTCCCCGCTCATTCACAACTTTTTCCGGGGGAGAAAATAGTAATCGGTTCCTTGTACCCCAAATGGGTTACAGATCCTTTAGAAAAACAGAATGACTTGGAAAGCAAGTACAAGCTCCGTCAGTATTTAATCCTGTTTATTAAAAAGCTGATAACTCCAAAGGAACAGATTAGTAAATGAAAGAATATTTTTTTTTTTAATGAAAGCTGTCAGGGGAGGGATTAGCGCAAACATTTCCCAGGCCAGTGAATACATAAATTGAAACCTAACTTTTTTTTTATGAGAGATTTTATGCTCTCCTTCATTAAGGGCTAGTCCTGTAAGGAACTGAACACCTGAAGTGATGTGCTTAAGGATAGCTGATGCCTTGAGACACCATCCTTACCTCGCTGGATCGCACCTGGCCCATGGCAGTCCAGCGCTACCCACGTACTATTGGCGATAGAGAGGACGCCGTATAATCTGATTAAAGCACAGCTTATGGGAGGCAAGAGTACCACAGGAGCCCCAGAGACAGAAAGCTAAAACAGATCGAGATGCGGAGCGAGTTTATACGTTATCTTTACCTGCATTGCAGAGGCAACCTTCTGAGACGCGAGGAGAACCGAGCGCCTCGTCCCTACCACGGGCACTGGCTGAGGAGGTCTGCCCAGTGGGATCCTGTTTCCCTGGAGGGATTTCCGCAGAGGAGCAGCGAGCAGTAATGCCGAGCTCGCTTCCCAAGGACCTTAGAGTAGCCGAAGGAATTTTCAGCCACAAATAGTGTTGGCTGGAAATAAGTACCTGACCAGGAAGGTGAAAAACTGCCCCGCCGTTAATTCCAGGAGGTGTTTGCTGCCAGAGCCATGAATAAATAGCAGCGAGGGTGTTGAAAAATGTGCTCTGGTTAGTGAGCGTGTCTCCCACATGTCACATCACTCTGATTTCAGCCCGTTTTTTTCTTGGCTAGATTGTTGGATTTTTCTGTGGGTGACTGTTTTCCTCGCAAAGAGGAGGAATAGTTACTGATCCCTTTCTAACAGCATAAAAACCAGTTGTAGAGGTATTGGTGAGATAGACCTGTCCCAGACATCGTGCTGTTGTAGAGGCGTATCATAAACCCTGGGTCACCAGTTTCTTCTGTTCAGCACAAATGTGTTTTCTACTTTGCAACACTGAGCTCTGGGGAAGGGAGGATGCCCACCAGATTTCTTTGAATTTCTTACCCCCGCTGCCCAGTAAAGAAAGAGCTTCCTTGCCCCATAGAGGGTACGAGGGCAAGGCCCAGCGCCCCTCTCCAGGGCTGTTGGCAGACATTTGTAGTAGAAAGCCTTTGACAACTTGTTCCTACTGGTGGCACCTCAGGATGTATCTCCAGGAGGATCGCGGATCAAGGCTTGCGGGTTTGCTCCAGGCTTTCATGGCTTCACTGACTGTTGCTGCAGCAGCTATAAAGGATGCAAATTAACCTATAGGCTTAATATAATTTAAAATGGGTCATTTATTATAGAAAATTACTCTCTCTAACAAAGAAGAGCTTCAGCTGTGAACTCACATGAAAACACGGCCAATTTTTGTTTTTACGAGGCACTGTGCTTCTTCTAAGCCTTGCAGACATGACCAGGCTGTGGAAAGAGCTAGGGGCTGAGGAGAGCTGAATGGATGTGAAAAGCAGCTGTGCTTTAAGCTCTTTCAGTCCTCATAGCTACGACTTCCACTCTGCAAAAATGCTGTAACCATGTGGGAAAGGGAAGAATGATCAAGCCACAGATGGGGGGGATTTAGAGCAGTCTCTCTTTGTGCTGTGCTGCTCTCCTCCTACGCAAACCAAATTCTTACTAAAAATGAAAATTAGTTAATAGTGCTTACAGTAGCATGCGTTGCCCCCTCTCTTATTTTGATTCCCAGGGTAGCGATTACAGCGCAGAATCCGGGGCCTCCCGGGGGCAGTAACCTGCTCATGCTGCCGGTGCTGAGAAAGGGAGTCCTGGAAGGACCATGGAAGGGAGAACAAATCTGTGGGCGTCGAGCCAGGATTTCTGCAAATCCCTATCCTCTCTTCGTTTCCTGACCTTGTCCCTGCCTATCTGCGTTCCCACCGGTCCTGTAGAGCGCAGGGTGTAGTATGCAGGCCAACAGCTGCTCTCCAGATGCCGTGCTGCTTTGAGATGGGTTTCTCCCTGCCTCCCTCCCTGCATGCACTTTTGTACACGAGAGCAGTAGAAGGGAGCTTGGCAAATGGAGACCTCCTCGCTGGAGGGCCTCTTCCACTGGCAGTGGATGAAATGCTCCGACACTTGTCGCGTGAGGTGATGGCTGCTGGCTGCGTCTTGCAAACCTTGAGGCTGCAGGAGGGGACCTTTGCTTGGCTTCAGAGCTTTGCAGAAGCCCCACAGGGGATGATGGAATTGGGTCCATTTACATCAGAAAGCCCCCAGCCATCACTGGAGCAAAACTGCACAACGATTTTATGTTCTAACCCCAAATGCAAATAAAGAGCCAGATGTGTGCATCTGGATTTCGCTCTCCCATCCTGGATTCGTGCACTGCGATTGCCTTTATGGTGTAACGCTCAGCTACTTACCTCCTAAACCTGGGTGAACGCTGTGGCCAAGAAAAAGCAGGTCCCCAGCTACATGGGTGTGCAAAATGAAAAGCCAGTTTTAGGCGCCTCAGAAAGAGAATGAGAAAAGCAGTGACACAGGGGGAATACTTTGCTGCATTTTCTTTCTCCTTGCCTGGAACAAAACCGGTTGCCTTCCGTTCCATGTCTTCTGTCTTTTGCATTTTCAGACAATCTCCGTGTTTGAGGAGCGGGCCCATATTCTTTACATGTCTTTGGAAAAGCTGAAATTCATTGATGATCCTGAAGTCTACCTGCGGAGATCTGTCCTCATCAACAATCTAATGAAGAGAATCCACGGAGAAATCATCATGCAGAACAACTGGTGCTTCTCCACCTGCTCCTTCAGCGGCACCTCGCCACAAGAGTGGTTTGTGCCTCAGGACTGTCCGTACAGAAAACGCCTTCGGATGGCAAAGGAGGAGTACGAGAAGCTCCACACGTGCTGCTTCTATCAAGAGTGTGGCAGTCACTATTTAAATCTACCCTACTCTGTTAATGCTAGTACAGAAAATACTTCTTCCTCTTCCTCCTCCTCCTCCTCCTCCTCCTCCTCCTCCTCCTCTTCCTCCCCCCCCATTTCTTTGCCAAGCTGTTCCCAGCAGGTGGATTATGACATTGGCAGTGCCTCTTCCTACAGGAGTGATGACCAGATACCTGCTAATGAAATATTCGTCACTAATGCCAGGTCTCACAGTAATCAGGAAAAGGCAAAATTTAATGACGAGAAAGGAGGTAATGAACCCGAGCGAGAGAGCGTCGCCCTAAACTGTGAACCTGTAAGAGGCACCCATGCTCTCGAATGCAAAGGCAAATTTTATGACTATTTTGAGACTGGATGTAATGACAAGAGCAACATAAGTGAATCCTGGAAAAAATCCTTAAGGAAAAAGGAATCTTTACCAAGTAATAAAATGTGCTGCAGCAAAGGAAGTAAAATATGAGGCATCTTTCTTGCTCTGTTGAAGCATGCGCAGCATGTTCGTTTGTCTATCAAATTTTTATTTTGAATGGATTTTTTATAGTTTTCTACAAATGATACAATCGTGCCACAAACTTTACATGTAGTTTTAAATGACTGGAGAGCAGATTGCGTAAAGCGTCTCTACGATCTGCATCAGCAGGCTATTTATAAATATGGAGACTTCATAAAGAACGCAGTTGTGTTACTGCTTAGCACTGTAGTCTGTGCAGCTATGGTTTAGCTTTTGTTACTGAAAATACCAATCAGCCAGATGGGGAAAACATACCGTTTTATATATCCCCGCCCCCAAGAAGTCTGCCATTAATTAAGAAGAACCTCCACTATGTTTACCAAGGAATTAGAAGTCTGGTAAACAAATTGATGCTACCAGCAAGGGTGATGTGTTCCTTGTAACTCAGTATTTGTTCTGACAAAGGACTGTCTTCACGGACTGGGAATAAACCATCCTTACATACTCGTGAATTCCTGGATTCAGCGTCTTGTTCAAGTGACAAAATAGGACATAGCATAAAGAAATAACCTGTTTATGGGATCTTAATCAGAAACACAACATGCAGCTCAAGTACTTGCACGTTTTCACTTCGGCTGTAATAACTAATGAGGCTTGTTGTTATACAGGGCAGGTTTTTTTTTGGTGCCTTACTTTTTGTCTTAATTTTTGCCAGCGTGAAAATTAAGTATAAATCAGTGATACAGCAGGGATTTAACCTAAACAGAGGAAAAGAAAAAAACCCACAGGGTGGATCAATATTATTAGAAACCTTTAACCTTTGAAGTACTGAGTTCAACTTCCTATTCAAACATCTCCGTTCTTCCTTTTTGATGCTCAATTGCTTTTTGATTTGCCATCCTTAGGAAGGGATTTAAGAAACAATAGAGAGATGTCTCTTGTAAACAAGCATTCGATGCTTGAGTGTTTCTATGGCAACTGTCTGTTGCTGGGGCTCTTTTTTTTCCTTCTTCGTATAATGAAGTTCATGAACCAGTGGCATGTTTTATACTTTATTCTGTTTCGCATAATTTCTCTCTTCTAGATTGCAAAAGCATGCGGGAATTTTTCTATGACTTTTGCTGTTGATTTAAAAAAGACAAGAAAAGCAAAAAGCACAATGTTAATCAATAATGTGGCGATAAACATGATTTTATCTGAATGAATGTAAGGGGTTTAATTTTAAAAAAGAACATTTTGGAGAAATGAGCTGAGATTTCAGTGGCTAAGGACAACATTTAGTCATCCCTAGGTAGACCGTTTGCAAAAGTGTGCTGTTTAAAATGCCCAGAAGACATTAGTCGGGGTTGGACCGACAGTATTGTGAGCCTTAGATCCACCAAATTAATTAGTTCCCACAGTCCCCATAACAACTGGCAGGATGTGCTCGGCAAAATAGCCACATCCAAGCCACGGCTGACTCATAATAGCTGCCTGTTCCCACAGCATCATGCACTCAAGCGACATCTTCTCCACTTGGTTCTTGTCCAAAGGGTGAAATTCACCTCTGTGCTGGGGGAGCGGCCAGCTCGGCGCAGGGCACGAAGGTCCCCGGGGGGACACCGCCCTGGGCTGCCCCCGGCTTGGCGCTGGACTCGGCCGGGTCTCTGGGTAAGAGACCTCCTGCTCTGGGTTTCACGGGTTCAGCCTGAGTCCTCCTGGGCCATGGTTATTTTGGGTAGCGTGCACACCCCCCAGTCACGTTTGCAAGCTGGACAGTTTTTGTGACTAAGCCAGGAAAAAGTTTTCCTGTGACTGTCACAGGAAAAAGCTTCCCCTCCCCCCCCCGCCCCCCGAGTGACCACAAAGAGAGTATCTAGGAGGTAAATCAATGATAACCTTTATGTGGTCAGGTGAGTTGGAACTGACAAGTTTGTAAGGGTTATCATTGTGAAGAACAACAAATAAAGTATAAATCGCACCTGATTTCTCCAAGACAGAAGCTTTTTTTATTAATAATAATAATATTAAATATAGATCTCATTCATACAGTGTATGAGTAGGATCACCATTTAGACATTTGTCCACAAGGACCAATTTTTTAAAAAAACTGATTTTTCTTGTGTTATACCCAGATAGTCTAGTAATGTCTGCTCTTTTCCAATATTTGATAAACACTTGATGTTTTAAGCTTAAATATTAGATGCTTGTATACTAATGTGGTGTTGTAGTAAAGTGAAATTTCCTTGATATATATTTATTAAAATGACCAAAATTCATTTTAATTTTACATCTCCAGTGGCTACTGGGTCCTTTCCCCCACGTTCCCCTCCCTCACCCAAGGAAATGCCGTTTAATCCAACTGTTCCCTGCTGCAGAGGTTAGGCTGCAGTTGACCGTGCACCTCAAGTTGAGTCCAGGACGGAGCTCAGCCTTCTTGGGGTTTCAGGAGCCTTTAGGACAGTCTGAAGGTGCACTGAGAAGCAACAGACTTCTCTGTGGATTTGCACGTACAGCCAAGGATAGCACCTGGCCAAATGCTGCCCAAGCCACAAATCAGCTAACACTTTGGGGGGGGGCTGAAAGCTTTTTGACCCCAAGGGGCTCCTTGGTCTTCAAGAACAAGCCTGCACACATAACCCATTGCAGAATCTTCTGAGTTGAATTTGCACCAGCTGAAGTGATGGATCAGCAGAACTCTCTGTCTACTCCGGCCTCTCTAACGGCTTCTTTAGTTCCAGGGACACCTAGAAATTAACCTGTTACAGCTCTGGACCGTCTTACTGAGTGTCATCAAGGGTCTGTAAGGCATGAAATGTCACCTAATGAAGGTTGGCCTAAGGATAAGTGGTCTTTTATGCCTTTCTCCGGACCCTGCCTCACAAAATAATAGCAAATACTGAACATAGATGTATTGGACTCAGGAGTCCACTGAGTTAACTCTGTTTGCTTCAGAAGAGATGGAGGTATTTCGTGTCAGAAAAGGGAGTTGGAAACACCCTTGTCCAATTGCCAGAAATGCAATACACCTTGTTCGGATTTCCAACCTGGGCTAGGCTGAATGGATTTCATGGTTTAAATTTGGTTTCATTTATGGCGTGTGAAGAGTGTAAACCTGATTGATAGGTCTTTTCTCCATTGCACACTCCAGTACTAAGGACATTTGGCTAGTATCACAAATTTTCAAGAAATAGTTCTTTTCCAAGATTATACTAATGCCTTTCATCCGTTATGTCCCATGCATAACTGCTAAATGAATGCTCCTGAACTTGATCCTGGCCTACCTGCCTGGAAGAACTGGACAGAAGAGCTTCTCTCTAGGGAGACTATTTTACTCTCTATCGTAAGATACTTTATGCCTAGAGTGTAAGACTATAAAGTACTGTGCCTTTCAGCAGGCTAATCCCTGCTTATACTGGTACTTCAATAATACATGGAAAACAGCAACAGAAAAAGCTGTTTCTGTCGTCAGGTCTATTTTACTGTCACTAAGAACAGAAGTGTCATTTTATCTTCAGGATCGCTTTCCACCAGGTAATACATTTCCCTTGGAAATGCATAGTTCATTTCAGTTGAAAAAATTATGCTCCTTTTTCAAAACACGTGGCATAATAACATTGTGCTTCATATATACTTAATACTTTTGGTAAAATTCTACTATTTTTACTGGATTAGCTAAACTGTTGAAACAGCTTAACATGGTTACTTAAGCATCCCCAGCACTCAAATAGCCTCAGCTGGCACCGATTTGCAATGCCAGCGTAGCAGCTGGCTCCACAGAGAAAACAAACGCAGGCTGAGCCACAGAAATGAAGTGCTTCTTTCAGTCCTGAAGGTGTTACACCCCAAAGCAAAGTTGTGGTAAAGAGATGTTTTTCACATTTCATCTTGCTGTGCACCCTCCATCCTCCTTTTACGTCTCTCATCTACCGACTGTCCTTTCGCTGAAGACCACGACACGCCGCCGGGGTGGTACGGCTGGGTGCCACCACCCTTCGGGTTTGCGCAGGGGAAGCAGGAAGCTGGGTCAGAGGTGCAGCATGATCTAAAGGGGAAATTAAACAAACTAACCAGGCTGCAGTGTGTCTCGCTGCTTTGTGGCCCCTCTGGAGGCCCGTGCCAGTTGCGACCCACCCAGCTAAATGGCCTTTCCAGCTGCCGGTAGCTCAGATTGCCACTACAGTAGTGATATGGTGATTAAAGGGCTATGGCCAAAGCAGAGACGTGAAGGTGATTTCTAGTCTGTGTTCGACTCATGCCCTTTCATTGCCTTCTTGAGATAAAGGCTATAGCCAGAGGTGTAGCAAATGCAATTGCTGCTTACTCATGCCAGGAGCCTTGATAAAAGAAGTTTCTTAAGTTTTATCACAAAAAGAGCCAGTCAGTCACATCAGAGAAAGGTTTAAACCGCTGTGGGGTAAAGGATTTCATCTGGCGTTTTATTCAGTGAATGTAACTCTCACGTGGAAGCCTCCCAAAGGGACCTAACCTTTTTTTCATTGCCTGTCCCTTGCTTTGCAACCTTGAAGAAAGGGGCTGCCCTCGCTTTCTGGAGGTAACCTTTTGGGCTCCTCAGTACGGGTATGAGTTTTTCCGCAGCTGCGTGAAGCGCCCCAGAGGCTTTTCCTGGCAGGGTGTGCAGAGCCTGCTAAAAGATCGCAGCCGGGGAAGCACTGCAAAGGATCTTGCTGGAAATGTTAGGAGATGTGAATCTTCCACAAGACATCCCATGTAACAGCCAAGCCGCTCAGTCACGACTACTTGGAATACACAGTAATTTCCTGTGTTTTTTCAATCTCACTTTAACTTCTCTGACAGATGGGGAAAGATGACTAAACCGAGGGAGTTTACAAAAGTTCGTCTTGTGGTGTTTGCAAACTGTCTCTGTGAGGTCCATTTTCTCTAATGTAAACACAGCCGTGGCAGGGTGCCGAGTGCCTTCGCAGCAGTTAATCCTGCTCAGCTTAAGGCTCCTAACGCGAGGTGTACCCGTCCGGCCGGGTCTGCACTGGGGAACTGAGCACAAACCAGCCCTGGAGCTGAGGGGTTTTAGGATGAGACCTTCACTCCTCTTGGCTCACCACAGAGAGCATGAAGCAAAGCAGCTGCGTCTGTAAGACCAGAGCGAATTTACTATTTGGGGTCAGTGGCTTTCCATGTCAGGGGGCCTGGGGTTAGGTGGGGAAGGTTAGATTAAACTCCAGGGGAGTAATCATGTGAAAACGGTTGCGTTTGGGGCTGTTGTCGCTCTCCCTAGTCTTTAAGTCATAGCAAGGAAGTGAGTGCGCCCTGGGGAAGGTGGAATTTCAGTTCCTCAGCTTTGCAAAAGTGGTGCAGACTGCAAAGTATGCAAAGCTTTCTCACCAGATCCAGCTGAAAGGCCAGGTAGGCAAGTACATTAACTTCTTTTAATCTCTGTGTTCAAATTCTCTTCTGAGGAATACCGGGAGTGTGAGGAGAAGTCACAGATGGGTGGTCTGTGTACACTCAGAAGTATGCACAATGAGAAAAAAAAAAAACCAAACCCAACAAAAAACCCCAAACAGTGAGATACTGAATTTGAAAAATAACTTTTCTTCCACGGATGGTAATTCTTCCCAATTAAACAGCATCATTCTCCAATTTACTGCAGAGAGCATCTAATCTGTCATACTGAGATTGCTGAAATGAGATGAATGGTCTGTGTGCTCAAGGTCAATCCATTTAGTGCTACCTCCTGCAGTGGTACTTTCCTCGTGGAATACCCCACCAGGCTCATCTTTCCATACCGCAGGCTGTGTCTGCCTCCTGAAAAAACTAAGGGTTCTGGCCATTGCGAAGGAGGGTGATGGGGTGGCAGTGGTCGGTGGCTGTGCCTCCTCCATGAGAAGCTGGCCCGTAGCTGTTGGAGCTGTGTGTCTCCAGCAAGTGCAGAGGGACCTCCCGATGGCACTTCCATTGTCCCCTCACCACCTTGTATTTCTAATATAGCATTTTCACTCATACACTATGACTGGTGTCAAATTTTCTCTGGCAGTTTGCTGGCTGATGTTTCAGAGACTGTTCGCAGCCGCGTGAGAGGCAATCACACCTTCAGCTGGTGTGAGATGATGCTGTGCCATTGATTTTTGGACAAATTGTGCCTGGTCGTATCAGCTGACCACCCACACCTTTGGTTATTGTTGGTTTTGTCTTTCCCCTCTGCCTCATTTTCTTAATCGAACAAGTTTCAAATGGCAATCCTCCTCCTCCTCCACCCCATGTAGTGTGGGACTGGCTACTTTGTATTTACCCCTTTAGTTAGGGAGAGCCTCTGCCACTGGGAACTGGAGTCAAGCAACAGATTATTTTCAAATCCAGTTTTATTCCCCCACTCCAAAATCACTTCTGTCTCTCGATATATGTGTAAAATTCCTGTGCTCTATTCCTTCATCAACCCTAAAAATCCTTGTAAATTTTTTTTTTTTTGCCTCCATCCATTGCTCTTTCAGGGTGAAATCCTCTGTACTTATTTCTGTGAGTAAGCCCCACTTACCAGCCACATTCTCTTAGCCATATGGCTGCCATAGGGCCATTCATTGCTTTGACTAAAGCAGTGTGGGTTTGGCTCAAAACGCAATTGCCCTTTATATTACAAACCATCAGACAGTGCACGTACTTTAAGTGTTGTTATGCTGTAACATGTACTTTCAATATGATGTTTTCCCCAAATTTATCTTCTGTGAGTCTCAACAAGTATGACCAAAGCAACCTATATATCTCGATTTCTATTAATATTATTATTATTATCCTGAAAATATAGTTTTACTAAGTTTTAAATGTTGAGCAGCCTACATTTTACCTGTGGAGGCTGAATACATATTATTCCTTCTTTGACCCCTTTCTCTGCATGACAGATGATAGGATTCTGGTTTGCCAGCAGACTAATTAGCGTAATAGTGGCAGATTTCATTTTGCGCTTGCTATGAGAAGTAAGGTGCATAGTGTTAACGCAATCCTGAAATGTACCTTCATTGAAGAATTGCTCTAATACCGAAACTTTAAAATAACCTGGATAGTCATCACCGTCATGAAGAAAATCTTAAAATACGAGTAGGGCATAAGCTACTGTCAGATCATCTTCCTTATTCTGCATGCAGGCTGAGACAAGGATTTTTACTGTATGAATTTATCCACCCGTTGAAAGCACCCGTTTGCTAATTCTGAGGCTTAAAGATGACAGTGTAATGTCAGCTTTTGAGGTATTTCACTAGTGACCATTATAAATAAGACATTCCGCTAACGAGCTTGCCCCACATTCCCAGTGGTCTTCTGAGCCTCTCAAGCTGCCGGTGGCCTCCAGTAGTCCCTTTCCAGCTGCCAAAGCTCCTTTTTCCCTTTGAATATTTCCATGTGCTATCAATAAAATATCTTCCTAGGGTCTAGAAACACAGGGGCAGGACAAACTCTCTTTTAACTGAATATCAACATAAATAATAGAAAGGCAACCAGGCCGATAATTTTATTCTTTTAATTTTGAATGTATGAAACCTTTTTTAAAAATTATTATTATTTGGAAACTTAATTTTAATTTAAATAATGCAACCACACCATTTTCTGGCTGTCATGAATCTGACACCCGCGCACTAAAAATCCTTCATGATCACATAGCGCTACTCTGGTGGGTGCCAAAATCAGAACCTCGGCAGAGCCTCTGAGGTTTGACTGGATGTTTTCCCACACTGCCTCGTTTTTCCCCTTTGCTCAGAAGTGCTGAGAAGACGCATGTGGAGGGGGAGGGGACCCGAGAGAAAAATGTAAATCATGGCAACCTGACTGTCAAGAGGGTATCACTTTTTAATTCCTAGCTCATATTCCCAGCGGCAGTGGAGCTGCAATATTAAATTGTTTTGTTTTACCTCTCGGCTTGGTTTACAGGTGCCAGAAGAGACACAGCCTCAGCCCCTCGAGCGCAGAGGTAAGGCACCTTGCAGCAGAAAGATTGCCTAGAGGTTTTGTTCCCCTTTGATAGGTCGGGCTGGTGCTCGTTGCAGGAGCAGCTGGGAAGAAGTAATTAGCATAACAAAGAGCTATATTATAGTATTGCATTCTGCATTTTGAGCCTTCAGATACCTTGACACGTTCAGTTGCATGTTACATAAATCTGAATTCCAGGTAGAACCAGAAAAACACAAAATAAAATGAAAATAAATAGATCCCCCCACCTTTAAAGTGAAAACCATTTGAATACTCTAATTGCAAATATAGAAATCCTTAGTGTTTTGAGTGTAGCCATGCTGTAAGTACCTTCACCTAAAACCAGGTGCCAGTGGCCATCGGCGTGGATGCCCAGCATGCATGGCAAAGGAGCGCCGTTCTCCCTGGCTGGCAGAAGGGTCTGAGGGAGACGCAGGACGAATTCTTCCTGGTGTACAGGAGCTGATGGACTGGGTTCATGGGGCATATGGGCTTGGGCCAGCGGAGAGGAGATGGATGGCCCCAGCATCCCCGACAGCTGCTTTCTGCCCCTCTCGGCACAGAGGTGGAAGAGCCATGCACGGGCGGTGGATTACCAAGGAGAAGGCTGTGGGTGCAAACACTTCATATTTTGCTCCGTTTTCATCACTGCATTCGTGCAAACAGCAAAGCTGCACTGTGGGTACATTGGTGATTTGCGCTGATTTAGTTGCGCAAGAGGTTACGAACCCCACAGAAAGCTTCTCTCCCTGCCGGGTGCCTTCCCCTGGGCACTCCCAGGCGTGGTGCGCTCCTCTCCCGCCTCGCTCGCAGCAAGCTGCCCCACACGTCTGCTCCTGCCCCGTGGCAGAAGCCAGACGGAGCCTGCTATGGCCTGTGGCATTTGCAAAACCCATGCTCCTTTCCCCGGCTCGTGTGAAATAAACTGCTTTGTGCTGCTCACGTGTGCCGTGCCCACCTGCGGTCTGTCTGCCCACTCACTGCAGCGTACCTCTCGCCTCCCTTTTTTCCCCTCTTTTGTCTGGTTTTTGGCTGAGGAAAATTACCCACCCCAGGAGTTAGAAGAAATGCAGAGAATGAAGTAAAAGGAGCAAAAATATCCCGGGGAAGGTTTTTCAAAGCTGATCCTCCCCTGGGTCCAATGTCTGTCAGACACACTTGCAGCACGCAGCTGCATCATGCTGTCAGAAAGAGGAATTTAAAATCTAACCTGCATATGCAACTCTTTCCCTTGCTCCCTTGGATCGAGAGTCTCTGGCACGGCAGGAGAGTAAATCCCAGCTTAGGAGGGTGGCTCTGTCAGCTCTGCAGGCACTCTGTATTGCAGCGGGGAGCTGTGTAAGCTCCCTCATCCATGGTGGTGGTGATTTCTGCAAAACCTGAATATACTTCACCCAGATATTTGTATTCAGCACAACCTCATCAAGCAGGGAGATGCAAGTTGAGCAAAGAGCATGGAAGATCTTACTGCTCCGTCCTGCTTGTGCATGGGATAGGAAGGCTGCTAAGCCTCTAATAGAAGTAACGTGGGGGAAGAGCCAGAGGTAGGCTTTGAGGAAGGACAAAACCAGGGCATTACAATAACACGTTATGGTTCTTAAATGGTTATGGTAGTTTTAGGAAGCCATAACTTTCAAATGGTTACTAAAAACACAACGTTGTTTAGGCTTTATGCCTCTGATAGTGATAATAAAATTTATCAGAGAAACATATTTGTCAAAACTAATGAGACTTTTTACATTTAAAACACACTGACATTGTGTTGCGCTTTCCTTCACAAGTAACATCTGAAATAAGAGTTGTAGTTGAAAGAGATTCGTGAGGAAAAATTACATAGATCTATTCTTTTGTTTACTTTGTGCACTTGACAGCCCCTGAACACAGTCAGGTTCTCCGCTTTGCCTGTACAGTCTGTCAGTCAGTTTTCTGACATTTGTTTGAGCCTTTCATATAGCAGCGGAGAAGACGGAACTGTTTTTTATAAGGAAAATATGTCCGTGAAAACACAAAGGGCGCCGATGGATTCAGTGGTAGGGAGTGTCATTGGGTGATGCTTTACATTCATTCATTTTGGGGGAGGGAGGGGAGCGGAAAGATTTAAACAGACTGTTTCTTTTTACAGCAGAGAATGCTTCTTTGCAGCCCGAGAGCATAAAACACCACACAAGAGCACTGATGAAATTTTAAAAAGCAAGAGCTGAAAAAGCAAGAATCTCAGGTAAGCTCCCTACAGGTTTGGGAGCGTGGGGCAGTGCCAGTCCACAGCGCTTTACTCCTGTCCGCACAGTACACAGCCACAGACCCTGAGACAGTCTCCCCTGTCCATAATAAATACAGTGCGCCCCATGTGTGAAAAATGTCTTTCTTAGGATCTGCAATGGTGGTTACTCTGGGTCTTGCAGAGTTGCCATCAGGTCTGTTCACTCTGAGCCTGTTTTTACCACAGCTTCAGAAAATGGGTTGGTCCTTTCTATAACAACCATATAGCTTCATCAACCATATCCACTGTCAGTGTCCATTTTCTACAGCTCACACTACTTACACAGAAAACCACGCTCTACTACTTCTCTCATCCTAATTTCACTCTTTCATAAGAAGTGTGGTCAATTTAAGCAAAGCATGCCAGACTCAGCAGAGGACAAGTGCATAATCCGCTCTGGTACACCTCCAGTGAAAGAGGTAGCCCGGCATGGGGGCAGACCCCTGGGCAAGGCTCGTCAGAGGAGGTCTGCTGGGCCACATACTGTAGCAGGACACCCATGGAGTCATTATTTCCTCCTCCTCACAGAGCTGGACTGAGGAAACAGAAATTGAGCAGGATCGAGAAGTTTTTGGGGTCAGCGAGAGCAGCTGGCTGCAGCGCTTTAAACCCTTGATGCTTGCCAGACCCACTGTACTTCCTTCGGGACAAAAGTATACTGCAGAGGTCTGCAGTATAACCTTCCCCAAGAAACAGGAGAAGATTAGAAAGATCAGAAAGCTCTGTGTGTGGACTTTCTGTAGGTATATCTGTATGCAGCTTCTGACGTCTACGAGGAATGGCAAATATTTGGAAATGTTTGGTAACAGCTAAATCTGCACAGTATGAAGGACCTCCATGCCCCAGCTCTGCGTGTGACTAAGTGGTCTTCTCCAGCTGTCCATTTGTCCTTGTATTTGTCCTGGGTCCTGACTTCCCTGGGACATGCAGATTCTGCTTGAAAGATCTGCTCCTGTTTGAGTGAGACTTACTGGGAAGAAACAGCTGCTTTATGGCTCTTGTATGGTTGTCTGGAGAAGAGCTGCAGTCTTGCTGAGGCTCCCAGAAGCACGGCTACACAGCACCCAAAGGTAGCGACTCTGACAGGAAGATGCATCTTGGGCACAGCCCTCCACTTTAGGTGACCTCATGGGTCCTCCCTCCCGCCCCTGCTCTGTTCCTCCTAAAGTATCTCTGATGCTCGGAAGCTGTTGAAGGGACATGACCGTATCATCTCCTGTGCCTTTGCACCTGGGAAACCAGAGGCGACTTGGTGGTGTCTGAACTACAGCCCCAACTCTTTTTTTTTTTTTCTTCTTTTTCTTCTTTGCATGAACACTGCTTTGACTCAAATTCTTTCAAACTCCACATCGTTGGACAAGAACTGCTGCCAGACCCTCCGCTTTGAAGCAGAAGAGAAACACCTCCATAATTTCCCTAGCCAGTGCCAGAATATGGAGGAAGTCTGCCACAGTGCATGCCCTGATCCTGCTTTGGGGAATCACTTAGAGCTGTTCCTGTTTTGACAGAGCTCATTTACCTCTCCCTAACTGCTGTAATCTCTTAAGAGTGCAATTCAGGTTGTTAATATGAGTGCCTTCATAAAGAATTTCCATATGCAAATTCCCAGTCTGAACTTTGCTACAACAAAGTCAGTGTTGCTGGAATATATTCCTCTGCACCCACAATCATCTTTTTTTATCCTCTGTACACCGTACCCTCCCCTACCTGCTCCGAGCTGCTTTCCACAAGCTGGAAGTTGTGAGCGTGAGTCTAATTTCACCCTTCAGTAAGCAGGGAATTCAGAAAATTTAGAAGTGCTGAGATCAACACCAGGCGCTCGCATTTGTGATAGCTCTCAGAGTTAAAATTGTGTGTGTAGCCGCGTAGCTTCTATGCTGTCGTTTTCTCTGAACGGGAACCTGAAACCTCTCCGAAGTCGGCTGCCTGCAGGCAGCGGTAGGCTCTGTTTGGCGTGCCAGAGGGAGGCTGGGCGCAGCTTGTCGGGGGACACACACATGTGCGCACACATTCGCTGGGCTGTTTCCTGGAGCCCTGGCCTTGTTCTGTCTTGTCTCTGGGCTCTTTAAAGCAAGGGTCATTAGGACTGTTCGCTCTGGCATTTGTTCATCCCACATCCTTCTCTGTATTAGACAATGTCTACCTTACAATGTCTGATCCTGATCCAGCAGAAAATATTCCATTAATGTGACTTGAAGAAAGGAACGTATATTTCCTGGCCTCAGTCTGTGAAGTTAGTTGCAGCGTGCTGCTTTGTACATTACGACCGAATCAAACTTCCCTTCATCGGCACAGGCTGCAGCGCTTTATGCCTAAACCCACGACGCAGAGTAAAAAACCTATGGATCCAAGTCAGAGGAGGAACTGACCTGAAGCCATCCATGGGGCCTCAGGTCGAGTCTGCATCTACCTCCTCTTGTACTAAGCTGTCAAAAACAATTATCTCAAGAAAGCCTTTCTTGTATCTTTACATCTCATTAATTGGTGGGACCTGCTCTCTGTCATGCTGGCACCTCATGAAGAGTCAAAAGCAGGAGCAGGAAATGACATGATGAGTCAAACTACAGAAATTCAGTGATGTCGTATGTCCAAAGAAAGATTAGATTGGTTTAACTGAGGTTGGAAAGGGTATAGCATATATGGAAATATGCTATTTACTTCCTGCTGATCTTGATCACGGGAAATGACGGCAAACAGAAAAATAGATGTGAATTTACGAAGTGATGTAAGGGCAGAAAACAGCAACACAAAGACACCAGTGGGGGAAAGAACTATTTAAGATGGCTCTTGGCTATAGAATGGAGCAACGTGAAATTAAATATCAAGTAAATATCAGCAAGATCTGCTTCAGTGTGGAACGGCCTCCAGAAAGAAACTGGGAGAGCCTTTGCTTGAGCCACTCAAAACTAGCCTGAACAAGGTGCGGGGAGAGATACACTACAGAGAACAACTCTGCAACCGCCATAGGGCTGCAATGATCTAATAGTTCTTTCCCACCTTTAATCTCTGTGATCCTGCAGTTAATCATCACATATTCATTGTGAAATCTCTGCTCAAACCATTTGTTAAGCCTCTATCTAACTAGTGAAATTTTACATTCTCTAGAAGAGGACAAACCTAGGAGTTTGCATCTATCACAAATCCAAAATTACGCCAGCCAGTGGGCTTGGAGCCATGATTTTGCAGGCAGAAATTTGGATCCCGGTCCAAACTTTGTATCTCTACAATGGGCAGATCTGAAATGCAGCTTCTTTGTTTCTGCCTTGTGCCGCTGTAGAAGCTGCTGCCAAGAAATATAGATAGTCAATCAGAGACAGGTTTTTTTCCAGAGCAGTGACAGTGACTAGCAATTACAAATAGCTTTGGACCTCTTGAATGTAAGGGCGTGAACGGAGGCTGGTTTTTCCTTACCCTATTTTTCCCTAGCATCCTCCCCCACCATTTCTTTACAAGTGCAGAGGTTGGAACTTGGGTGCAATGAAGACAGAGGTGGCCAGAAGAGAGTCCAGACCATTTGCATGATAAAGCCGCCTTCCTGGAGCTACAGGAAGCACTTCCTCCGGTTTGTGAGCTGCAAAGCATCTAGGTGGCAGGGGCAGCTGCGATCCAGAAATTTGTTTTTGTCACTCTGAAAGATGATTATATATCTGTTAGCAACCCCCTGGCACTGTGTAGGCTTGCACAGCAATTACTTCTACATCACCCTGCTGGTTGTAAACTTCAAGAATATCCCAGAAATAATATTGAGTTTTGGGCTGATGGGTTTCCAAGCAATGAACTGTCAGATGAGCTGTGGCCTGTTGCTTTTCCTCAGTTGTGGAGCAGGTGCAAAGGAAAGCAAATAGCACTGGTGTCCTCCCCCCGATCGAAGGCTCGTTGCTGGATGTTGTCTGTAAATTGGAGAATGTGGTGATGGCAAAAGGGCCACCAAAAGTGGACTGGAAGGACACAGAGAGAAGAGAGAAATGTGCTGTAACTGGGTCATGAATTGAAACATATTTCTATGAAGTTTGCTGCCTCCCTCCTCTGACTCCAGTCATGGACAAGTAGCTTCTCATTAGAGTTTCCATTTCCCTCCTTTATTTCACCACCAGGTTCACATCACTCTTCCTTTGGTTTTCATTAAGCTGGTCTTCTCCCTGATGGTGCTTTTCTGTATGTATGGACTAGTCCTTATGCAGCTGCAGAAACAGAGAGGCCTGCCCTGTTCTTACCTTAACCACAACTTTCTGAACATTTTTATTAATAATTCCCTTTTTTCTTGCCACATTACCAAAGGGTCCTGACAAACAAATCGGGTAACTCTGACTTAGTATTCCATGCTCACTACATGCAGCACTTATAAAAGAAGTCAGGTTTTTGCATAAAAGTTGATACTTTTTTTCTGTGCTTCCTGCAATGAATATGACAGGATATGGTTCAAGAATGCACTAACGTCTTGATGATTTTTGCATCCAGATTATGCACATTAGTAACATGAGCAGTTCCTGGGTATGAATAGATGAGCTTCTTATGGGATTTTTCGCTGTGTCAAGCATGGGAAGCAGGTGAAGCTGAAGGAACTGGAAGGAAGCAGTTTTGCTTACAAAGACTGTCATTCTGAGTTTGGATGTTTGTTTTTTTTTTTTTTCCACCCAGAAACTTCTTCATGATCTGAAGTTTGCAAGTGGGTATCATATGTGAGTTCATTTTCTTCCCAGTGTTGCTTTTGGGGTGCAAAGGGGAGGCTTGGAGGACCTGAGGCAGTTGGGTCTTGGGAGACAGTGCAATGCTGGTGATGATACACCCTCCCCAGCCCCTGACTCTTTCCTGGTGGCTCCAGAAGGCAGAAGCAGCAGTTGGTTATTCAGGAACTGCTTCAGGAGAGGGACTGCATATCATTCTGCAGCTTCTGCAGATCAGCTGATAAAAGGCTAGAAAGAAGCTCTGCAAAAAAAGAAGAAAGAAAGAAAAAGTAAGAGCTTTGCCTTACCCAGCCTTAATGATGGCCCAGAACACTCACAGGGGAGGCCAGACAACCCATAAAAAAACCACAGTTCAGTTATGCCTGGGAATAGAGTAAACTGACATCAGCAATAAAGCAGCTTTTGTACAAGTTGGGAGGATGCTGTAACATGCCAGGGTATTTTGCTAGTAGTGCCTTTCAGGGTTGTGTTATGGCAAGTTACATTTTGCCTGGGCTATGTCCAGAGATGATCTTCCTTTTGCATTTCTTCTTTTTCCATTAATAAATTTTCTGCTGCATTCAGCCACAGAGCAGAGGTGGTTTGAGCAGAGGTGGTTTACGTGCTTGCCTGGCATTCTTAAGCAGCCGAGTTGGAAGTCAGGCTAAAGGAGTCCTAGGTAGAAAGGGCAGAGGAGTGCGTTAGTGTAGTAGTGCTGCATCTGCTAACAAATACACTGGTTAGCAAAAATTATGAGCTAAAACCCACCCCAATATTTTGTACTATCTTTCTTAGTGGCCCCAAAAAGGGATGGGGCCATCTTTCCAGTTATGCTCTGGATTACTGATATGTGCCTTTCTTGATTTCTTTCATGATCCTTCCCTTCAGTGGACTTTTCCTGGACTGCTTCAGGAAAGATCCTCTCCTATTCAAGAACACTGTCTCTGGGGAGAAGCAAGGACAGCCTTGCCCTTGCACATAACTAACTTCCACACCCACAAATTCAACCTCATGATGAGCGCGTGTTGAAGTGGGGCTCTGTGTCCAGGGCAATCCTCAGATAATGGCCCAATTCATCAGGAAGCATCATGAGCGCCCGTTCTGGACCGCGGTGCCAGGGTAACTGCTCTCTTCTTGTCCTCCTCTCTCTTCTTTCTCTCCTATGGTTGGTCCAATTTATGATTGTGGTGGGCTGACCATGGCCAGCTGCCAGACGCCCACCCAGCTGTGCTCTCAGTCCCCCTCCTCAACAGGTCGGGGGAGAAAATAATATGAAGAAAAGCTCTTGGGTCAAGATAAAAGGAGGGAGATCACTTGTCAATTACTGTTACAGGCAAAAGAGACTCGACTTGGGGAAAATTAATTTATTGCCAATTAAAATAGATTGGATAGGGAGGAAAAAAAAGACAAAACAGCACCTTCCCTCCCTCCTTCTTCTCAGGCTCAACTTCATTCCCAATTTCTCCACCTCCTCCTCCCGAGCAGTGCAGGGGATGGGGAATGGGAGTTGTGGTCAGTCCATAATGGGTCCTCTCTGCCGCTCCTTCCTCTTCACACTGTTCCCCTGCTCCAGCGTGGGTCCTCTCCATGGGCAGTCCTTCACGAGCTTCTCCACCACGGTGTCTCCAGGGGCTGCAGGGACATCTCTGCTCTGGCACCTGCAGCACCTCCTCCCCCTCCTTCTTCGCTGACCTAGGTGTCTGCAGGGCTCTTTTGCACATTTTTCCTCACTGCCTGTGTGGTGTTTTGCCCTTTCTGACACAGGCTTTCCCCGAGGTGCCACCATCTTGGCTGAGGGGCCCAGCTGTGCCCTGCAGTGGCTTCACTGGAGCCGGCCGGAACCGGCTGTGACCAGAGCGAGGTAGCCTCGGCCCCCCCTCACAGAGGTCGCCCTGCAGCCCCCACTGCCAGCACCTGGGCACGGACACCCAGTGCAATGACTTTCACTCAGATGGTCAGAAAGTCCCTTCTGAGAGGCTGAAGTCAAGTTTTTGCTCCTTAACCCAGCGGTGATGTGTTGTGGGTGCCTGGGGGTGTCTGCTGCTACCTCCAGCAGGTCCTGCTGAGTGAGGGATCTGTGCATGGAGACACCAAGCACGGTGTGCAAGCATGCGCCAGGGCAGACACTGCCAAGTGGGGCTTGTGGTGGAGGCAGCTGGAGGTACGGTAACAAGGTGTCTCTGGGGGAGGGAGAGGGGTATTGGTTTGGATGTTTGTTTTTTTTTTTTTTCCACCCAGAAACTTCTTCATGATCTGAAGTTTGCAAGTGGGTATCATATGTGAGTTCATTTTCTTCCCAGTGTTGCTTTTGGGGTGCAAAGGGGAGGCTTGGAGGACCTGAGGCAGTTGGGTCTTGGGAGACAGTGCAATGCTGGTGATGATACACCCTCCCCAGCCCCTGACTCTTTCCTGGTGGCTCCAGAAGGCAGAAGCAGCAGTTGGTTATTCAGGAACTGCTTCAGGAGAGGGACTGCATATCATTCTGCAGCTTCTGCAGATCAGCTGATAAAAGGCTAGAAAGAAGCTCTGCAAAAAAAGAAGAAAGAAAGAAAAAGTAAGAGCTTTGCCTTACCCAGCCTTAATGATGGCCCAGAACACTCACAGGGGAGGCCAGACAACCCATAAAAAAACCACAGTTCAGTTATGCCTGGGAATAGAGTAAACTGACATCAGCAATAAAGCAGCTTTTGTACAAGTTGGGAGGATGCTGTAACATGCCAGGGTATTTTGCTAGTAGTGCCTTTCAGGGTTGTGTTATGGCAAGTTACATTTTGCCTGGGCTATGTCCAGAGATGATCTTCCTTTTGCATTTCTTCTTTTTCCATTAATAAATTTTCTGCTGCATTCAGCCACAGAGCAGAGGTGGTTTGAGCAGAGGTGGTTTACGTGCTTGCCTGGCATTCTTAAGCAGCCGAGTTGGAAGTCAGGCTAAAGGAGTCCTAGGTAGAAAGGGCAGAGGAGTGCGTTAGTGTAGTAGTGCTGCATCTGCTAACAAATACACTGGTTAGCAAAAATTATGAGCTAAAACCCACCCCAATATTTTGTACTATCTTTCTTAGTGGCCCCAAAAAGGGATGGGGCCATCTTTCCAGTTATGCTCTGGATTACTGATATGTGCCTTTCTTGATTTCTTTCATGATCCTTCCCTTCAGTGGACTTTTCCTGGACTGCTTCAGGAAAGATCCTCTCCTATTCAAGAACACTGTCTCTGGGGAGAAGCAAGGACAGCCTTGCCCTTGCACATAACTAACTTCCACACCCACAAATTCAACCTCATGATGAGCGCGTGTTGAAGTGGGGCTCTGTGTCCAGGGCAATCCTCAGATAATGGCCCAATTCATCAGGAAGCATCATGAGCGCCCGTTCTGGACCGCGGTGCCAGGGTAACTGCTCTCTTCTTGTCCTCCTCTCTCTTCTTTCTCTCCTATGGTTGGTCCAATTTATGATTGTGGTGGGCTGACCATGGCCAGCTGCCAGACGCCCACCCAGCTGTGCTCTCAGTCCCCCTCCTCAACAGGTCGGGGGAGAAAATAATATGAAGAAAAGCTCTTGGGTCAAGATAAAGACAGGGAGATCACTTGTCAATTACTGTTACAGGCAAAAGAGACTCGACTTGGGGAAAATTAATTTATTGCCAATTAAAATAGATTGGATAGGGAGGAAAAAAAAGACAAAACAGCACCTTCCCTCCCTCCTTCTTCTCAGGCTCAACTTCATTCCCAATTTCTCCACCTCCTCCTCCCGAGCAGTGCAGGGGATGGGGAATGGGAGTTGTGGTCAGTCCATAATGGGTCCTCTCTGCCGCTCCTTCCTCTTCACACTGTTCCCCTGCTCCAGCGTGGGTCCTCTCCATGGGCAGTCCTTCACGAGCTTCTCCACCACGGTGTCTCCAGGGGCTGCAGGGACATCTCTGCTCTGGCACCTGCAGCACCTCCTCCCCCTCCTTCTTCGCTGACCTAGGTGTCTGCAGGGCTCTTTTGCACATTTTTCCTCACTGCCTGTGTGGTGTTTTGCCCTTTCTGACACAGGCTTTCCCCGAGGTGCCACCATCTTGGCTGAGGGGCCCAGCTGTGCCCTGCAGTGGCTTAACTGGAGCCGGCCGGAACCGGCTGTGACCAGAGCGAGGCAGCCTCGGCCCCCCCTCACCGCGGCCGGCCTGCAGCCCCCACTGCCAGCACCTGGGCACGGACACCCAGTGCAATGACTTTCACTCAGATGGTCAGAAAGTCCCTTCTGAGAGGCTGAAGTCAAGTTTTTGCTCCTTAACCCAGCGGTGATGTGTTGTGGGTGCCTGGGGGTGTCTGCTGCTACCTCCAGCAGGTCCTGCTGAGTGAGGGATCTGTGCATGGAGACACCAAGCACGGTGTGCAAGCATGCGCCAGGGCAGACACTGCCAAGTGGGGCTTGTGGTGGAGGCAGCTGGAGGTACGGTAACAAGGTGTCTCTGGGGGAGGGAGAGGGGTATTCGAGGAGGGCAGCGGTGGGCCGTTGGCAACACGAATCCTGGGGCTGCAGCTCCCTTGTGGCATGGGTGCTGCTGCACGGACTGCACAGAGTTGTGGACACATGAGCATGCAGTGTGTGCTACACCACAGCAAAATCATCGCCTTAGCCTCAGAGTGCTTCAGTCCTGAAATTTTGTTTGCCTTTTAAGTCTTCGTTACAGACTGAGGACCTTTGTCGCTTGTGTGCATGGCCAGGGCTAGAAGTCATCTTCCTTTAGAAGTCACAACTTGCCACCAAGTAAGTCCCTCTCCGGCACTCGCTGTTGGTCAAGCGTTGCCCATGCTGTTGTGCCCCATGGAAGTTGACGCTCAGCGGGGATTTCTCAGAGCTGAGACAAAGGAGGTGAGGGTGTTTTTTTCCCCGGTCTGAAAAGATGGCAGCAAGAGAGAAGCTCTTGAACAGGAGAAGTATTTCAGGGAAAGGCAGGGAGGAGGCATGTGCAGCTGGAGGAAGGTTGGGGCTTTTTGGATTTCCTGAAGCTGTGGGATGTGGGAAGCACCGTGGGTGACAGACTTGGAAGGAGGTGAGGAAAGGGCCCGGCACACGGTGGGCACCGGCCCAGGAGGAGTGTCAGCTGCCCTTCTGTGGGAAGCGGTCCTCCCCTGCACTGGGCACTCACAGGTGAGGTGTGCTTCAGCTACCAGATCCAGCAAAGCTAGCACCAAGCTCTGACAGCTTTGCAGGGCCAGTCCTGTCATTCCTGCACAGCAGGGCCCTGGCAGTCTCCTGTCCCTCTTTTGCAGCCCAGTGCAGCCTGGCCTGCAGAGCTGGGGGCTCCCAGCCTCCTGCCAGGGAGTCCCAGGGGGCTGCGCAGCCCAGGGTTAGCGTGCACACCCATGCTGCTTTCCCAGCTGCAGAAGCCAAAATCACTAGCTGTTTGCCAGCATGTCTTCTGACTGTTTTATGTAAGAAACCCAGAGCTTTAGCTCTTTTTCTTTCTAATCAAGAATTCATCAAGAAGTAACATGCTAATATGGGCTCCTGTTGAAGTTTTAGTTTTGCAGATGGGTTGCGTTTTGTAGCAAATACCGGCATGAACCAAGCTCCTAGATCCAAATACCTCCCAGCTTTTAGATCTGAATCCTGTATGTTCAGAACACTTCATCATTAGTAAACCAGAATATTAAATGGCATCAAAGTGTGGCCATGAGCTAAAGATTTTGTCGGTGAGGTTTAACCTTTGCAGTTTCAGAGCCAAAGCTTTGCATAAAGGAGAAATTCTAGGGTAAATGTAAATAACACATACACACACACACACACACACACACACACACACACACACACACACACACACACACACACACACGTCTGGAGGATTAGCTGTCTCTTGTCCAGAAATGCCCCACCTTGTAATTAAAGAAGAGGCTGTTAGTATGCGACATAGGAATGCAGAGGGTGTGGACCATCTCAGATTTACAGGCTATCAAGTTTATGAAAGAGACTAAATGCTGTTTAGTGTTGCAAAGGTGGTAAGACCTTTGTTCAGCATTGCCCCAAAAATCTGGCAAGCCTCTGATGGGAAAACACTTTGCAAGTAAGATCTTGCTAGAAAAAGAATCTGTAGGAAAAATTCAGTAGGGAAACTCCAGTAGCTTCTGAAATGACTTATTTTCTTCATGCACTGCAACAGGATAATGGTGTATAGGCTGAATGTGAATGTGTGTGTGCAAGTTGCCTACTGTGAACTGGAAAGTTTGATTGAATATTTTAATTTAACTTTACAAGTAACCGTTAAAATAAAAGTACCTGAGTGAACTTTAGTGCCAAAATAAGTGCAACAAAAGCATTTCAGTATGTGAAAAACAGTATCTGTGATGAAGATCTGAATGTAAGCACAGGGCTGAGGAAATCATTTTGGTCGTGTCCTTTCCAGTGAGTTGCTATACCTCAGGATATTTATAGCTTTGTAGAATAATGAATATTAACACTTGTCATCTCACATCCAAAGTGTCATGTTAAAAAAGGGATTTGAACTCTAGAGATTAATGCAGTGAAAATTATGACAACATTTGGCTCAGTGAAAGAAAAGCTTTGAGTTAACCATAAAAGGCTCAAAATGGGTCCGAACTCAAGGAAAGCTCCCCCCCCCCCCCCCCCCACTCAGGGTCTTTTGCCTCCTC
>NW_008795317.1:2619989-2636228 GCF_000699145.1 Aptenodytes forsteri | reverse complement strand
CAGTGAAGCCCCCCCCCCCCCCCCCGACCACCATGGTGACTCTGTGCTCCACACCACTGTGTCCACATCTCAGATCTGGGTAAGGCTGCCTCCAGAACTCCTCTACAGGTCAGTCATAACACCTGTCACTAAATCTAGTGAGTTTTGCAGTGGTTTTGGTACTCATGAATGGGCTAGAGAAGAGAATTGAATCACATGCACTAACAGGGTACTAGAAAATAATCAGAGACCCACTCTTGCACAGCCATGCTCACTAGAAGTTTGCAGCAGGTCTCCTGCAATGAAGGAAAACTAAAGACTTGATTGCCTGACTCTCCTGCCTGGTGAATATGTCGTCTTTTTCATTCTTCTGCATGGGCAAACGTTTCACTTTTCTGAAAGAATCACAGAAATCCCCTCCTCTCAAGGCAACTGGACTTTTAATGGCATAAAGAAACATTAGCTACAGTGCTCTGAGTGAAGGGGGAAGCAGCTGATTCAGATATCTAGAGTCTGGAGGGCACCATTATAATTCAAAGCTTGACCTCCAGTTGGACAGTGTTTCCCTTCCATGCTAGGACTGGATTTGGTTGTGTCATTACAGACACACCATTGTGAGGCCAGATTTCGCCCAGCTGCTACACGGGTACACAAAGAGCTGAGAAAGCTGCAGGGAGCCTCTTCGTTGTGTGTTCCTGGACAGCGGCCAACCTGCCATCAAAGGTTGCTCATTCCTTGAAAAAGCACAGGGCTTGCTCCATCCCCCAGCAATGCCACGACCAAAAGGTGTCCGAAGAGAGACAGGAAGGGTATTTCCAGTGTCCCAGTTGTGGGACAGGGTGTACAAGGTGGGCTGGAGAGGGAAATCTGCAGTGACAGAGAAGATAAGCAACGCCTGAATGGGAGGGTGCGGAAAACCATCTCTCAGGGACAAGATGTAAGGCATAATAGAACTTTTAATGGGTGAGCTGTCATCAAATTTCTAGTAATCTTTAGCAGTGCATTTCAGTATGCCTGTGATTGACTTTTACATGCATTTGCAAAAACTTCTGAAACTCATCTATAAGCTGGCCTGCCTCTGACCAGCACAATTCTTTGTGTGTGTGTGTTAGTTTGCATCAAATACAGCCTAATTCTTATGTAAAAATTCCATGGGAAAATCCAGGAATGACTGCATAACTGATTTGGTATGGCACTGGGCTTTAATTGTTTTCAGATTTCAGTTTTCAAGGCCAAGAAACCAAAACCCTAAATAATGTTTCATTTCTATCCCTTTGCAAACTGAGTCTCTGTGGAATGCACAACTGTAGCACTCAGCACTGTATATAGAAAAGCACTTTCAGTGTCCTGCAGATGTCTGCTCAGTAGCTTCCATATGGCAAATTACTTGTTATTGGACCAGACTCTGCTCATGCTTGTGCAATTCTGTTGCAGTTGGCGAGGAGGTAAGGCAATCACAGCTCGATCTGGCCCGTTGGGTCAAATAAACTCTCTGCACACTCGAGTAGGGGTTTCAAGCTGAATAATGTTGCTGGAACAATTTCCAGCCCTCACTCACGCTGGTGCAGCCCCGCCTTTCAGAGCACTGGAAAGGCTTACGGGTTTGGTAATAGGTTAAGAGTTCTCTGCCACCTGAGCGCTGGGCTAGGGTGGAAACTCTTGGCTATTCCTGGCACCTGAGAAGCCTTTATTGGCCCAATGCAATAAACTGGTGGTCTTAGTGAGGCAAAGGACCAGATAATTATAGAAACAGAATCTTCCTCCAGAAACTGTTCTCCCTGTCAAGGCTGAAATATTTTGGCAGGGGCAGCTTCCTCAGTGTCTCTCAAGCTCTGTATTTTTTGTGGCTTAAGAGAACACTGCATTCACTCGGGGTTTTGAGCCACCACACTCCGTTCTGTTTTCTATTTGTAATATTTTCCATGTTGTTTTTTGTGAGACTTCTGTGTGTATGTCTGAAACAAAGACCAAAATTTGAATTTAGACTCTGCAGCCCAGTCTTGCCAGTACTGGTGTCTGCGCAGCCTGGCTCCATGCCCACTTGGTTTCATGCTGGTGGCACTACGATATGAGGAGGATATGTTTTGTGATGGTGTTGAGTGATGGCTGGAAATGGTTTCTTACATTCAAAACCTTGTTTTGAGATATTTTTGATGCAAATGTGCTGGCTTCAGGTGAGTTGCACCTGCCTAGTTCAGGTCAGGTCCAACCTAACAATGCAAGCTCATGAGAGCCCACCTGAGGATACCCTAAGCTTTAAAGATCCTTCTTATTTAATCAAAAACTTTGCAGTAAATCAAAGTTTTGTCCAATTAGAAAAACTGAATTTGACCTAAAGTTTTTAGGATGGTACTGCAGTTAAAGAAGGGTTCAAGCAAGGCATTAGGGCACTGGATTGATAAGGCAGAAATTCAGTGATCCTAACTTGTCCGCTTTTGCAATGCAGACAGTGGGGACACATAAATAAGAAGGTTTGTTCTTTTGGCTACCTTGTTGTGGTTTGCAATTTGCAAATCATATTTGTAGCTCAGCTAATTTGGAAATGGCAGGAAACTCCAGTCTAGTTATGAAGAGACACTCGCCATCTGCAGTCTAGCAGTCTTGCCAACTATATGTTTGGGACACAGCAGTCTAGGCAAAAGTGGTATCATCTGACCCTAATATATCTATTTCTCAGTTTATGGTGTTGTAAGCATGTCAACAGAGCATCTCTCAAACATGGCACATTTTGAAACAAGTAAATTATAGCACTGATCTAATGGCTGGTTTTGTTTTTCTGACCTACTTAATTAAAAAAGTGTCTAAAATGGAAATGCTGTTTAGCTTAACGCGAAGACAGAGCTGGCTTTTTTTTCTCCCAACATCTGTGTCCAGAAAGGAAGAAAAATCCTGTTTTGACTGGCCTTCCTCCACCAGCCTTTTTTATTTTTTTTTTAATTCTTGTCTAAAGCAAAGTAAGTTACATAAACATTCCACCTCTTTCCACAAATTGGCTGCAGTTTCTGAACAATAGAGTTACTGTGAAGAGAAGAAAACCACAGACACACCCCACAACTGTTGGTCACACAGCCAAAGAGAACTAAAGACGCATTCTTTGAAAGTACCAAAAAGGAAATCCATGGTCTTAAGGCAAGACCTTTTATGTTATGTTTGGAAATGTTTCTCATTTCTCTCTTTCTTCCCCCACCCCCGCTTCTTCTTTAGCTTTCTTAGTTCAACATGTTTGAGGGAGTGAAATGGCTCTAGACAGAACTTTATTCTTTGTCAAGATGTGTTGATAGTATTTGTCAGTACTCACTAACCTGAGAGTGGATAGTGAAAGAAAACTGAAAAGTAGGATTTTAGAAAGAGGAAAGAAAACATGTTATTAATAATGCCTTTGAGGCTTCCTCAGTATATAAAAATACTTCACTTGCAAGAAGAGAGAGGCTAAGACAGAAATCTCTGTTTAAAGCTGATAGTTCTCAGTTGTAAAAGTAATAATTCTCTTCAGAGAACAATAACTCTGTAGAAACAATTGTTTGCCTCTCTGAAGCCGCTCAACACGCTTGCTTTCCAAATGGGAATTCACACCCATCATAGCCTGTGTTCCCCAGCTGGGCAAGCCGATGCAGTAGGAGGTTAGATGGCCCTGTCAGAGTCATGCTACAGCAATAAATACACCCTGAATTACTCTCCTCTGCTGTATCCACCAGCCTGCACAGCCTTCTAAACACAGAAGACCAAGTGGTTTGGCACTGCCTGTCGATATTCCCTCTTGGAGGCTCCGGGATTATGATCTCAATGAAGGCAAAGTTGCCGCTGATCTTACTGGGAGTTAAGCAAGCGTAAAGCCGGCAGAATCCTGCAGGCACCAGGAATGCACAACAAAGCGATGCCTATAAATCAGCGACAAGGTGTCTACTCGCCTCCTGCTTACTGGTATGTGCTGAGGATATAATAGCAGCCCTGCACGCAGCTGTAAAACCCAGCTGCTCTCTAGCCAGCAAGAGGGCACGGCAGAGTTCGCCGGCTTGCCTTCGCAGCAGCCCACGCTCAAGTCTCCCCCCGGCAGACCCAGCCAGGCTCAAGCAGCTGCCCCACTCTCCTGCCGGCTGCCAGGGCTCCCTGCTGCACACCAGCCCTGCCGTCGCAGCCCTCCCCGGCGGGGGCACTTCCCCTTGTGCCCCCATCTCGCTCCAGAGCAAGTCGGAAGCAACATTCAAATTATCTGCAAGGAGTGTGCCTGCGTTTCTGAGTGCATCTCTGTATATGTTATTGAACATGCTTTGTTCAGGAAAGCAGCAGGAGTGAGCAAATGTTATACCGTGTAAGGAAGAAAACAATGAAAATAGCTGTTCTTCTGTTAAGGTACCAGCAGAAAGCATGTTCACTTTTCTTCAAAAAAAAACCCCCAACATTCAGAATAAACTTCAAATGCAAGGAAATAAAGAAAAGGCGTCTGAAAACTGAAGATGATTTTTTAGAACCTCAGATGGTTCTCTGCAATTTTATTCTGTAGTCATAACTTGCAGTTGTTTGTGTCATGGCACTACTGAGACATTTAGACCGGATCGGGCCCCTCTAAGATATACGGTGTACATAAGCTGCTTCCAGGCCTCCAGCTTAAGACAGAACACAAACGAAGGAGGAGAAAAATTAAGAATTATAATCACTTGCATGCTATTAAACCCAGATATATACAGAAGCTGATCTGGTTTTAGACCCTGCAGTGGCTGGTAGGTGCAGTATGCAGCATGTGGACTGAAAAAGGTTAATTTTTTCCTTTTGCCTGCCAAATCATTTCTCTACTCCACCCTTGGTGTCCAACTTTCCAATCCCTGAGTCAGTGTCTGAAGTCAAAACAACCAGCTGGGCCTCACTGAACCTTTCACTGTGGGAAAGCTCAGCTCAAAATGGCTGCATTGTTTCTCTGTAATCTTATCCTCAGTGTTTAATATCCTCAGCAATTCACAGAATTTTCAGGATTGTGTTTTGGCCCTATGGGAAATGCTGACCTAAACGGTGTGAAGTTTTTGCTCTTATGTTATAAAGGAAAATATTATGAAAAAGTAAACTATCCATTTACTATCTCTGTTGATATATTTTACCTACCAGTTTGAGCAGAAAGCTGCAGGATTGAAATATATACACCTTTTTTCAGAATAATTCCTTAAACAGAATCTGTTAACCTGCTAAGATGAAAGACATGACACTGGAAATGTACCTGTCATAAAGAATGTGTCATAGTAACATCTACTAACGGAGAATAGTTTGTCCCAAGATTTTCAAACCGCCTTATGAAATTACTCATGGGCAAAGCATGCGGTATCTATTAACGTCTAAAGATCCTTATATAGGCAAAAAAAAAAAAAAGAAAAAAATGTGATTAAGAGTAGGATGACAGGGCACAGGAAGAATCTGAGAACAAGAAGACACATATTAATTTGGGGGATGTTGTTGTGTTGTAGCTGCACTTCCAAAATTTTTAATATTGAGGTATAGCAAACAAAGGCCATGTTTGAAAAAAACACAGGAGGATCTCCAAATGTAAAGAAATAGAAAATGTGGCACTTCAGTATGAGTGGTGTGTTACATTTTGAAGGTTGGGAGGAAAGCTCTGCGAGTGTTTGCTGTATGTCAGGCAAACAAGCGTGCCTCCCACTGACGGACCTATTTTAGTGGTGCTAGCTAGTCTCATGGGTGCGCTTGTTGGAGCAAGTGTCAAGGCAGGTCTTGTGGGCTGACCTCAGCTTTGGCAAGAAAAACCTGAGGAGAATCCTGTTAGTACACTCTTATTCTCAGCTGTGAGCTGAAGGCCAGAAATCCTACCTTTGGTGGTGAGGTTTTAGTATCAGGCCAATATTGTGACAAGGTCTTTGAAGTCAGCTGCATGGTGAGGACCTGTTCATGTACCTGTTGTACAAATTGCTCATGTGTACCTGGGATGGCAGTGGTCAGGCAGGCGGGGAAGCAAAAGCAAGACTTTTCACAGCCAAGGTGGAGGGTTGGGGGGTGGGCAAAGTCCCTCGGGTTTGGTTGGTTTAAACCATCTGATTCCCTCATTAAGAACTTGATGTTAATGCAGTATCTGTGGTGATCAGCTTATGATGATGATGATGATGATGATGTAGGAAAATCATGTACTGGAGAAACTCTGAAAAGCTCTGGAGCTTCCCAGTCATTACACATGGGTAAGTGCTGCTGGAGACTGAGTCTTACAGCAGACAGCTGCAGCCTTCTGCTGCTGGACCTTGATCCCCGGTCTACACTTGTTTCTACCCCGTTCCATAGCCTTGCTGCTATATATGGTCTTCTTTTAGTGGTAAGCATTTTTTGTCTATGGGACATGCAAGTGTCTTTTATTTAACAGTGCACATTTCTAAACTAGTCTTGGGGATGAGAGCCCAGGTCTTGAGATATCTGATGACTGGGTATTGGTTTGTGTGCTCAACTTGGAGAATTAGGCAATAAGCATCAGTGATGCACAATGTATATACTCGTGTATTAAATTAGGTATGAGAGCCCAGGTCTTGAGATATCTGATGACTGGGTATTGGTTTGTGTGCTCAACTTGGAGAATTAGGCAGTAAGCATCAGTGATGCACAATGTATATACTCGTGTATGTAAATTAGGTTCCTGCTGTTAAACATATGACTGTGAAAGATTTGGTCCTCCCATTTAGGGTTTTTTCCCCCTTAGGGAAAGGAACCCATTTCAGAAACCATAGATATCAGACATCCAGTTCAAGTTTTCACTGTTACTTAGTTTACATGAAAAATCACCACTGACTCATTCCTCCGCAATTCAATGTTTGCACAGTTCTCTTCCCCATTGCTTGTGAGGGGATCCCTCCTCACCAGCCTGAAATTCAAAAGATCAATTGTGTTACAATTGCATAAAAAAAGAATGTTGCAATTGTGACCACAGCAAATTATACCAAAAGATCTGTTGCTGATCTATACAAAGAATGTCAAAGCCCTTCCACAGCTATTTGCTTTGGCGTTGTCCATGGCACTATCCTTGGGCACCAACATGAGGAACATAGAGGCGCCGTACAGGCGATACTTGGGCTTTTGGCTTTCTTAGGAGCAGTCCGCCAGGCAGATCACAGGGATTGTGTAACTGAGAATTCAAACTGATTAGACGTGTTTTTAAGTGAAATTGGAAATGAGGACATCAGTGAAGACAGATGCCGCATTATGTATAAAAATCTGCAACTTGGTTAAACTGTCATAGGTTTAAGGACCTATGACAATAGGTCCTTACAGTGATCTTAATAGAGGAGAACTTTCCCTTCTGCTGACTTTTCCTACTTCTCCTGTTCCTTGTACTGCAATAGTCCTGAGCCTTCTTACTGTCCAAATTCAAGCAGGTCTCATAACAAGGCCTCATAGTTCATAACAAGGCTTTATCAGCTAGTGTAATCCTTAAATCTAAGTAGCCCACCATAAAAATTACAGCCACAGGTAAACCCTTGAAACTTGTCTACTGGCACAGCTGACACAAAGTCACAGTTCAAGGGCATGATCCACCCTGGAGATACGTGAGGTAACTGGGCACGCTGCAAGGACTAGGAAGGATATCATGTGATGACCTTAGGGCCATCGTGCTACTGAAAGACATACTTGAGATCATTGCTTACAGTCAAAGCAGATCTTACAGCTTCTCGTTTCTAAAAAAAACCCCACCTTTCCTAGTGCAAAGTTGCAGCCTGGTAGAGAAATACTCACATAGTCACAGGCAAACATCGCTACCTTTTCAAAAATCGCTGTATGTGTGATAGGCTGTGGGCCAGTCTTGTATAGCTACCTGAAATCCTGATACCAAAGCTGCAAGAGAAGTACTCCCTAGAGAATAAGAAACTTTTTTTTTTTTAGCTAAATTGCACACAAATATCCTTACATAGTTCATGATTCCATTAAATCTTTATTCCATTTCCTTGTGAGTTGGACCAGGCAAGTTTGTAATGCCCTCTGCTGTACTGTGGTCTGCTTGTATTCCTCACTGTGTTAATTTTTCTCCCCTATTTTCATTAGCTAGAGTTTATACTTTTGCTTGCTTGGCTTTCACCGGAAACGTCAGCTCTTTCTACTTGAAGTCCCCAGTCATGCACTTCTACTGTTTTTCCTCAGACCAAAACATAATCTTTGTAAACCCTACTACCTTCTACAACAACAAAAACATGTTGTATTTTCCAGTAAAACATCTCAGGTGCCAAGCACAACCCAACTGGCAGTCTGAAGAAACTGTCTCCCAAAAAGGTTGGTGAATATGTGCAAACATGAGCTGTTTTTCTAAAGGCACTTGCCAGAGCCCTTCTGACACACCAAGCTTAGAAAAATATTTGGCATCAAGCCCTTCTTCCAGAATTTCTCCATTTGTAGACAGTGGAAAATGCCTTCTTTTCATGTATTCAGATCTTCTGGGTCAATGCATAAGCAAAGCCTGCTATCTTTAGTTCAGCAATGGCTGGCAAACACACCCACTCTTTTAGCTTTTACTCACGATACAATTCTTTGGTTAGTTGGACCATTTCGGTCTCCTAGCTTCTCCCTCGAGATGAGAGGATATTTTCTAGGGCAGGAGCTGTAGGATGGATGAGATCTTTTGGCTTTTTTCTTTACCCTGGGGGGAGTATGGTCCCCTGCACCTCCAACTTGCCAGTCCTCCTGTGACAAGGAACTTACGGCATTCCATAACAGAGATCATATACCTCTGCACAAAAACCATATGCCACATACTGTGAACAGGTTCAAAGACTGGGAATGAAGATTTCTCAAAGCCAAGCAGACGTGAAGACTCATGGAGATGAGGGAAGAAATGAACAAAGGTTACTCTTTTGTGCCACTAAGCTATCTCAGCAATCTGGCTGTATTCTTGGATGTCTCTGTTCCTTCCCATCTGGCTTGCAGGTCTTCCTGTAGGCTTCCTGTTAAATTTCATCAGTTACCTATTATACACTATATCACGCTGCGTGGGCTTTTCCTGTATTGCGAAGTGTGAATTTATTAAGTAAGCATGGTACAAATTCTGAAGCAGGTCACGGTATGTCCACAGTAAGCTGATAAGTAGGTCAATAGAGCAAGCCAAGTCCACATGAAGGCCTCTCCAACTATGCTTTCCAGGCATATCCGCCACCCAGTTCTGAACTACAACAGAATATCACTTGTTTTTACAGCTCCTTCATGAAAAACGCAGTGTTGGTCTCTGTTAGAAGCCATTGACCCAGCATGTGGATGCTCAGATTAGACTGAGACTAGATAAAACCCACATAATATTTGTGACTTTTTGCTACTCACATGTAAGTTATTACAGAAGTTATGATGAAAACCCCCAGTGGTTTATTTCTGCAGAAGCCAGGGTGCAACATCAATAATCTTTTATTGCTAAAATCCTTATGCAAAGCAACACCTTTCTAGGAGCTCATCACTTTTTTTTTCATAATTTCCTTATCCTGGCAGAAACAGGTGACCAAGAAATGCAAAGAAAAAATAATTTGGGGTTAAGTTCCAAAGAACAATTCCTTAAACAAGGCATTTATAACTCAAGCTACTTTATAGTTATTGTAAATCATATATGGTCATACATCCCACATGCACTGCAGGCAATTTATTCCATTGCTTAAACATCAATTAGTTTATAATTACAGCACTTGGATATTAACAACATCTGTAGGGTCAAATGATCCTGCAAATATTTCATCAAAATCCTTGATGTTGTAACTGTCCAGCTACTACATAAATAGGCCAAGGTCCAAAGGCTTTGCTGCATCATTACCCACTTAACAAAACCAAGCACCTTTTGCTGTACAGAAGGTAAATCTTCATACCTATTCGTACCAGCTAATAAGGCTCCCTTATCAATTAGGCTCTCAAGGATTCAATTTTTTTTTTCTATTTGAATTGCTGTAATTGCCCAGAGCCCTCAAACTCTAGATTAGATGGAGGCCAGGTCTGCTAACATACGTTATGTTCCTCCATCAGAGTTACTACACGGGCAGGTAGCAGCATACTCTAATGTAGGCAAATCCTGGATGTAAACTTGTCCCATGAACATAATTTTTGAGTAACAGCAGAAATAATTACTCAAAGTCAGAGTTCTTGCTGTGTGCTCTGACTGATAGTAAATTAATAGAAAGTGTTGGGTTTTTTTTTCCTGTCACTTGTGGCTGATAATGAAATGCAAAGTGTCTTCCTGAAGAGTCTCTTCATAGCTATGTAGAACCGTAAGAGATTGTGAGATATGGTCCTTCCCTCCTTCTGATTTACACCCGCCTATCATTTCTGGCAGCTGTTTGTCTAATTTGTTCCTAAAAATCTACAAGGAGGAGAATTGCACAGACTCCTTTGGTAACCTGTGCCAGTACTAAGCTATGTCTTTAGCAACTGCCTGCTCCCCACTGCTCTGAAACAGGTTTAGCTCTTCAATTTGTTCACTCTCCAGACATAGCAGGACACTGGTGACTCATCTTAAAGCATGCAGATAATACGTGCTTTTCAGGGAAGAACACATTTGGATGAACAATCTGTAAAACTGATGTTTCTTCCTTTTTCAATTAAACTGTTTGGCAAAAATAGATACTAATTTTGCTTTCCTGTTAAAAAAACTGTTCAGGAACTCTGTGGGAACTGGTCCCATCCAGCTTGCGGTGACCAGCTGGTTGTCAATGACGCCGAGTTCTCCATGGGCCAGCTTATTTTTCATCTCATTGCAACTGTCCTCCCTTGTGTGCTTGTGCTGTCTTGCGTGCAGGTTGTAGCCAAGCTGCGTGCTTTATCCCTCCCATGCGCTTGGGCTGGGTGTGGGTCTGAGTGCCCATAAACTCTGCCCAGCTGCGGGGCCAGCCATGCTTCTCCTAGGGGTGTGCGGACCTTGGGTAGGTATGGACAGGATAGCCCTCCCAGACAAAAGAATTCCTTGCAATTCATAACAGAAACATAAAATAGAGCATAACAGAAAAAGCAGCAAAAATAAAGAGAAGCTCTACATGCCTGCCATTTTGTCTACCAACAAACAGGGACTGGCTGTTTCACACAGCTCAGTTGGAGTCTGTGTATCTCATCTGTTTCCCATAGTAGTTCCCTGTCAACTACCAGATCCTTAAAAAGAAAGTCACTTTTGTCCCTTTGTTTCAATTTCATGGGCCTTTGTTATATCCTGAGTGTGGAAATGTGGATTTTTGGCTTGTAACTGGAAACTCAAAAAAAAAAACTTTTCCAGAAATTAAACCACCACAACTAAAGGATGTCTGGAATTTTTTTTATATGGTCTTTATACATGGATTGTTATGTGACCATACTTTAAAACTATTTTCTTTTAATAAGCTTACTTCTTTTTGTATGGAAGGGAGACCCAAAACTCTCAATAGGCTAAAATTCACTCAGATATTTTGTCACAACTGGCTAAAGTAAAACTCAAGTTCATGCAAAATACCATTTTCCCTGGAGACTTCTTTCTGTCATTGGCAGCTAAATAAGTAATAGACAAAACAAGTGCTTCAAATAAGCTTGTTTGGGGGTTCTCTCCACAGGCAATGTGAAATACAATGGGCTTGGGAATTTCGTGTTAATCCCTCTTAGAATAAGCATGATAAAACTGCGGGCCACTTAGCAAAGCAGGAATTTTCCTAAGTGCAAATACACTTCCAGACATCTCCCAGAGAAATTGAAAGTCACGGGAGAGAGAGAGAGTAGCGTGGTTGGTGGTAACGAACCGGGCAATACGTGGCCTCCCTTGCCCCACACAGTCACTCTAGAGGCGTGGCCCAGGGTGAGGGTGCCCAGGGGCCCCTGGCAGAGTCATCGCCAGGGCCACAAAGATGAGGCTTTGAGATGACATTTCAGTCACAACAGTTGCAGCTCAATGCGATGCAAGGGGTGGCCCACAGAAACGTGTTTGTAGAGCCTGGACGGCATCTCCCACAGCAGGCAGGCCTGCCAACCGCTGGTGCCTGCAGGCTGCGGCAGAGGTGGTGGGGGCACACTGGGCTGCTTGACGTTATTCCCGGCCCTCCCAGCCCCTGGCCAGGATGCTTGATAGCAGCGGAGAGAGAGAGGGAGGGAGCCTGGCATCCTTTTGGGCACTGTTTCCTCTTGCATTGCTGCCTGTGGCTGTGGCAGGAATGAAACAGCAGGGCTGCGTTTGGCAGCACTCAGAGGGGACGGTGTCGTGAGGGGCCCCCATGGCAGCACTGCAGAGCGAGGCTGCCTGAGGGGGCCATGCCATGCCGGGGAGGGGACAGTCCACTTTGAAGACTGGAATGGAGAGATGAGAGAGGAAGGAAAAAAGAGATGTTTGGTACAAAATGGAGAGAATCTAGGCTAAGAGAGTGTCTCCTGTGAAAACGGGTAGTATAATGAGAGAGGAGGGAGTCACTTTTACTGAACAAGCAGCTGGGACAAGGGTGTGATGAAAAAGAGTAAATCCAAACCAGAGGTCTGGCTGGCAAACTTTGATCCTCCTCAGAGATCTAGTCTTTTTTCTCTGCAGACCCGAGCACTGAAGAGCCTTGTGTAAAGAAAGAGCCATTTCCATTTTTCTGGAGATCAGGAGACTGTACAATATTTGCAGGGAGGGAGACCTCTAAAAACATCTATGGAGGCATGTGTTTGTTCATTTGTTTTTCCCAACGGGGTTACAGTTTCCATTGTTATGTGCTGCATTTAGTGTTTGTGATCTACGGCAGTTGTACAGTTTCACTCCAGCAGAGTTCTATTCAAATATCAGATGATACTTTAACTTAATGGACACGTTCGAAATCCTAGAAGTATTTTTCCCCCCTATATCTTAAATTGACATTGCCATGTGTATGTGTATCCTGTGTATCCTGCCATGCATATGCTTTTCCAGTTTCTTCATGCATATCCTGATGATATGCTATGATAGCACATTCTGGTAATAGACTGGAATAATAAAAACACTTTTTTTTTTTCCTTTCTTAGAAATAACCACACTCCATTAGCAAAGATGTTGAGAGCTTATTCTTTACTACAGCTGGTCCTTTCAGGCATTTATCTAACACTATCATCAGTTCTTGGATGACATTCCCTTCAGTCAAACTACATGCTTGCCTTTCTAAATTTAAAGCTTGCTCAGTGAACACAGTCTCTGGTAGGAATCCATCAGTCGGCAAGTTTGTTAAAGGTGTGATGTTATCGGCAGTTCAGTTTCATGATTTTCCACGTGCTGCAGTACTGTACAATAAAAGCAAAGCAGCAAGGGAAACGTGCATGTTAGGGAGGATAATAGCAGAGCAGAAAGCTTCCTGATTCTCAGACAAGTGAGAATTCCTTCTGATAACATGGAAATACAGTAGATTTGCAACCAGGACATTGGGTTTTACTAAGTTGGTGTATCAAAGCTTTTTCTCCCCATTGTCAGCTGCTTGAGTGATGTTTGCCTGCTCCATTTCAGATGAGCGGTTGGAAGTTGGTGTAGGACATTGCCTGCCAAATCTTGTAAAGTGACAGTGACTGCAAGGCATGGGGCTAAATGAAGGGGACTATATGCACACTTTTTATATTGTGGAGTAGAGAGGGGCTCTGTGGGGAGAGCAAAGACCTGGGAGGCACAGCATGTGTATGCAGGATCCTGCTCCTAGCTTCATACTGCTGTGTTTGGAGATGTACCTATACCATAAGGCCTCATATTAAAGCACAGACTGTTTACATTTATGTGGCATAGTGCTCTGAGGTACTCATCCACCATCATCCAGAAGGGAGATGTGGCTAGAGAGCACCCAGTCTTCCACCCAATCTGCCTGGGATTTATGGTGAGATCTTTACCATCAACTCTGTACAAGGAGCTCCCTGCACCTTTTTGTTCTCTGCTTCCCAGGACAGAATAGTCCTTTATATCTCATTGCTTAACCCTGGAAAGTTAAACCAAACGAACAATACAAAACTAAAATACAAAATGACATTATTGCTAAGTTGTGCCTTTAATTTCAGAGCTGTGGCAGACTGTGACTGCTCTTTTGTCCAAAAACTTAGATTTAGGAGGTTAAATAGTGAGTATGTGTCCAGGGGAGCAAGGAGCTAGAGGTCAGTGGTGTTGATGTCACATTCACTTTGCCTCTATAAGAGAATTAATTAAACTTCACATAGGCAGAAAAGTGAAGGATTGAAATGGTGAATGAAACCAGAATGAAAGGCAATTGCACATTTTCTCATGTTTGCTACAAATCTGATTGAGTAAAAGACGTGCCATGTTCTCTCCCCTTTGAACCTAAGAACAGCTGTAGTGAGTCAGACCAGAGATTTGCCTGTTCCAATGTCTTGTGCATGATACGGGCTAATAGCAGAGCCCTGGGTAAAAAGTTTAAATACTAGGCAAGCATACAGTCTTGCTTCTCTCAGTGTACCCTTCCAGTTGCTGGCAATCTGCAGCTAAGGGTTTCTTCAGTCAGAGATTGTATCCACATCTCCATGCTGAATAGTTTTTCATGGAGTTTTGCAGGGCTTAAAGTCACTTCATTCACAGAGCTGTCTTTGCTCTTGAGGATGGGACACGAAAAGGCTGTAGAAATACAAATGACCAGCCTACCAAGAGCTGGTACTTACCAACTCTGTGTTGTGGAAATGAGTTTCACTTCTTTGGTGTTACTCATGACTCTCACTTCTTCAGTGTTACTCATGACTCCTACAGATGCAAGAAGAGAATTGGGCCTTTTTAGTATATTGTATATTGTTTAACAGGCAATGCCTGTGCACACAGCAAAACTTTTAGATTTAGCATATGCTGGTTTTTCATCAGAAGCTATTAGCCTTCACCTGTTAACCATAAATTTTTTTTCAGAAACTAAATTAAAATGAAAAGCTCCTGAAGACTGCATACAAAGCCTGTAATTGGTACGAAATGAGAATGAAGTGCACTTTGCATCACGTCCTAAACGGCAGCTTCTGGTATTTCTCCTGACCAAGGATTCAATGGAAGCAAAAATTTGCAAAGGAAACAACACTTTGTAGGAGCATCCAGGGTACTGGGTATGCACGTACAAGACTTCTTACCAGAAGTATATCTGTTTAGTTCATTTACCCTTTCTAAAGGGAGGGACTTGAGCCAATTTTGATGGAATAGTCAAATAATTCCATCAAGCAAAATACAAGGAGAAGCAACATTTTATATTCCTTAATTATGCAAACTTTCCTTTTGGCTGCACGTTATACATAATTCTGCATGTGCCCAGAAAAAAAAATCAGATGATCCTACATATGCCCCAAAGCCCCCCCATCTCTGATATGGGTCTTTTCCAGTTCATTAACTCTGCAGGTGACCCTTAGGGGACTGCTTGTACACCGTCATGATTACGGTACAGGAGCTCACTGTGCTGGTACCCTTGCCAAATTCCAAGATTTCCTTTCAAATCAGATTGTGTGATCAGATTCCACTGAAAATCCTCAGCCTCTGTATTAGCATAAGCTCTGTTCAGGTTTGAAATATAATTTTCTTTATAGAAAACCAGAATTTTCAGAAGAAATGTAATGCTATGATCCAATGATTTAGACTCACTATTTTTGTAAAACATAAAAAATTGGCAGTATTCTCTCTTTGGTAATCCTTTCTCGGAAAAACTAAGCTTCTTAATAAATCTCAGTAGTCACGGATGGAAATCCACCAACTGCAACAGTGTTTATTGACCTTTCCAAAGTGTTAGATTTAATTAGACTTTCATTAGTAAAACTGCACATAAATTAGTCAAGTCAGCTCTTTCCCATGCTTGCACTGATGAGGTTCTCAGCTTCTTTTAGCTTTGACTGGTTCTTCACTTTAAAGGACATGTTTGCACTTCAGCCTGCAGTGTGTTGTGGAAATACCTGAGCTGACTCAGATACTGGAATCAGTTTAATTGCAGTGGCCTGGAGATGAGCAGAGGGCTTACCCCACTTCTTGGCAGGCTAGTCTGCAGTTTGACTATGTCCAGCATTTGAGCAAGCTCATTTAAAGCCAGCTTTAGCCATCTCTGCACTATGCTACAGTTGCGGTGCAGACGTGCACCTCAGAGGTTTATCACAGAATCATAGAATCATTAAGGTTGGAAAAGACCTCTAAGATCATTGAGTCCAACCGTCAACCCAACACCACCATGCCCACTGAACCATGTCCCTAAGCGCCTCATCTACATGTCTTTTAAATACCTCCAGGGATGGGGACTCCACCCCTTCCTTGGGCAGCCTGTTCCAATGTTTCACCACTCTTTCAGTAAAGAAATTTTTCCTCACATCCAATCTAAACCTCCCCTGGCACAACTTGAGGCCATTTCCTCTCGTCCTATCACT
>NW_008795317.1:2602043-2619244 GCF_000699145.1 Aptenodytes forsteri | reverse complement strand
GCCATCTTCTCTAGGAGAATGCTGTGGGAGACAGTGTCAAAGGCCTTGCTGAAGTCCAGGTAGACCACATCCACAGCCTTTCCCTCATCCACTAGGCGGGTCACCTGGTCATAGAAGGAGATCTATTTAGATTTAGTGGTGCTTGATCCTCTGCTCATATGCTTATTCAGTAAGCCTGCTGAGGGAGCATCTTGCACCAAAGGAAATATGAGTGGGGTCTTCATTATATACTTTTCTGCTTTCTTCCATGCTTTCGGTGTCATACATACATACATACAGCTTTCAGCTGTAGTCAGGCCCAGGAGGGTGTCTGGTTTTCTCCAGCTATATTATTAGAGCAGTGTAGCTATGGAAACATGACTACAACATTTAGGAAGTCTTTGTCTATCCAGTTTCAGTCTTATGGTGGACATGTATCTTTCCACATAAAGGGGAGTATGGAGTGGGAATCAGAGAAAAATATCTGATGTCACACCACACACAGGTATTCAAACCTTTAGTTGCATCGACATATATATTATGAACACTTACCTATCAAATTGCTTATGGTGCCTTTTCAGGATATTTTTTCCCTTAGTAACACTGTCTGAAGTTGTAAGAATACCTTTCCATATTTAAAAATACTGGCCGTAACCATATGCCCATGCACTCAAATACATACAAATTAGTATTTCCACAATGGTTTATTTAATTCTAGTTATGCAAACTTATAGTGCAGTAAGGGCTACCAAAATTTATAAAATACTCAAAATGTTTCTGTTAAATTATTTCTATTGTCAACACAGAACTACAGTGCTTTGACAGACATTTTCTTGCTACTGAAAATCTTTGTGTGTGCATGTTGGAGAGAGTGTATATATGTATATAGAAGTACTCATTAATGTATATAGTGCTCAGAATGGTAATGGAGAAGTCCATTTGACATCTCTTTCCCCAGAAGACCATACTCTGAAAAGTGGTGGGATATAAGTCCGAAAATCCTCAGAAATTTCTCACCGCAACTTGTCACAAGTCAACCACGTGAATGTGTACATACAGTGTAGAGCCCTGTGAGCCATTCAGCCTCCCTAGATGCTCTTCACACACTATGAAACATTTAGATTTTCCTAGCTTCTTTCTTGGGGGCTTTGATTAGTGAATTAATTAAATCTGTTGGTATTTGGGATATCATTTTTCAGACGGGATGTCAGGAAAAACTCCATTAGGAGGGTAGTGTATCTCTGGAATAGGTTACCCAGAGAGGTGCTGAAATCTGCTTCCTTGAAACTTTTCAAGACTTGACGTGAAACTTGACTTCAAGACAAAGCCACGGCTCTGCTGAAATACTGCCTTCCTTTCCACTGGTGTTTTCTATTTTCTTATGCAAAATACTTTGCTTTTCCCTTGATGTTTATATACCATCATTTTTGGTATTTCATGTAGTTTAAGACCAGACTTGACAAATGCAATAATTTAGTCTAATCATCTGCATTACACAGACTACAGAACTTTACCAGGATTTCCTGGTGAAAGCTGTCTTGTAGTCGACTGACAGTGTACACCGTAAGGAAGCAATTCAGTCTTGCTTTAAGGATTTCAGGTGGTAGTGCATGCCCCAGTAATGTGGAGGGTTGAACAAGAGATAGTTATCCTTACAGCTGCTCATTTGCAGTTTGTTACCTGAATTTTTCCAGTTTCAACTTTTGTGCATTTGTTTCTCCAGTATCTGATATAATCTTCCTCTGCAATGTTTACAATCAGAATTAAGACATTGTTTAGTACATTTAATTCCATTAATTTCTTGTTATGACAATATATTTTTACCATATGATTTTAAGGTGGGTACAGGATCCAGGGCTCTGTTATGATCTGTATTGATGCAGGCCTGCAGAAGTATAGTTAAGGGACATTGTTTCTGTCTGCTGCTCTGGTATGAAGCAGTAAAGCAAAATTCATGAAAAACATATATATATATATGTATGTATATATGTATTTTAAAAAGCTGTGACCTCAGCAGGGACTTCAGGGTACATTCTTCAGAAAAAATAATCAGTTTAGTTCAGTTTCTACTACTCAGATTGAGCAAGGTTAAATTCTACTCCTCAGCTATTGACGTTCCCTTTTAGACTGAAAACTCTTCATACCAGAGAGCATGACTCTTGTTTATTTATGAAATTACTTGCTGCACTTTCAGGTGCTACAAGATAGATAATAAGAAGTGCGGTTTGCAGAGGAAAATCTTCAGAACGATTCAGAAAACTATTATTGATTATTATAGATTAGTAAAAGTATGCAATAAAAGTAACAGTAGAGAAAACATTTCAGTGTGATAAACAGATTTTCTCATTCCCCGTTTGGTCAACCAGTTCAGAGGGGAGATCTTTTTTGTGGCATTTCTTAATCTGCCTGAACCAAAATGTATGTAAACATAATTCCTGATGTGATTAATATCACAATATTCCCAAATACTACTGTTGTGAGGACTACCATGGCCACATTTGAAAACCGTCAGCTACACAGTAGATTCATCCCCAGATTTCTAAAGCTAGCCTTGGGTTTGTGGAGGGTATCTCATAGATTTGTTCACCTAACACCTAGGCTAAGGTGCAGGTCAGAACTAAGGCTACAATACTGGAACCTTGTAAGATCCCACAAGCCACAACAAACACTTAGAGTGACAGGAATCAGCTGTGCCGTGACAAACGCTGTAATGCTGAGGGAGTAAGGACAAATCCACACATGGATGTGATACCTCGGTGGGGGGTGGGAATTACACACCAGTTTTCAGAAGATCCCAGTGTTGTGTCGCTGTACCCTGATGAAATAATGAAAGCTTGACGTAATGCTTCTGATTAGTTTTTTCATTGGTTAAGTGTGCTGTCATTTGATACCCTGATGGAGAGATTTTTGGAGGGGAGGGGTTGAGCCCTGTGAAACCTCAAAGCACTTTCTTTCCATTGTGGGCAGCTCAGTTAAGCTCTTATTAAACTCAGCTTTTTCTAATTTTGTAATTCACCTCCAGACATTTGCTTTTGCTCCAAACACAATATTAGCTGTAGATGTTTGTCTGTGGTGTGGGTTGTTTCGTTGCTTGTTGTTGTCTGGATTATCCTTTTCTACTGTCAGGTATCAATTAAGTATTTGATCCTTCTTTGGCTATAAAATACCTTGCTAATCATCAGACTAAAACTCTTGAATTCAGGACTTAATTGAGGTTTAGTGGTGAAAAATATATGTATTTAGATACGTTGGAAGTAACATGTTCTTATTATAACTTTTGTTTACATACAATGGTCCATAAGCTGTGTAAGTTTTCTGGCATTGAAGACAAACTTAGTTGAAGTGAATTCACTTCAGTATTATTTCTTAATCCACCAGAATGTGCTTCCTGGAAAAAACCCTTTTCAAGTCAGTTGCTCAAAATGTATCAAGTGACGAACTGCAGATAGCAAACTGAGCATTTGTTTGAGTTCATGCCTATTACAGCAGTGTTCTGGAAAGTGTTTCTGCTTAGGCTTTTAATAAATTCCCTCTAGAGATCAATTACCATGATTTGTCTAGTTACTATGGATAAGAGGTTTTGGGGGGTTGTTGTTGAAATGTTTTGTTAAATTGAAAGGGTCTTGAATGCTTTTATTCAGGCAGAATAAAAAGAGAACAGGAAGCAGAACACAGTATCTCTAAGGAAAAATAATAACTGAAATAGTCTTGGTAAAAGGACTCTGCAACATTACCAGGTCTTGTAGGACAATTTTGTCTGTGTGTTTTAGGCTTGTTCACAGGTAGCCCAGAATGTAGGTCAGCAGGAGGAGACGTGTAAGAAGGAGGATAAGCACCGATAAGTTAATACTCTTGACAAAGTTTTCTCACTATAAGGTTTCAGTATAATCAAAACCAGTTTAGCATTTGAGGAAAAGCACCATGAAACGGAATAATGGAATTAGCTTTTATGTTTTTCCAGGAACCTAAACCACATTTCCTGTCACAACTGTATATTATTAATACAAGGCATCTGCTAAATCGGAGCTGCCCTAAAATGTGCACAAATATCATATGTCTGGTTTAAATCATTTATTTTTTGACGTTTGCGGTGAAAAACTAAAGCAAGATGCTGCCTCAACCCATCATAAAAAAGAGTATGATTTGGAATACAGAAAGTTTTCAGTATGGTCTCACAGACAGATAATATAATTCTGTTAATCTAGCAGCCAGGACTGTTACGGCCTGCATATTTATGTCTTGCTTCTCTTTCATTTTGTATTCTGTGGTTGCAGCAATTAGTTTCCAGTCACAGAGGGAAATGAGCAGCTATCTTAAAACTCACTCACTTTCCCGGCCCCCTGTCCTTTACAACTGGGAGTAGAAAGCTGTTTGTTTTCTGATTTTTGAGGTGGGGGGTGGGAGGGGTGAGACATAAGTCATCTTTTCTCACGCTGTAACCAGCCTCCACAGGCTTAAGGCAAAGGGCCCAAAGTCTGATAACAAAATGGGATCATCTCAGGAATATAATGTCAGGAATATAATTTCCCAGGGGACTAATGCCCTACCCAGATATTTTTCCACATTAATACCCACTCTGAAAAAAATCTATTACTGCATTTCCTTATAGATTACTTCAACATATACCAAGGATGACAGAGGCTTCTTTGGGAGCCAGACAAGCCTGGAAGTCTGGCACTGAGTCCTGGACTGTGAATCAGGACAACGAGACTCAGAAATTCCTGTGTAGTTTCCCCAGCCCTTTCCCAAAGGCCTGCATGGAAGGGCTCTGGATAGTGTCACAGGTATCTGTGTCTGTGTGCTGCTTGTGTCACATTAGCCTCATCAGTATGGTGAACAGTGGGAGAGCGTATCTGAAATCCCACTTGATTACACTAGATGACTTACCAGAGGCCTCAAAGACCAGCATAAACTTTGGCCAAATGTAGTTGTAAGCTGAGATAACGTGAGAGCCCTGATATGGAGATCAGTTCCCTTGCAGAGCTGATCAGCTGGTTTTCTAGGCCTCACCAATTCATTTTTACGCTGATGCCAACAGCGTCTTCTTCTTGTGCCCGTGGTGCCAGTGATGCTTGACCACCTTAGCGCTGGTCTTCGCTCTGTCCCTTCTCCTGAACAGCTCCACCCGTTCCCACAGATTGTGCCCTGAAAAAAAATCCCCTCAGCACTTTAAAGGATTTGCTCTTAATGAAAACCGAAAACATATTGAAACAAACAGTGTGAGGAGCCTCTCTTCTGCTTTTTTCATTATTGTAATGGTGTCTTTTTTTCATCCTTGGTCTGTTGTGATCCCTTGGCTATGTTATGTCTAATTTAGGGATTCTGAGATTAAAGGACAAAAGTGTTAGCTAGTTCATGTCTGTAGTGCTGTGCAGGTTTATACCAGCTGAGCATCTGAATTCGTGTGTGCTAAAAACCCTTTTGCAGACTAATCAAGTGACATTTCACATACAGAGGGAGTAACTTGCCTATCCAGCTGTACAGCTGGTTTGAGCCCTGAATGTTTTGACTATAAAATAACAATGATATCCAGAACCCAATAGTGAAAGGAGGATTTTTATCATCTGTTTCTTAGAAGCAGCTTGGAGGATCTGAAAGCCAAGCTGGGTGTTTTAAGGTTTGCATATCTACCAGGATACAGATTTTGCAATTAGAGTTAATTAATAATTTCCTTCGTTGGTGAACCAAAACCAAATCCTGCTTACCCAGTTCAGATTGTGAAAAGAGAAAATATTGTTTGGAGTTTACTCTCCAATGGGACTAATTATTCTCTGTATTTCACCCATCACATTATAATCCTCTTCAGAGAAAAGAAAGAATAAATGTTCTCATTAAATTCTGAAACAGGCATTTTTTTCTGACAAGTTGCTCTTCCTTTGAAGAGGCTAATATCCGATGATGGAAATCGTAAAGAATAAATAAAAAAGCTTTGTAGAGAATGATTTACTTAAAATTACACTGTCAAAGAGCTTTTCATAATAATTAAAAAAAATTCACAATGTTTGTGATGAAAACACTATTGAAACTGCAATCTGCTTACTCACCTGGTGGTATTTTCATGTTCTTACTTAATGAACACACTCTGTGTTTTGTTATTGTAAGGCTGCCTGGGAGAGCTGGGCTGGTAGCATTGACTCTTTCCTCAAAGACAGAAGTCTCAATTGAGCAAATCAGTCCTATTCAGCAAACTACTTGAGCATGCTCTTAAGTTGATTTGAATGATTTTCTGACCTGGAGACTAAAGGGTCCCTAGTAGCCACACAAGGCTTTTGCTTTCATTCTTTGCAGTAGGGCCAGATGTTTTGGGTACAGTGTGTGTGTCGGGGTGAAACTGAATGGGAACGCTCTCCTCGGTAGTTGTGTACGCACAGTTCCCATTTCCCTGTGAGAGCAGTGTGTGTTGATATCCATGGGAGAATGGACTGCTGGGTGAATGAGAGTTACCTCTTATAGAGGACAGAGAGCAATTTACACTTTCAAAATCAAATTGTTCTGGTACTATGCCAATTCAAAAGTGAACTCCCTTAAGAAGGTAGACATGGTCAAATGAGGCTCCTGTGGACTGTTATGAACCTGGACTTTTTCTCTCAAAGAGTAATTTTATCATTCCTGGAAGCCCATCGCATAAGTGTGCCTGATGAAACACACCTCTTGGCTTCCAGGTGAAGAAATACCTTTTCCTTAGTTAAGGTGTGTCTGTCCAAATGAAGAAAAGCATCTCTGCCCTTAGCAGATCTATTTTTTTATATATATATATGGAACAGTGTAATTTGGACCTGTATGATGTTCCTACCCAAACATGTGAAAAAAAAACCTTCCTTCTCATACTTGTCTTAGCTGGGAAGTAATTAATCTGGAGAAGTGTAGTCTGAAGTAGGGAATGGTTATGTACTTCTCCAGGCCTGTTTGCCTGCCAAAGTGTTACTGAGGGGCAGAAAATGTCCCACAGAAGATCATCTCCAATTTTGGTGGTACTGTGCTTGTAGGCTTATACCAGTTATATGAGGGCAGCTGTAAGACTAAATTGTGCTTGTACCATTTTGACCGAAGTCCCTTGAACAACATGTCAATGTTTTAAACATGCTTCCCTTCCCCGCTGCCGCTGGCTCCTGCTATCTGCTCTTCCTCAGCTGCAGGACTTCTCAGTAGCTCATTCTACTCCCGGCCTCAGAGTTTGTTTCTGTGGGTACCAGGTCTGGATCCATGGACTGCTGCTGTCCCCTCTGTGAGTTGTTTTGTGTTACAGCTAGTGTTAGCCATCAAAACTGGAATCATTGCTTTTCCTTTCGATCTACATCCTTTTTCAGGCTGACTTACTCTCAATCTAATTTTCTAATACAGCTACTACCTAGTGTAAGTAGGGTATTAGAGACTCTGGCACTTTGAGATTCTCTGATTCAGACACTTGAATCGCTACATGGCCAATACATGCTGTCAGCCAACTCCTAAAACAATGTTAGAAAAGAACTGCATTGCCCTGGGAAAGTGAAATTATCCTGTCCTAATTTTTAAAACTACACTGCACCTATTCTGTGTGCTGTTAACAAAAAATATGCTGCGGGCCATACCAAAGAAATATGTATCCCACAGCTAAGTCCACGTGTTTTTTTTTTTTTTTTTTGGTAACTCACAAGTTCAGACATGGTTTTCAAACATGATGAATAGAGAACAATGTCCTGTTTGTGTGGGTGTGTGCACTGTCAAGCAGGCGAGGTTTAGGTAACTGCAGATTTTTGAATGGGAATCAAAAAAGGTCATTTGGAAATGGACATTTGCTCCTGCACAGTTTGTGACTAAACAGCTGGGATTCAGAGGACACTAGAAAAAGGTATTAGTAATAAACAAGATTTTGCTGGTTTCTTCCACAGAAAGAGCAATACCAAGAATAAAAATGGTAACAGAGTAGAAAATGATCAAAATTTGTGCTGTGTGCACTTAAGCTGCTTTTAACAATTATGTTCTTCTTTCTTTGTTTTTTTTTTCCACTCAGAGCCTCAAAAATTGACTAGTTCTAATGAAAAAGAAAAGACGCTGATGTTACACAGTAGTGGAAAACAAACCAATTTGTTGGAAATTACTGTTGAAAAGTATTCTTTGCTAATAGGTCACATTTATTCTCTTGAAACATTGTGCAAATTTTTAAAGTCTTCTGAGGCTATAGTGAATGTTTTTCATCTTTACAATAATGTTTTGAGGAATCACAGATAGCAGGCTTTTCAGAAGGGGAACATAAGTACCCTCCCGAAGCAGGTTTTACTATAATATCATACTTCTCTACCTATTTTCTCCCCTCTTCAGAAAATACCAAAAAAAATTACTTGCTTTCAAGCTATAATAACTTAGCAATTTCTTCATTTATGCCCTTCAAGAAGGTATATATCATACTTACAGTTGTTTCATCTTCCTCTTTTCTGTTGATTCCCCCCGTTTCAGAAAATGGACATAAATGAGAGTAGCTATTGATGTGAAGAATACTGATGCATTATTTTAACATATTTATTCCCTGTAAACATTCATTAGTTAAAAAGGAACACTTTTCTCAAAGCACTTCCCAGCATGTTCTTAAAACACAATTATGCGAATATACTACTCCAAGAGCAGGCATCGCCCAGGCATTAATAACCCAGTAGCTGAAGGCTTGTTGGCTTTCTTACCAGAGCCATTCTCCCAGCTTCTCTCTGTTCGGGAAAGCAAATGTGCCTTGCAGCATGCCCTGACGGATGATAAAGTCAGACTATTATTGGCAATAGTTAGTCTTTAGAGAGGAAGCATGAAGCATTGTTCTGAGCACAGGACAAAACCCGAAACTCCCAGTCCCGGCTCTGACTATGCTTCTCTTCAAGGCTTTGGGTAAATCACTCGATCTCTTCACCTCAGTTTCTTTATCTGTAAAATGGTGATATCATCTTTGTTTTGCCGAGTAATTTTATAGGATGTTGAAAAATTAATGCTTGGAAAACACTTTGATGATAAAAAGTGCATTTTAAGTGTGATGTTTAATACAAACTGTTCATAAGAATGGTGTCCTGCACTCTGTTTTAAAGTAATCGGGACAGATTAAATGCTTAAGTCATACCGCAGGACCTACAACTGTGTTTTTAGAGCATTTCTTTAGAAAAGGCTATAGAAAGTGGAAAACAAAAATGCACCCCACTGTTTCCTTGTGGTAAGAATGTTGCAATAGAAATGGTGAAGAGAGATATTGTTCAGAATATTTTACTCAAAATGTCCACAGAGTGTTTCAGATGAAAAACAAACTGACAACTCAGTGGAGAGTGTACTGGGCATGCAGTTGCCTCTGAGTGTAGGTCAGCAGCAGTCCTGCAGCTCAAGCTCTCTTTTGTGTTGCAAAGTAGCCATAGATCAGGTGGCAGCAAGTCTGCAGCAGAACAAAGCAGACCATGTGAGTAGCAAAAAATGGCGTTTGAAGGCAGAGTTTTCTCAAAGACCACACTTTAAAGCAAAAAGTAATTTCAACCATGAGTGGAGTGGTAGGCCTTTATTTTTTAGCCTTGTTCTCTCTGTATGGGCTGCAGCTCTGACTGATGAGGCTAGTTGAGCCAGGTCTATTGTCTGACCCTTCCTCTAGAAACTCCCTTCTGGAGAAAAGGCTGTGAACAGCCAGGTGAATGATGGGCTAATTCCAAAGAAGGACCGGCATCTAAACCAGACATTGGGTAAACTGGAGGTACGTAACTGAACACTGCCACTTAAAACCACCTAATGCCAGTGGTGCTGAAATGCTCTAACATTTCCCTGTTTGACCCAAAATATCTTCAGGCGCTTGGAGCTCTGCTGTATTTCTTGTGCAGACTCCCTGTGTCCCAGGAAGTGCTGTGAAAACTTGTAGGGCATCTCTGAATTTGGTGACAGTCCCTCTGTGCTCACCAAGGGCTGCTAGAAGTATGCTTGCCCCAGCAGCCAGAGCAGGTCCCACTCTCCACACCCTCAAGGCAGCCATCACCACTTCTTATTTAAAATACAAATGGTTAGGCCCCTTTGGCACAACCTAAAGCTCAGAGCAAACCTCAGGATGTGAGAGTGACAGATCTCGTATTCTCTTCAGCCTCAGAGTTTCCACCTGTCTCCACCACAGAAGTGAGCTCATGAAAAACAATGTGGTGGGGAAAGAGAGCTCTCCGCTTTTCCATGGAAGGGCTATCACCTGACAAAAAAAGAATGCAGGATACCTGAGGCCAAAAAGAGAAAAAAGTGTAAGTGTGGTGCTGTACCTAGTATCTAGGACACTCACGAGGGAAAGGATTTTTCTGGTTTTTGGTCTCCCATACCATTGTCTCTGTATTTTGCACTAAATCTCCATTGACTCAACTGTGTAAACCACTGTCCGGAGATGATGACTCTCAGTTGTCTCCTCCAGGCAGCTTAGAGGATGATCTATCTTGTAGGGCTTGCATCGTTTGGATGGGCTGGTCCTTACTCAGTTCATTTTCCATGTCAAGGTGCTGTTTTAAAGAGGTGAATCCTCTTCTCGTTTTCCAGTAAGAAGCTACCAACTCGGACTAAATAAGGCAGGAAGACTATGGCAGTTCATGGTAGATGTGAGGTTTGAAACCTATTCCAGATCTACATTAGTCAATGAAGACATTGTGCACCGAAAGCAGCACCTTGTCCTGAGGCAGCAATTTGATGTATTTGCAAATCATGTTGCAGTTGGCAATGACCCACTTTTTTATTGTACACAATGTTACTCAATTGATTTGTACTAGTCGCAGAGCAAAATTTTGGCGTTTCAAATAGCTGTACATATTTATGAGTTCAATGCAATTTTTGCTAATATTTTAGCACCGTTATATGAAGAGATTATCCACAAAGGGTGAGATGTTGCTGGCATTTTGCACAGGCACCAAGAGAGCTTTTGAATTCTTTTTCCTATTGAAAGGCATATTCTCAAGAACAATCTAAAAAATGCTTCAAGTATGACAGAGCACTTCTTATCGTTTCTACATTTATGGCCTGTTACATAAACACAGAAGCAAAATAGAAGATGTCTGCATCTTAAAGTCAGTTTTTTTATGACTTGGAAGCCCATCCTGGAGTACTACCCTCTCTTCACGGAAAGGTGAAACATAAAACGGAGACAAATTAGGGGGAAGTCAATGCACAAAACAAGAAAGTTTCTCAGATAAAACATACAAAAGTATTTGTTTTCTGAACTATCCTTAGAGGAAGGCTCCCTCTGACCAGTAATATAATGTTACCTTAGTTCTTAAGATGTCATCCATGTACTCAGGTAGGAAACCAGCTATAAGCTTTTTATTTACAAGACAATGTGGAGACGGGTGCACACTGATCTAAGTATGCATATGTGTAAAGGGAATGGGACCCTGCAGCCATAAGGCCACAAATGCACCAGGTAGCCAAGGAGCATGCACGACTGTGGCCATGAATATAATTGCATTGACTTGAGTATTCAGTGAATTTTTAATCTGTATTGTGGTAGAGCTTAGAAGGAACAACTGGCAATTAAGGCATCATTGACTAGGCCCCACACACTCATGGAACAAAAAGCCAGTCCCTGAAGAGAGGGCAGCCTGGATAATAAGGGAAATATTGCCATTGCTCATGAAACGAAGGTGTAGTAAAATCCATTCATAAAAGATATCAGAATGTATCCAATCCACTTAGAAATGTTTGTAAGAAATAATATTTCTACCAGAAAGATGACATAAAAGACTGAGGTCTGTATCTTTGCCTGATTGCTATGAGGGAGAAGTTTCCGAGTCCTCTGCCGGTTCTGTCTGAACAGCTGGCTACTCGACAGGGCTGTATTGGCTCCATTTGGGATGTTGTGAACAGTCAGCTCCACTGAGTCCTCTTAGTTTCACAGGCCATAAAAAGACAAAAGAAAAATATTCTGCCAAATAGAAATAATCAACCTGGAATGTATTCCCACTCCTTCACGAGGATATGGCAAATAATAGGAAGTAAGGGATAAATCAGTAAAATATAGGTGGTTGTGGTAGCTGAAATGATCCTTTACTGGCTGTTCATATAGTGAAGCGATGTGAAGAGATGGGAGAGTTTAGAAAACTTGCTCAGTAGGCAGTGAGAGAGGCCCTTCTGTCTGAATATTTTTTGTCAATTATCATATAGTAATCTGAGATGTATTTTTTTGCTACATTTATTCCATTCACTGAACTGATTAAAAAAGCAATGTTTTCAGGAATATAGCTATGGAATAAATATAGATGTGCACAGATAGGAGTAATTTCTTATGCCACTGAAAAAGATGTGTATAATGTGGTATAATAGAATGAGATTTGCATCTGATCTACAACCTCAGTGTAACTAAATTTTAAACACTTTTTGGATCACTTACATTTTGTCAGCTACTTGCCCTGTTGGAGGTCAGGTGGGAGTCTTGCCATCGTTTGTAATAATGTAAATTGTAATTGAATAAACTGGCTGTGATCTGGCCTTTTTTCTGAATTTCATTCCACTATTACTTAAAAATGGTAAGAAAAGTAATACCTGAAGTAGGAGTCTTCAAAAAAATCCCTTTCTCCCATATTTGGACTGGACCATCCGTTCTGCCCAAGGATGACTGAGAGACTGAAATACTGAGGTGTTTAAATACTCCAGTAGTGGATTATCCGCTTCCTCGCTAGGACTCATGGGAGATTTCAATATAATGGCTAAGGTATGTAGGAGTTGACTCACCATCCCCTTAACTCCCATCATTTCACACTTAAAGCTAGACAACTTGTAAGGAGTATTGTGGGAAAAAGAAAAAAACCCTTTGTGTTTAATAGCTGACTACTCAGAACCTAAGACTCAAGCATGATTAACTAAAACTCAGACATGATCAAGGTAGCACAGTTGAACCTCACCCCAGCTACGGTAACCGTACACAAGTGGATTCTACATCCACGGTGAGAGCAAGGCTGTATGACTTTGCTTACAATACTGATTTCATTGGAGGGAAGAATGGGTAATCAGTAAAGAAATCCATTAAAAGGCTCTGACCAGGAGCCATGGTTTTCAGGGCTTTAGTTAAGCAAAGCAGGTAGTGTATTGCCGAGGAAGCCTCTGAGATGTTCAGCATGAATCCAACAGTGAGCTGCTTAGTTACAATATTGTATTAATTTACTGTATTTTTTTACAAAAGTAATTTTATGAATCCCCTGTCAGAAGCATGATGGTAATTTTCCAGCCTCAGAGCATGAAACAAGTTCTCAAAGATGCAAGGGATTCATTAAAAGGAAGCCAGGAAAATTATTATATCTGCATGCACAGAAATACTGACTTTGCGATTGCAAGGGTCTCTTTATAAACAATGTCTACATAGATATGGCTAAAGGTGATGGGGGAAAAAAAATGCTTGGCACTTCACAAAGAGCCAGTTTCAGAGTTGGGGGTCAGAGAAGAGAGGAACCTGTAAAATTGGGGCTATCTGCAATGCTGACCAAGTTAGTGTAATGTTCGCTTTTCATTAAGCCAAGCCAAACAAGGCAAAAAGGGCAAACTTGCACGTTGTCTCCCTAGAGTCCATAGCTCCATGCCCGAGATCGCCGGAGGGAGGGTTCGCGTTAACCTCAGTTGTGTCATATTTAACTTGGCTATTGGAAGACTCACTTGGCTCTCTTCGTAAATACCACACCTTTTATATTTCTGACTCTCTCCATTTTAATACTGCTGTTTTGCTACGTGGAGATTTCTTGTCATACTTGTGATTTCTTCTAAATATACACGGTTCCTCCTCCTGTCTGCTGCTGAACTTCTAATCTGCAGACTCTGAGCGGGTGCTGATCGTGTCCCGTCATCCAGATGTTGCACGCAGGGGGCATTACTGTGTGATTTCCAGAGGGTGAATGAAAACAAGAGGCTAGGTTCAATGCTGTGAGATATCAACCTGTGAGGGAAAGCTCTAGGGCACTGCTTGTAATTCCCAGGGGGACTTTATATTCAGAAAAGCAGTGAGAAGCCCTATGCGTTAGCCTGCCTGAGAACTCTACTGCTGGATTCATAAATACTCATTTTGACTTCTTAACTGCATGCAAAACAAATAACAAGTTGCTGAGCTTCTAATCTGCAGACTCTGAGCGGGTGCTGATCGTGTCCCGTCCCCCAGATGTTGCACGCAGGGGGCATTACTGTGTGATTTCCAGAGGGTGAATGAAAACAAGACTAGGTTCAATGCTGTGAGATATCAACCTGTGAGGGAAAGCTCTAGGGCACTGCTTGTAATTCCCAGGGGGACTTTATATTCAGAAAAGCAGTGAGAAGCCATACTCATTTTGACGTCTTAACCTCAAACAAAACAAATAACAAAGTGAAAAAAAAAAAAAGGGTTTCCTCAAAAACGTGAGCTTCGGTTTACTTTCCCAGCTGCAAAATGGCTCAGTTGCCCACTTCATTGCCTTTTGCACCCCCACCCTGCCTTGTCCCTGTGGCCATGACGAGGCCCTAGAAATGAAAAGTTCTGTAACGAGCTCACCTCAGAAGAATTTGCACAGAAAGGCAGTAGTAAGGGCCCTTTTAAAAGGCCTCCTGCTACCTCTGTCCTCCTTGATTCTGGAATTGTTTGCTTAAGTTTCTGATGATCACATCTATAGCTGATCACATAAGAAAGGGAGACTCACTGAACAGCATTTGAACTTTATGGTCAAAACCCAACACTTCCAACTCAGGTGCCATACCAGCTTCAGAAGAGATAGAAATAAAAAAAGGGGACATGAACATCTGCTAGAGAGGGACTCCCTTCTAGTGATGCGTGAACCAATCTGCACTGCACCCTCCACTGTTCATCAAGGCCATGGTGGGGAGTGGATGCCTTCCTGCTGGCTCCCAGTAGTGAAGACGGACATGGACCTCTTTGGCAGGTTGTTGCCTCTGCACTCTGTAGCTATTCTGGTGGTGAGTAAGAGTGGTGCAAACCTTCAAGCAGAAGTGATGCTCTGAATTTGTCCCAGAGAAACACCTCTACCATCACAAATCATCATTCTGCCCAAGGTGGATTGCTTTTTTTGGCCTTGGAGAAACCTGTCGCACGTGTACACAGCATCACACCACTTTCTTCCCAAAGGGCAGATGCCTTGAAGAGGCTGCCAGGCCTGTGCAGCTGCTGGGACACAGGGCAAGAGACATTTAAAAAACTTTACCTCCTTGCTGATCAAATGAGAAGTGGGGCTTTCTGCTGCTGTTTTTCTAGGGTTTTTGCTCTCAGGTTCCTCTGCTGCCTGTCAGTGACTATAGCAGCACCAGAACTCGTTTTTTATTCGTGCCATCTAAAATGGTGAGGGCTGTGTCGATGTGTAGGTGTTCGTGCCAGTGATGTTCAGCAGCTTAGTTTACAGCTAGTCTTGCAAAATCATCTGTTGAGATTCTTGTCACGTTTTACTTTACAAAATCCTTTGAATAAGGGTGGGGGGAAAAAAAAAATCATCTAATGTAGAAGTCCAGGCAGTGAGATCTTCCAGCCAGGATCATTGTCGGAGTTTGTCAGTGTTCCTGCTCCATGGGCTTGGCAGTGACCTTTGTGGAAGGGTAGCTGCTCACCTGGTCACAGAGCATACATGGGCTCCTGGGTGTCACCACAGAACTAATGACAAAGATGTCCTTTTCAGTGTAACCTGATGTAAAAGCTGTAAGTTGTTATACCTCTTCCCGTTTTGAAGCTGCAGTACCGCTCCTGCGCGCATACTGTTTGTGTTATGCAGCCATCTAGAGGGCCTGCTGCCTGTACCGACTTCACACTGTTGACCAGAAACCACAAAACTGCAGGAAAATACAAGCTCTGCTGACCCTTAGTGGCCGTAACTCGGCTGCAGTGCTGTGGGAATGTTTTTACAAATTTAGGACTGCTGTTCTGGTGCTGTTATGCAGGTGGTGTAATTTTTTTTTTTGGTGGGGACGGTACTGACTAACCTGCTGAGGGCAAAAATTGGGGAAGCACTGTCAGCAAAGAAGAGGATCTGGGTATCATAGAGGATAATGTACCTGACCTTGAGATTTTATAGCAGTTCCACAGAGCAAATGCAACGCCTTACATCTAGGGGCTATCAAAATTGACACCGTAAACTGAAGGTGAGTCATTCCCTGGCAAAGAGAGACGGAAAGAAAAACTGGAGGCAAAAGGCAAAATGCTTGAAGACCACCACGTGGCTCTGACGGACAGATGTGATTCTTGGAGACACCAGGAGATGCATGTCTGGTTCAGATAGGGAAGACAAACCCTTGTACTGATGAGACCTAACCTGGAGTATCAGACGCAAGCCTGGCTTTCAAAGATCAGGAAACAGGAATTTGAATACACAAAGAAGGCCTCAAGGTGATCAGGGAAACTAAAATACTATTTTATAAGAGGAACTTAAAGATCCATTATGACAACATCCAAAAGGATACAAAATGTTTCCCCCATTAAAAAAATGACATCACTGATGTCAACAACAGAGAGGGATAAAAGTCACATGGTGCAAGACCAGATGAGCATAAATTGCCCGAACTTTTTGGGCTGGAAAGTCAATGTGTTTTTAACACTAAGAGCAGTGAGGTTTATTAGCTGTGTCTGAAGTGCCAGGAGGAAGGAACCCCTGCTAAAATGCAGGTTGATCCATGAGGTGGTTGTCAGCACCAGCACTTCCAGCCCCCACGTTCCTGCTTTGGTGGTGTTCTTCAGACCTGCTGATTGCCCAAGTTGTGTCATGATGACTGTAAAAACAGTGTGCCTGCGTTAGTGTACCTTGCACCCAGGCAGGGGGGAAAAAGTCTGTGAGAGGCTGTTACGGACACCCTTTTGGTCTGAATACAATCCTTCATTTTTGCTTCAGCGTTAATTTACACGACATCTCTTGGAACAACTTTTCAGAGGCCGATATGTTGAAGAAGACGTCTGTTGTCACCCTTCCTTGCAGCACTTAGACTGTCTCCCAGTGCCATCCCCCTGGCTTGTCCCAGCTCCTGTAAAACACTGAAGCTGGCAGTCTCTTGCCAGGATGCCTTTATACAAGTGATACTCTCTTACGATCCCTCAGCCGTGAGGATGCCCGCAACCACAGGCAGGTCGTGATAAATGCTACGGAAACACAGACCAGAACCATTTACTTCTTATCCAGGTGGGTCATGTGTTTGATATAAGCCAACCGATGGGTTCTCAGCAGATCTAAGCAGACCTGCATTGCATGTTTCATGCCCAAAGACAACGGTGTTTCTCAGTAAACGAGTTCTGCTGCGGCTTTCCAGGCACGCGTCGGCCGGGCCGC
>NW_008795317.1:2588491-2601359 GCF_000699145.1 Aptenodytes forsteri | reverse complement strand
CGGGGTGTCCCGCTGCTCGGTGCCCGTCCGAATTCCGCGGCGAAACCTCTCCCGTCTTCTTTTTCCCCTCAGGGAGGCGGCCGGCGGGGTCTGCGGGGGAGCAGCTCCCAGGCCGATGCTGCTGCCGGCCTGGGAAACGCGTCTCTACGGACTCCTCGCCGTGGGCTCTCACCTCTATGCTTTCTACGAAGCGCACCAAGTGTCTCGAAGTAAGTCTGCGACGTGCGTGTGCTCGCTTCTGCAATGCTTCCTGCCCGTGGCTGGTGGGGCTGCTCAGCTTGAGTTGTCCTCTCTAGGTTGGTTTCTACTTTGCTCCTCTGCAAGGAGTGCCTGTGCTCTTCCTGGCTGCAAACCAGCCCTGTGCGAGGAAGCAGTAGCCGGATGCCAGCTGGGCAGAGAGTTTTGTCCCAAGGCTTTTCTACCTTAAGTGCTGGGAAGGCCCTTGGCAATGGTGTCCTGGCACTCGACTGTCAAGGAAGAGATGAGGGAGACCTCTGAAGCTCAGCTACTCAGGTGGGGGAAGTTCAGGAAAGTCGTGTCTGAATTAGGGTTTTTCCTGGCTAGTCACCTGCAGCCCCTTGGAGGTGGGTGGTTCAGAAGCAGTTGTGCCTCCTGGTGGTGCTTGCTAGGGACTGAAGCTGGGGAGGCCCCAGGGCAGGTGGGTGTTGCCCTGCCTGGAGCTCTGGGACTCCTGTGCTGTGTTGTGGGCTTGGAGCAGTGGCTGGGTTGTCTGTGCAGCTTTGGGGTCAGTTTGTTTCCGAACACCTGCCTGTGCCTTGTGTAACCTCTTGTAAGTGGCTATGGTGGCTTGGTTTTGGTTCAGTGGGGCTTTGTAATGCAGAGGAGGGGTGGGGTTTTCAACAATTTAAATACAATTTGTAGATGAAAAGAAGCTGTGTTCTAGCACATCGGTATTTTAAGGGAAATGAAGGTGGTATTATCTAATAAAAGAATAGTTAGAGAGGCTCGTTAGGGAAATGTGTATTGTGTCTTATTAGGCTTTATCAGCAAGGTGTTCTACACTAATGATCCTAGCTGGCTTTTGGAAGTGCTTAAGGGAAGAACAGGAGTGCCAGAAAGGCACTTGCAGGGTGGTGAGGAAAATGCTGGGTAAATGGGTACAGGGCTGTGCACCCTGTATGACAAATGTCATTTGGGCATCTGACACCCAGATGACAAAAGGCTGCATGGGAACGTGCTCTGGAGGCAGCTTCTCTGAGTGGCTTTGCCCTGCTCTGGCAGTACTGGTCACTGTCAGGTCTGTGTGTCCCTTCTGCTCTGGTGGGAGAAGCCAGGCGGCCCTGAAAGAGAGGAAATAAGGATTAGTGCAGGTCCTGTGTGGTAAAAGGTTGGTTGCTGTCTGCTACTGCCCCAGCTGTAAGGGGGAATCAAAGCACAGGTTCTGGGCAATTCAGTGGCTTTGCCTTTGCTGCGGGGCAGAGCCGTGGCCTGGTCGGGCAGCTCACCTGGTGAGCAGTGACATGCCCTTCCCTGGCTCCGAGTATCCCCATCGGTGGAGGCAACGTGAGAACGTGTTGCTCTTGAGCAGCACAGACCACATCCCCAACTCTCCCTTCTCTGGCTGCCGTGTTCTTAGCAAAGGTTTGTTCTTCTCTGCAGAGTATGAAGCTGTGATGGACAGAAAGTTTGGGCTGGAACCAGGGACTCTCTTCCAGGGCCTCAAAAAGGTAGGATGGGTGACTGGAACCAGCACGTTTTATTTTGTGGCAATAATGCTAACATCATGTTTCCATGCCCTTTACTCACCCAAGCTTCTGATTTAGCTTCAGAGGTTTGTACTAACTTTGTGGATTTGGATATTCGTAGTTAATTTTAGTCTTATTGTTTCTAATGAGGAAGAGGGGCTTGCCAAGTGTGTCTAAATCTAAGAATCATAACCAAAGTTTTGTTTCTCGATCCCTGGCCTAAGTGTTTCTCCTTCGTTACATCACTTAATAACTTACTGTTTTACTGTTTGGCCTTAAAAGCTAAAATCACCCTTGATGTTTCCTGCAGCCTTTTTCCCCTTTTTCCTGTCACTGGATGGTTTGGATAATGCTTAACATCAATGAACATGCATTTCCCTCTTGATTGGCCTGTAGTCCAGCATAGAGGAGAACAGATTTTTGAGGCATAAGGACTTAAAGAAACATGGTTGGTCTTAAAAAAAAAAAAAACTAGTAAGAAAACTAGCACACCTCTACCCCAAACTTGCCTGCTTTTGAACCCAAATACTTTTGAGGAAGTGCAGCTAATGCATGCAATAATGCAACTGATATTGAGGATGATTTACACAAGAGCGGGAATGCATGTCTGTGGAAGTATTTTGGTGTTTAGGCCCACCGTCGCTGCTGGTAAGGGACCCTTGACCAGTGCTTTTGAAAAATCCATAAAGCAATTGTTGAGATGAACTTTAGTGGGGCTCTGTATGGGATGTGGGGCTATCAGCTGATCCCTCTTACCTAATTTAGATAAAAACACTGTCACAGGAACATCTAGCTGACCTGACTTCATCTGATCCCACCTAGGCTTTGTTGAAACAGGGAGTGAAACATCTCTTCCAGCAAGGTGCCTTTTCACCCAAGCTCTTAGTTTTCCAAGGCAGAGCAGAGTTGCTCTCTTGAGTCCCTCAGGAGCAGTGAGGGGCATGCACAGGGAAGGCAGTGCTCTGCTTCTATGTTGCCTTTCTTAAAAGGCTGACAGAAGTTGAAAAAAGAAAAGTTCCTGGCTAAACTATGCATGAGTTAAGGATAGTCCAAAACTGTTTTGTTTTTTTTCTTTCTAAAGGAAAAAAATCCTAAAATTAAAAGGATCAGGGCAAGCAGGGGTGTGAATTTGTTGGGTTTGAAGAGATGGTCAGGAACAGTAGTAGCAGACTAATTTGTTGTTTCCTGAGAAGCTTCCCGATGGGGAACCAAAGCAAGGACATGTTGGACTGGGAAGCCCTGAGAAGTGGGACCCTTGTTCCAGGCTGCATCTCTGTGTAGTCACCAGCCTGTTCTCCATGTCCTGGGGAGTAGGTGTGTGTGTGTATGGGTGCCTCCCTGCCTGCTTTGTGGTTAGAAAACTCCCATGGTGTTCGTGGGGAAAGGCAGCGATCGCTGCTCGGTCAGGTTCAGTGCTAGCATGGGGCCTAGGAGTCACAACACCATCTAAAGTTCTTTTTCTGAATTTCACACCGTTGGAAGTCAAAATGGAGCTGTCGGAGCTCACTGCTGTAAGTGGTCAGACTGCATTGCTGAAACAAGACATTCCCCAGATGCTGAGTTCTGTGGTGTTGGGTAATGGAGCTAGTGTGTTATGGAGATGTTTCCTTGTCCTGTAAGAACATGCTTTTATGGCCAGATATATATAGTGACCGGCTCCCTTGATGTCCCAGGACCCCATGGACTTTGAATGGAGCTACTGGATAGAATGGGGAAGGGAACGTATACTGTGGCTTCTGGCTGGTCACCTGCTGGTATCACAAGTGTCCAGGCTCTTGGTGGAGAAGGTATGTATAATTTTCTTCACAGCAGGGAGTTTCTGTGGGTTTCAGTTTACTCAGGGCATGGGAAATGTGGCATTGAGGCTACTGAGTGTGGGAAATCCCATTCTGTGGGGTGAATTGTGTGTGTCTGTAACTATGCACAGGTGAGAGCAAGTAGGTAGGTTGCCTTAGGTCTGTGTTTGGAGACTTCAGCCTCCAACCCTTGAAAGCCCGTGCTTTGTTGTGGACCATTAACCAGTGTCATTTGACCTGTACACAAAAGATGGGTGTAGTTATTCCCTTCCAAGACTGAAGTGATGACTGCTTGGGTTTTGGCATGATTGCTAAATGATTGCATGATTGTGGGAAATGACTGGCATGTGGTGACACACCTGCTAGTTTGGGGAAGGAAAGGAGGAAGTTATGTTCTCCCCCAGATCAGGGAGGCTCTGGGTTTCACACATGCTGCTACAGAAACCCCTTCCCTTCCATCTTTATGGATACAGTTGGGTTTCTCTGTATTGTTTCCTATGGCTTCTTAACCTTGTTGACTGTGTTCGTTTCTACTGTAGACCCTGTGTAGGACAACACAGATATTGAGTACTTTTTTGTTTTAGAAATAATCAAACTAAAAATTGTTCATTTTTCTTTTTCTAACAGTATAAACCGTGGTGCTTGATGGTTTATGGAATGGCTGCCTGCTGGTTGTTACTGGGAATCAAGGGCTTTGCTGTCATTTTGTTACATGCAACTATTTCATTTGCTGTGGCTCAGTTTCAGCTGTCGCTCCTGACATGGTTGTGCTCCCTTATCCTGCTGTCCACTTTACGCATACCAGCTGTGGAAGAAGCCAAGGTAATGTGAGAAGGACTAACTAAGCATCAAATTAATTATGGTGGTGTTTGTCATTACGGCAGCTATCTTTTTGACAGAGTACTGTCCCTTCAGTTGGTGTAAGCAGAGGATAGCTTGAAAAACCTTAGTTGAGCTGCAGTGACTCATGCTGGAGCTTCTCCAGTTAGAAAAGTTGTATTAATCATGCTGGCCAGTGCACTGAGATGAAAGTATATGCCTTAATGTATAAGTGGTGTTCAGTAGAGCTAGAGTATGATAATAACTTTACTAGTGCTCTACTAAACACATTTCTTGTTCTTTGGAGCTGTAATCATACCAATTTAAGGTGCTGGGTTTTGGGTTCATATCCAGGAGTTGCTTAGTCAAGCCTGACCATACCTTATTGTGACTGCAGGCTTCTGCATGGAAAGGGAGACTGTTTCTCCAACACTTTGATTTGTACCAAACAAGTTGCTTGCTCACAACTGGTTGCTGCAAGCTCAGTTTTGCAAGCACCACACAGTTGCTTGCTCACCCCCCCTGGTGGGATGGGGGAGAGAATCAGAAAAGTAAAAGGAAACTGGTGGGTTGAGACAAGACAGTTTAATAGGTAAAGCAAAAGCCGCGCATGCAAGCAAAGCAAACCAAGGAATTCATTCACTCCTTCCTATGGGCAGGCAGGTGTTCAGCCACCTCCAGGAAAGCAGGGCTCCATCACGCATAACAGTTACTTGGGAAGACAAATGCCATCACTCTGAATATGTCCCCCTTCCTTCTTCTTCCCCCAGCTTTATATGCTGAGCATGACGTCATATGGTGTGGAATATCCCTCTGGTCAGTTGGGGTCAAATCCAAGCGTCCCCCCTTCCTTCTTCTTCCCCCAGCTTTATATGCTGAGCATGACGTCATATGGTGTGGAATATCCCTCTGGTCAGTTGGGGTCAGCTGTCCCGGCTGTGTCCCCTCCCAACTTCTTGTGCCCCCCCAGCCTACTTGCTGGTGGGGTGGGGTGAGGAGCAGAGCTGACTCTGTGTCAGCATTGCTCAGCAGTAACGAAAACATCCCTGTGTTATCAATCAACACTGTTTTCAGCACAAATCCAAACCATAGCCCCATACTAGCTGCTGTAAAGAAAATGAACTCTATCCCAGCCAAAACCAGCACAGCTGGGCAGTACAGATTTTAAATAAACTGTTCCTCAGTTGTGAGGAAATGTCCTTGTTGCATTTACTTGGACTAAGGGCAAAAACTGGGCATGTGTTATAAGGCTTGTCCTGATGTTCAGGGGAAGGGCAGAGGGGAGATGAGTGGGTAGCGTCTCTTCATGTGGTGTAGACAGGTTTGTGCCTCTGAGGGGAGGAAAGGGCCCACTGCAATACAAGTGTTATCAGCCAAACTACATTTGCTGATGTTTCCAAGTTTTTTGATGTGTTTTTGTTGTTGGAACTGGCTGTGACAGGGAGTGTCAAAAACTTGATAAAGGCTCAGTAGCATCTTTCCAGCCTCAGGGTTTCTCAGGACTGACTAATTCTCTTCAGATCTGAACTGCAGCCTTGGCTTCAGTCCTAGCAGTCCCTCAGCTGTCAGTAGGGTTGCCAGCTGGTTTGGATATTGTATTACTGGACCAAACCTGAGCAAGATAATGGCATTCCTGTAAGAAAAGCTCTCCTGCTGTCATAGTTCTTTACAATGTAAAATGTTTCTGAAATCAAGCTGTTGTCTCTTTATGTTGGTTGCAGTAGCTCTGGAGGCCCTTTCTCTATCAACAGCCAGTGCTTGTTGTTCATGCATTAAATAGTGCTGTTCACTTCAGATGCTTGTTCCAGCTGCTGTTTGCTTTAGTTGCTTCCTGCTGCTGGTGACCCTGGAAGTTAGGATCTGGGTGGGCATCGCTGTCCCACCTTATAGAAAACACAGTATTGCACCATCGTGATCTGGCTTGGTTTGGTCTTGCAGAGGAAGTGGTACGACACCGAAAACGAGTATTACCTGCTGCTCTTCACTGTGTCTGTCCGCTGCCTCTTCTGCACTAGCTTCAGCCTGGAGTACTGCTGGCATGGACCTGCCCAGAAGTCATCCCACTCATTCCTGTGGATGCTGGCATATGTGTTTTATTATCCCACATTCCACAATGGGCCCCTTGTGAACTTTGATGAATTCAGTAAGCAGGTAAGTGTGTTTAAGATCATGCAGCTACAGATTTTCAGTGCATCTGTGCCTCAGGTGAGTTGAGTGAAGAGCTATTGAAGTGGACAGCGATCTCTTTTCATCTGCCAAATCTAGACACAGAACCTGTACTTTGAGGAATAGATTAAAGCATGATAAGTTGATTATTTTTTTTTTCCTCATCTTGGGAGATTTTAATACCACTCATGAGAAAATGTTAGGTAGACAATTTCATCCAGTTTTCCTAGAGCTGCTCTTTTAATGGTGTGTTTCATAAGATAGTTTACAGGTAAGCCTGAGTTTCTATTTATTTTCTAGTTACCTACTTGACAAAAATTGATACTGATGAGACTTTCAAACAGAAGGTGTTCCTCATGTTAGTGTGTATCTATTGTCCTTTTCTCTTTAAGTGCTGAAGTATGCTGCATGCAAAAGGGGAGGCTGTAGGTAGAAACCAGTCTTGGGTATTCATGCTTGTATGCCAGCCATGGCATAAGACTGAACTCTCATAAGGCTGGTAACTAACATTGAGAATATATTTAGTCAAAATATATTGTCAAAATAAGTCTTGATATCTAGTGCTTGGGTGGAGGGAGGTTGATTAGACTCCAATGTTAGATGAAGGTGGAAAGAAAGCCAAATAGTTTTTGAAGGCTGGATGATTAATCTTCTCTATCAGACTCTGATCTTTGTTTCCTTCTGAAATAAATGTTTTTCCTTCAATGAGATACTTGGGGGGGGAGGGGGTAACATACAGAAAAGGAGTTTTCATTCATGCATGTTTTGACTTCAGTAAAAGCATCTATAATTGATGCTGTAATATTTTTCCTCCTTACTAGTGATTCGAAGGATTTCAATTTTTACTTAGTCCTTGGAGATTAAGAATTATTTGGGTGTCTAAAGGTATATTCCACATAATTTTGAAAATATCAGATAATGTTATTGGAATGTGAAGACTGGACAATTTTGAGCATAGCATTGGGAATTTGACAGTGTCCTGGATATTAACTTTAAGACAAACCTTCCTCCCCAAGTTCTTCTACTTTACAGGATGTTTTTTTGTCTGACATGAAATTCATCCCTTGAACCAGAGAGCCAATGACACATGTCGTTACATTTGGAGAGTGTTCATAATTTTAGCTTGTAGCTGCTGGATTGGATTTTTGTTTTTCTTTCCTCCGTCAGGCAGAATAAAGTAACATTTTCAGCAGCAGCTGGCTATTAACTCTGAAACATATTTCAGAGTCACAGGAACCTGCTGGTTTGTATTGAGAATTCCTGAAGATCCCAGTTTCCCCTCATGTTGGTGTGAAAGCTGATGATTTACTTGGAACACTTTTCTTCAGACTTTAGCAAGCTGAGCAGCTCCTTGAATGTGAAAGACTTACCTATCTTACTGCATGTTTTTTCTAGTGCCTTACAGGCTGCTTTTCAAGCCTGCTTCTACATGACAGGGGAAAACCTCAGATTTCCATGCTCTATTGCTTTCCTTATTTTCTTGCACACTTGAGTAAGAAGTGAAATCGCCACCTGTGATGTCTATAGCTAACATCATTGGGTTAAAGTGGATGAGTGGATGTTTCAAACCTTAAACTGTTTCAGTTTATGTGTAGAAGCTTAGGCGTTGCTTGCTTCTGTTTATATTTGGAAATTTTCTGTTGAAGCCACAGCAAATAGACTGGGCTTTATGAAAGTGAAAACAGATTCTGGTGGACCCCTGAGTGACAAGTCCTATGCTCATTTGTCTTCAGTAGCTTTGGAAGATGCAAGGCTGAATGTTGTTATCCTGGGCTGGATGTTGTAGGAAAAGTCTGCATAGACTTGCATAGAAACTGAGGTAATTTATTTTTTTACTGTTTATTGTTTTGTAGCTTCTAAAATGTGTTAAATTCCACCTATATTCCTGTACCCCTAGCAGAGGGAGATGATTTTTTTTTTCTCAAGGAATGTTTCAGAAGACATATGAGACTCCAAGTTGAGAGTAGCTTGGGGATAGCTGGTAGGAAAAATTGTGTGGTGTCTTGCATTGAAACTGAGAAACTGAGCTCACCTGATATGGCTCAGCAAAGACGTGTGCAAAGACCAGCTGTATTCTTGGTGTGAGGGGAGAAAGTAAGATTGAGAATGGGATGCCTGTATTTGCAGTAAGTTCTTATTTAAATATACACAGACCTGTTCGGTTAAAGCCGTAAAGAAGAGGGAACAAACTGAACAACCTTAATGTGTTTCTTGTTGGTGTTTGAAGTGCATTGTCAGAGCTCTTACCTGAGCAGAAGATATTGCCTTGATAGGTGAGGTTGGAGAAGGGTTTCAAAGTTAGCAGTGCCCAGCAGCTGGTTCAAAGTGCACAATACAAAGAGTGTGTTTATTGCTGCTATCAGAAAAGACCACCTGCAGAACCCCTTAACTGAAGCTGAGACAGAGTGAGATGAGGGCCCCTGCTGAGCACACTGGAAAGCAGAAGTCCTGGAGATGGAGACAGAGAAACTGCTGTGTGGCCCAAAGAGTGTAATACCAATGCTGGCAATTGGCATCCATTGCCAGGCAAAAATGAGAGACTGTGACGCTTCATCAAAGGCCTTGTTGAATTTCTGGGTTGAAGCAGGGCATAGCAGTTCTAGCCATGGGTTTGAAGGCCTGTTGTGCAAATTGCTGTGATTAAGTGGTAGTCTCCAAGCTTTCATCTAGCTGGTACAAATGAACCTTCAAAATGAGTGTGCTGCTTCATTTGTAAGTGAGCAGAACTAATAGTTCTGTACTGTGTGCTTGCAATTATGAGGGGGTTTTGTCCATGCAGATGGGTTGGTTGCTTATCTTGTATGTGCATTTTTGGTGGCCAGTTAGAGACTGGAGAAGGAAATGTTGCATGCACACAATGATAGATGTACAAAACATGTCAATTTTTAGGCAATCCTATGTTTCTGTTATTTGATCATATTCTCTTTTACTGCAGAAAGAAGGTAAAATAATAGTATACCAATGTGTTTACTATAGTTAGCAGCGTAGAAGTTTAGGGCATCTTGAAGCCTGTCAACTGCAAACCTTGTCTTACCTGATATTTAACTTGCACTTAACTGCCATTTGCTCAGTATGTCACATAGGTCTTGCTGACCTTGGCAATGCTACAGGAGAAAAATGAAGTACTGTCCTCAAGTAATCAAACTCATGCAGCTGGTAGAAGTTGGAGGTATTTTAAGAGCAAGCAGTCATTGTTTCTGCATTTGGTAGGGCTGCTGCTTGGAAAACCTCCTTCATAGCTGTAGTTTCTTTAAACTTTTTTGATCGTCTCTAGAGGCTGATCAAGTTACAGGAATGACAGAAGAGTGTCTCATGTCTGGATTCTGTTCAGGTTAACAGCGCTTGGCCTTTTCTACAACAGTTTGGTGCTGTGTACGTTCATGTTTGGTCTCTTGCTGATTACTACTGCTTACTGAGATTGAGAATGGAGAAACCAGTTTCCCTCAAAAGAGTATGTCAGGATTTTCTAAATGGTGTAGTCAAATGGTCCTCTTAGTAATAGTAATGAAACTTGAAGTTCTCAGGATGAGTATTTGAGTAAAACAGTCAGTTGTGTGCCATATAACCTTTTTGGATTTCTTTAGATGAGGAGACAAGAAGCCTTCAGTTTGAAGACCAATCTCAGCGTCTTAATTGTGGGCATAATTCGTATTTTCTTTTGGTGGTTCCTGGCTGAGCTGATGATTCACCTCATGTATATCCATGCTCTCTACAGCAGTGCTCCACCTTTGGAAGCTGCGTCATACTGGGCCTTGGGTGAGTACAGAAACAGTAGCAGAAATCTTCCTTCTCCCCCCACTTCAAGAACCCCAGTCTACTTCTCTTTCATGTCCATCTGTAGGTACTTATGAATAGTACATTATGGCCAGTCACTGTCAGAAAGGTGGTCTACAGACTCTTAATATAACATGTAGATCCTCTAAGAAGCTTACAGTTGAACTGATTGAACTGCTTCCTAAATTAAAAAATATTCTGTATTTTTTCCAATCTAAAGTGTGTATCTAAACTTTGGTCTAAAGTGGTTTTTTCCATAGAAGTGGACACTTAAAAAAAGAGTTTGTTTACTGTAGGGATGGAGGAGGGGAGATGTTAAGAATTAGTGTTTCTCATCCTTTATTGATCTCCTCCTGTTTGATATTTCTAGTTCGTATTCATGTTGAAATGACAGTACTCATGAAAAGAGCAGGGATTTTAATTTCATTAAAATGAATGCTGACGAATGTAGCATAAAATGGCAAGAGCTTTAGGTGCTGGTATGTAGGTAGACATAGGCTAACCCATAAGCCACTGGCATATGTGATTGGTTTGTGGGGTTTTTTTCCCCCACTGTCCTGCTATGTGTATCACCAGGTAGGAGGAATGAAAGCAGAGAAACCCCAGGCCTTAAAATTGGGTTCTGAAAAAGTCTTGGTGATTGCTGAATTGAAGCAGATGCCTCTTACTGTACCACAAGTAACAGGAATAGATACATGCACTGGTATGGTCCTGTCAAGCATTCATTGGAGAACATGTAAGATGAGCAGTGTGTGTGTTGGAGGACACTTGTGTATTGGACTCTGGTCAATAGAGGGCAATGTGTGCACTCTGTCGCTGTATGTGTATATATGTGTGTGCATATATACACACTATATATTTCAATATATAATTTTTATATATAAAAAAGAGCAAGAACAGATGGGGAGCAGAAAGTGAGAGGTTTGCCTCCATGGTTCATTCTGCCCCTCCTCATTGTTTAGAAAGTGGATTCTGAGTTTTCATCTCCTGTTCTAAATGTCAATTCATTGATGAATTAAATCAGTTAGCTCCTGGTGTTGTCTGTATGTCTGACAAAAAGCTGGCCACTGGATAAGGCAGGTAAGGCTACAGAATTAGGGACGAAATAGTCCAGCTTTGGTGTTACTGGGGGATTCTTCTCTCCCTTCAAGATGACCAATGTTGCTTTTAAAAAAGAGGGGAAAAAAGTTACTTTCCAGACAATAGCTAAGCAGGCTGTATATTTATTTGACAAAATCAAGTGTTATATCCTAAGAATTAAAATGCATTTTGAACAGATTATTAGAAAAGGCTGAAATGCCTCAAAGCAACAGGTGATTAAAGCCTGTGTTAAAGCAAGTTTGGACTGTAAAGCTGCCTGATTAAAATACGATAATTTGATTTGAAACAAGTCCCCTGTGGAGACCCTGCTTTTAAGAGGTGTGTTCAAAGTGTAACCCTACTTTCATTGAGCTTTGTCATTGTAGTAATGAAAGCAGACGTTTAAAATATTATAGTACAAATGAGATTGAGGCAGAAGTTTATCACTTAAAATGTTTTCTCTGCAGGTTTTATCATAACGATTATACAGGTCTCCTTAGATTCACAGCAGTGACAGGCCAATGTTGTGACTTGCTTTAGGGAGCCACTGATATATAAGTAAGGGTACTGGTAATATTTTTCTATTGATCTTTACCAGATCCTTATGGATCTTACCATGCTTCTACATCAGTTCTTGTACTGAGCCAAACCCCTCCATTATTTCACATTCTGTGTTATGAAAACCAATTACATCAGATAACTGAGTCTTGAGACGAAGGAAGCAGCTTGTTGTTGACTCAGGAGGATTAACCACATGGTATATTAGCCTTTCTGCACTGCTGGGTGTTTTGTTCATTTTGTGTTTCCTATTTAACTACAGCACCTTCAAAGCAGCACGGAGCATCTACTTACATCATGATGCCTGGCTGCCCTGATAGCTTGGTAAACTTAGGGGAAAGGTTGTGAGGCTGTTTTGCAATCAACTCTAATTAGGGAGATTATAACTGCTCCTCCATTTTTCTTCTGGGATATCTTTGAACAGTGGGCAATAAATGCCAGCAGTGCAGGTAAAGACAACAGTGCTATGAGATTTTGCTCTGGGCATCTTAAAGGCAATGATGATGGTCAGTCTATACCTCAGAAGCGTGAAGCTACACTGTGTTCTGCATCACTTTGTGTGGTGCTCCTGTGAGATGAGACAGCAAAGAAATGAACCAAAACAAACCCTGACTGAGTTGCAATGCTTGTGTAAAAATGCTAGTGTACAACATTGTCATTTATGGCCATGTAAAGCAGAAATGCTAAAGTTACCTAAAGTAACGTTACTGAGTGCACACAGGTGTAAACTTTAAAAAAAAAAAAAAAAATAGTACCTGGGAGGATGTGTTACCCAGCAGTAAGAGAGTATTTTCTCCTTGTGTGGAAGGAATTAGGCAAACAAGTTTCTAGAAGCAGCAATATAAAAAATGATGCGTGTACGGTTTTGATGCTTGTGTATTTAACTGTAACAAAGGTGCAAGCTGCCTTCAATATTACTGTTTGCGTGCATTAGCTACTGTTAGTACATTTTGTGAATTGTATAATGTT
>NW_008795317.1:2585823-2588097 GCF_000699145.1 Aptenodytes forsteri | reverse complement strand
TTTTGCAATCAACTCTAATTAGGGAGATTATAACTGCTCCTCCATTTTTCTTCTGGGATATCTTTGAACAGTGGGCAATAAATGCCAGCAGTGCAGGTAAAGACAACAGTGCTATGAGATTTTGCTCTGGGCATCTTAAAGGCAATGATGATGGTCAGTCTACACCTCAGAAGCGTGAAGCTACACTGTGTTCTGCATCACTTTGTGTGGTGCTCCTGTGAGATGAGACAGCAAAGAAATGAACCAAAACAAACCCTGACTGAGTTGCAATGCTTGTGTAAAAATGCTAGTGTACAACATTGTCATTTATGGCCATGTAAAGCAGAAATGCTAAAGTTACCTAAAGTAACGTTACTGAGTGCACACAGGTGTAAACTTAAAAAAAAAAAAAATAGTAACTGGGAGGACGTGTTACCCAGCAGTAAGAGAGGTATTTTCTCTTGTGTGGAAGGAATTAGGCAAACAAGTTTCTAGAAGCAGCAATATATAAAATGATGCGTGTACGGTTTTGATGCTTGTGTATTTAACTGTAACAAAGGTGCAAGCTGCCTTCAATATTACTGTTTGGGTGCATTAGCTACTGTTAGTACATTTTGTGAATTGTATAGTGTTTTTTTAAACATGTGTCCTTTTGCAACTAAACCAAAGATCCTCTTGGGTCAAATGTTCAGGTTCTTCTTTTCTCATGCCTTTTACAAGCCAGTACCTGCATTACTGTAACAGCACTCTTGGCCTATAGGTTACCTCATTCCTTCCAATTCATTTGCAAATGCCTAGTTCTGTGTGTTCGCCTACTCTTCTGAATGTAGGCATGTCAAAGTCAGCGCAGTTTCTCCCCTTCTAGAGGAGGCCACCTTCTGTCCCAGGTAACCCAGCTGAGCTGTGTGTTTCTTGTGACACGTGTTACCATAGTGTCGTAAAGGCTCAGAGGGCATTGTAGCCTTGCTTCACCCTTTGCTTGTTGAATATTCTCCAGTCTCTTTATTGGCTGTGTAATCTGGGTAGAGGAAGCCTGTCTCTTGAATAAACAATGATGTGGCACATGCTTTCCTGCATTGTTGTTGTACTATGGATGGAAGAACTGCTGTAATTGAAGTATCTGTGCAATCTCTTTGATTGCTGTTATATGCAGGTTGTATTTGTAACTGGCAAGTTTCAAGGTTATTAACTGGGTGATAAGAGTGTTGGGAATTGTGAGCAGAAGACTAAAGACGGTGTATGTGTAGTTCATGTAAAGGTAGAACCTTCAATTCTCTCCTGGTCACCCCTGTTTTCCTGGATTACTCCTTTCCCTATGTTTTGTAACTTGTGCCTGGCAGCTGCCAGTAAAGGCGGCTTATGTGCCTGCCCTGTGGATCAACGAGCTATGGAAGTACATAGTCAGCAGCCTGCTCTGAGAGAGAGCAGGTTGCATCCTCTGTGCATCAATCCTTTAATGAGTAGGAAAGTAAGTGTCTTGTTGCACTATGGCTCCTGGATTTTGGGGGTTCAAATGAAAAATGGTTGGAGTCCTAGCTGGAGGGTCCTCTGAAGAACAGCATCTGTCTTAAAACTATTCTTCATATTATTTAGAAGAACTTCTCTACTAAAAGAGAAAATGGACATTGATTATTTAAGCTCTTCAGCTAGACAGTACAAAATCTATCGTTTAATTCCATTTTTTCCTTGTTGAATATTTTTAGCTAGATTTCTGTCCATGTTATGAGAAAAAGCTGGTTGCATCCACATCTTCCATGGACTAAATACAATAGGAAAATATTATGGATCTGTTTTCAGGGTATCCCCTCCCCTGCTTAATACTATAATCCCCATGTGCCACATAGATGTCAGAATTTCTTCTGCCACATATTCCTCCCCACATTTAAATTGTTTCCTTTAGCATTTGGCACATACTTCTTTAAACTTGCATGCTTATATTGCAGCAAGCTGTGGTACTGGAGACCAAATGCCATATGCATTAACAAAAAGCTCTGTCATATGGGTCTGAAAAAAGTGTAATTTCATGCTGAGTACAGCGTCGCGGATGGAAGTGAGTGAGACTGCACTTCACTCGTAAGAGAGAAGCAACAACACACTTTATTGATATAAAACAGGAAGTTAGAGTTCAATTGTAAATGTGACAGTGATTTAACAATATTCGATGGCAAGGTACACTTGATTATTTACTGCATAGAGGACAGGATCAGACAAAACTGTCAGGAAGACCCTCCTGTTGAGCCATGAGGTTCAGAAAGAACCCCCTTGCTTTCTAGACTCCTTCTCAGAGAGGAGTCT
>NW_008795317.1:2551388-2585797 GCF_000699145.1 Aptenodytes forsteri | reverse complement strand
TGCTATTAGTCACTTACCGAGGATCTGTTGTGGCAAGGAATCTCTCAACCTCGAGGAGTAACCTTGAGAGGCGTCCCTACTCAAGGGGAGATCCCACTGTGCAGCCCGCTGCTGTGCAGGAGGGCTCTTGGGCTGCTCACTATTTAGAGGGGTAAGATGATTGACTCAGTCATATTTGCATACTGATAACTGTGGTTAGGTGGGCATATTTCTCACAATAGCCCTTAGTTATTGTGTTGTTACCTGGCTCCCAAATCCACTTTGAAAGGACGCAGCTATCACTATTGGCATCCATTAATGACTGCCCCTGGTAGTTATCGCTTGAGGAGGGTTACAGGAGACAAAGATGAGGTTGGGTGGCGGAGCACACTGTCACACACAGTTGTATTCTGTTTCCTCAGTGGCCTGTGTTTGGTAGCAAGGATAACCTCCAAGAGGAAATGTCAGCGTCTGGTATGGAGGAAGAGGAGGTGGTGAGAGCTAGCTTTGGGTAGAGGTGCTTTTAGATACCCAAATATTAAGTCTTTTGGGTAACTTTAGGTATAAAAGATTTCCAGTCATTGCCCATAGCTCCAGTCCCCACAGAGACTTTATTCTTCCCTGTATAGGGCAGTGGGAGTCTTGCTCTCTGTCTGGATGTTGGGGAAGGCATTCGGCTGTACCTTCTGGATAGTATGAGATAGAGAACACAAAATCCATGTGAAATCTTGCACTTGTTTCTTCAGTGACTCTTGTACTGGCCTGTGTATTCCTTCAATGTGATGGGCTCCAGTGGCACCCCACTCTCCCAGCAGAAAATGTTACTGCTCTTTAAGACCCACCAGGCATGATGAGCACCAGAGAGTGCAGTTGTTAAGGGTTGCTCATGGGCTGGGCTTTGCTGCTCTCCTCTGAATGGCTCATTTCTCAGAACTGCTTATCGCGACACCCTTGTCCTCGCAGCAAACCTTGGCTTCAAATCCTTCTCAGCAATGCTGATGATCTGTGGTAGGAGTTGTATGAAAAGCCAGGTGATAGCAAGCAATATGGTTTTCCAGTGGCAAAATATTAGGTCCCACATCAGGAATAGAATGAAGAATACGATGGGACTGTATCCATAGCGTTTGGTTTTTTAACTGTGTGTACCTGTTTGCCATATATGTATGGCCCTTCAGTTTGCGGGAGGGATGTTAATGTCTGAACACAGAATTAATTTAAAGATGTCAGCTGGGCAGCACAGTACTGTTATTTATTGATCCCAGGAAGGCATTGTTTGGAGAATGAGAGCATTTTCTAGAATTCACAAATCACTGTGTCTATATTCACAAATATTCATGTCTATGAATAGTTAGCTATTGGCATATTGAACAATATCAAGGCATTTGTGCTTATTTAGCTCCGAGCACCAAATGCAGTGTTTATAGCATGTTTTTGTCAGTGCTGCATCTCGTTCTGGTAGCATTGGTCAGATTGTCTGAAAGAATTGGGCGCTTTCAGAATTAATGACACAGCAGGAAGACCCGTATTCCATGGTAATGGAAACCCTGATAATTCATTCTTCTCAGTTTTTAAAGTTAATTGCGTATTCCATGGTAATGGAAACCCTGATAACTTTAAAAACTGAGAAGAATGAATTTATTTGGATTAATTTGCTGCCTTTAATTTTACACTGTAAAATGAAGATTTGCAGGCACAGATGATAAAAGCCACTATGGATTCCAGTAATCCAGGATCCTGGTGAACTGCAGCATACCAGAAGAATAGCCACACTGGGCCAGATCAGAGGTTCATCTGCTCTAGTGAGTAATGTTTAGACATGGTATGTAATGAAGCCTGAAAAAAGAAATAAAAAATAAAGGGCAGGTAGATTGGTGATCCTTTCCAACATATCTTCTTCAGGCTTCTGTAGCTGAATGACAAATTCACTGACTTAGGTAGTAACAGGGAGTTCAACAGCACTAGTTGAAAGATCTTAAATTCAAATAAGTGATTTATTTTTTTTCTTCACTATGACAACAGAATATCAATAGCAAAATTCACCTGGTGGGGTACGTTATACAGAAACTGGAACGGATGTTGATTCATTTGTGTGTTAAGACTGATTCTGAAAATGCAGAGATTAAAAAAAGCGCTGCCTATGTTATCCTTATGAGGCTTCGCATTTAGCCTGGTGATTCAGCACCATTTACTCATCTCTGCTCATCTGAACAGAGCTTCATGTCAGTCTCACAAGGTATAGTGAATGATGAAAGCCAGAATTCTGCATAAAAATGTATTGTCTAATACAATTGTTGCACTGGATTAATCCAGGATACTAATAGATATTGTAATTGTGAAAATATATTTGACTAGGAATCTGTGTATGTGTGCTTTGTCAGAGGTGTGTGTCTGGTGTAGAGACGTACCTCTGAGATGTATGCATGTATGACGTCGTGAGTGTTCTGTGGATTTAATGTATTGGCCTTAACCATGTGTCATTTGCTTGTTCTAGTGAAGCATGCACAAGTTAGTGTCAATCAGCTATCATTGTTTTAATTATTAACTAGGCTCTAGTACTCCAAAAGGGTATGTATTTTCATATGAGCAGCATGTAAGTCAATCCAGAATGTGATCTGTTCAAAGGTGGAGCCACCTGGTTTAATCTGTAATTAGTGATTTCGTGTAGGTGGAGCCACCTGGTTTAATCTGTAATTGGTGTTTGATTTGTTGAAAGAAGAAATGTTATGTAAGTTCCTCTTTGAAAGTGAGACCTACGGAGTAGTCTGTGTAAGTTGGATGTAGGGTGCTAGTTCTGATGTACTGCAGTTCTTTTTCTAATAAACCCATAGATAGGAAATGGATTTCTGAGTTCATTTTAAGAAGCACACAGTGTTTTGCTATTGAAATTAGGGTGTCTGTGCATCTGTCTAAATGGTAATGACATACTAACAGAGTAATCTGAGATTCTTTTTCCATCCTACAAGATAATGATAAAGAGAATCTGATAAAATATTTGGCATCTTGCTGTCTGTTTTGAAAACTGGAAATACAAACATGAATCAGAAAGCTTAGTAAGATTTTATTCTCTAAAACATTGGGTAGTTCACTGCTCTATACGAAGAAGTGTGTGTGAAGGTAATTATTTTTATAAGTCTTCCTGCAGGCTAAACTTCCAGATAGTATTGGCAATTAACCTCCTTTTATGATTACTGTTTTTCACGTGTGTGTGGTGGCTTAACACCAGCTGGCAACTGAGCACCACACAGCGGCTCGCTCACTTCCCCGGTGGGATGGGGAGAGAATTGGAAGGGTAAAAGTGAGAAAACTCCTGGGTTGAGACAAGACAGTTTAATAGGTAAAGCAAAAGCCGCGCACGCAAGCAAAGCAAAACAAGGAATTCATTCACTCCTTCCCATGGGCAGGCAGGTGTTCAGCCATCCCCAGGAAAGCAGGGCTCCATCATGCGTAACGGTTACTTGGGAAGACAAACGCCATCACTCCGAACGTCCCCCCCTTCCTTCTTCCCCCAGCTTTATATGCTGAGCATGACGTCATATGGTGTGGAATATCCCTCTGGTCAGTTGGGGTCAGCTGTCCCGGCTGTGTCCCCTCCCAACTTCTTGTGCCCCCCCAGCCTACTCGCTGGTGGGGTGGGGTGAAGAGCAGAAAAGGCCTTGACTCTGTGTCAGCATTGCTCAGCAGTAACAAAAACATCCCTGTGTTATCAATCAACACTGTTTTCAGCACAAATCCAAACCATAGCCCCATACTAGCTGCTGTGAAGAAAATTAACTCTGTCCCAGCCAAAATCAGTACAATGTGATAACTGTGAGAGTTCTTTCCTGCAGGTATTTACTAATGAACATAATGTCTGCTGTAGATATTTTGGGAGTATTCAAGATAGGTGGCTTTAAGGCATGTGTATCCTTGAAAAAAACTCCTGGTTTTCTTAAACCTGGAAGAGCTGTCTATGCCTTGACCAAGAGTCCCTTGGCAGCTCTGATTAGTCTTGTTTAAGTAACTTCCCTTTGGATCTTTGTCTATTCAACTTTGTCTAAAAAGAAGCGCTTAGCCTCCAGGGCAAACATTGTGGTACTTTCCTGCCACCGCTCCATATGTTTTAGGAATTTTCTTGCTTCTCCTGTGCTACTGGAACGCTGGGATATGAAGCCGGGCTGCAGGAGTCCCTGTAGTATTTTTCTTTCATCATTCCTTTTGATTTTGTGAGCCGGCGCACCTCTTTCAAAGCAGTGCCAAGCAGCAGTGAAAAACACTGCTGAGCAGTATGTGCCTAATTATTAGTTGCATTGTTTTCTGTTCCAAGTAATGAAATTGGGGTGCTTCATGTTTCTCACACAATGCTCTCTTTCAATGGCTAGAGACAGGAATAACAGAATTGAGTTGTCACTTTTGCATTAATTCAGGTCAATGTAGCAGGCATGAGTGGACGGTTAGCCCTGACTAGGGGCCAGGACAGCACAGCGTGATGTACGTGGGATTGCTGGCAGTGGCTGCAGAACTCTGCTTACCTGGCAGCTTGTGCAGAGTTGACTTGGTGCTGTGGTAGTCATATATGTTCATGTGAAAGCTTCCCCCAGCATGAGGTGTAGCCTCCTGCTGTGATCAATACCAAACTAAGAAGGTCATAGTAGATCCAGTCTTGGGGCTCTTGTCAGGGAGGAGTGTCCTGCTGCGAAGAAAATGCTGTAGCCCAGTGTGTAAAGCTTGTCAATAATCGTGCTCTTATTGATTGATGAATGGAGCTGGAAACTCCTGATGCATCTTATGACTGTTGGCATTATTGCTGAGATACATCTGTAGCCTATCTGCTCCAGTGCAGAGCCATATTCTTTCATGGAGATTTTAATTTGAGGGAATCCTTGCGTAATTTTTATTTTTTTTTTTCTGTGGAAGAAGCATGTAAAAAATAAGAGAAAGGGTAAATGAGCCCCTAAAGCCTGATGTTTTGAACTGGATTATATGGCCCTAAATTCTGAGCTGTTTTAAATGTCTGTTTCCTATTAGATTTGTACCATGTGTCAGCAACCTTTTTGAAATATGATTGCATATTTATCTGATACGTGTTTTCTAGTTGCACCTGCCCTGGTACTTGACAGAAACAAGCATCTACAATCATTAATGCCATAGGGTCAATGTAGCTGCAAAAAGGGTAAATTTGTGCTGTTGTGCTCGTAACAAAATTGCGTGCTAAGTTACAATTCTTGACCATGAGTTTTGGTGATGGTTTATGGACAGAAAAAAGCCAAGTGTGGTTTCTCATACCTGGATCCAAATCTCTTGTCGCTTACTTATGAAAGTGTTCTGTTTGATAACTTCTGTCAAAAAATATCAGGCAGAGTTTTGAGAATATGAAAATTAAAAAAAAAAAAATTCTGTGAATATTTTAAATTCTAATTATCCTTGAAACAAGGCTCTATGAAACTTATAAAATGCAGTAAATTTGAGGAAGGTAAATGTTTGAAAGTCTATAAATGCATTTTTAAAGCATAGGAAAACTTAGAATGTTTTAAGGATTGCAAGATGATAAATTGAAAATATCAATTTCTATAAAAGTCAGTTAATTCAATCTGGGACTTCAAACAGCTTGACTGTTGAACTACATGGGTTTAAGAGTGTATGGGTACTTCTAACTTGATATTTTTTTTATCCCTTAAGGCATTTCAGTTTTAAAAAAAATTAACTTTGACTGTGAATCCTTTGAATTAATTTATTCTGGGGAAAAGAAAGCATTTTTGCAATACTTTTTTCCCTTAGGTGTGTTTTTAATATACAGTTGATATAGCTTGTTTCCAATTTAAGATAATGCTTGTGTGCAAGTTCTTTTTAAGCTTTAAATCGAACACTAGAGAACAAATTACGTGATATTGTTAATGACTTTGAGAAATTTAGCATTGATCTTAAATTTCTTTTTTATTTCATGTTTTTAAATCAGGTGAAGCAGTGTACTTCTGGCTGCTTTGTGCAAAGCAGCTGGAATGTCTTGGGTATGCAAGAAAATTTAAAGCCTGTGCCTGTTGCTAATGCTGCCCAGCTGTTGTATGGCTGTGAATCTTGCCCTCAGTTTTCCATGTGTGGCCAGATCTCTTACAGCTGGGATGAACTGAAGACCAATGAGAACTTAATCTACATATTTTGACAGGGACCTTCACCTTGCTGCTATTGTGAGTCTTAGAATTGCCACATGCAGATTAGCTAGTGTGTGCCAGGTAATGATTGGTGATGTGATGTCTACATTTATTTAAGATACCAGTGCTATTGAGCTGTCTGCTAGTTAACAGTAATGACAACTTAGATGTATGTTATTAGAGATGGTGAAAATGCCTTTTTTTTTCCTCTGAAACTTGCGTATTATAACTTTGTATCTGAGAACTCGAAATCTTTCATTATTGTATTTAAAATCAAATGTATTGATTTTCGGGTCTCGAGAGAGTGGTAGTCTATGTCTCTAAATCTCTTTCCATTGTGCACAGCCAAAGGATTTTGAATTTTCCCAGTGCACAGACAGCTGTGATCTTCATAATCGGTTTGAGTGGGTGTCAGCATTCAGCTCTCCAATGAAATTTGTCAGAAAAGAAATGAGAAACTGAATGAGATGGGAATTAAAGCAGAAAGTTGGCTGTATAGATGATTTAGCAGTAATCTAATGTGTAGCTAATTGGCTAGTATCCAAATTGTTCTTCTGATTGTTTGTTTTCCTCTGGGGAAGAATGTTATTGAATACTAGATGACTGCTTCCCTGAAGGAAAATACCATAAGCTTCATGTCTAGGTATTTTGTTCTAACATCAGTTTTTATCTTGTATGGCACAACTGTTTCTTATATCATGCACTTGGATCATGGTATTAAAACTAAAAATGTTGGATTGTAGCAGCAAAATGCTGGTCATATGTAGGCCAGCAGGAGTTTTGCAATTTACGTTATTAGTGCCAGAATTTCACCCTAGGTTGTTATATATTAGATGAACTTTTAATGTTTAACTTTTGGTTGTCATCCATAGTATACTTGTTAGCAGAATGCAAAAGAGATGCTTTGCCAAAAAAAAAAAAAAGCAGATTATTTAGATGTTCATGGACTTCTGCTGCTGGGGTCAGATTGAAAACTTTGTCTCCAAGGAAAGTCTTCTGGAAGGTTTTAAAATTATATTAAATATCTAAAGTACTCCAGTCAAACCACAAGTTAGTTAATATCAATGAGGGAAAGTAAAACACTGGAAAGGAAGGAGATGTAACAATTGCATTTTATAATTTTTTTTTACTCTTCCAAATTATAATAATTTTGCTTTCCCTCGTTTGGGATTAGATTTTACTTATGTCAGCTGTCAGTCAGATGGAAAAGTTCACCAAAGTCAGTGGAACTTTTAGGGGTGAACTCTCACCAGTTTCTATAAAGGTGGTGGCCTCTGCTTTTTACTGAAGTTTTTCTTATGATTATTGGTCAAATGCTATTTTATTCAACATTTAGAATATTAATATGAATCGTCTTGCTTTATTTATAATGCATTCTAAGATTGTTACTCACATGAGTGATAACTCTGAGAATAGCCAGTATGATTTTCATCTCACACTTGTGCAAGATGCTGCATTTTGTGCCATACCCCAGGGTTAAGGTGTGAGCAAACACTGCCAAAATTTCTCCTTTGGAAATCAGGCAGCTAAAGCACCTTAAGGAGACCTTTGTCCTGTGGTTTTAAAACCTGAAATATGCCTTAAGCATTATGCTAAGTGGAGTTCCAGTCTTCTATGCCTTGGCTGCAGCAGGAGGGATCTTGTAGTGGGTGTTTTGGGGGACAAAAATAATTTGACAGTACATGGGATGTTTGTGGAGCTGTCAGGATAAGCTGCAAAGATAACCATTGTTTATACCTGTTCTGGATGAACAAGTGAAGAGTGGTTGTTTGGGTTTTTTTGCAAAGATAAAATTTATTGTCCCTGTGGTAAATGTTCATTGCTTATATAAGTATGTTCTGATTTCTAGCTCAGCATAAGTCAGTATTTGTTTTTCACAGCAGTCAATACCCACAGTCCAAATATTTTTTTGAAAGTGGAACTACAGATGCTTACTTACGCCTTTGTATTGGAACGGTGGTACTATTTGGTCTATGTGTGTGCCTAAAGTCATAATTGCATGTGCTTGTGTCCTATAGCTGTTGCAAAAGTAGGTATTGTATATCCCATCAACCGATGATGCCTGCTTTAGTTCTTTGAATAATGGCTGTTTGGAAGTAATCAGTATTAACAGGTTTTAAAAGTATTTCAGGACTTGTTTAAGCTATGAATTTTTTATTTTTGCTTTTTCTTTTAGGTGGCCTGGCTTTAGCTCAAGTACTGTTTTTTTATGTGAAATACCTTGTTCTGTATGGTGTTCCTGCCCTCCTCCTTCAAATGGATGGACTCAAACCTCCAGCTCTGCCTTGCTGTGTGAGCCTGATGCACAGTTTCACTAAAATGTGGAGGTTAGTCGTTACTGCTTTTCAGACAGTTTATTACTGATACATGGTAGCCAGTGTATAAGAACATGCATGTGTATGTTCATGGTCACATGCATGTTTGCTTTTATGTCCTTGTGCTTTTTCTCTCACCCCCATGATTCATCTTTAGCACTTGCTAAATGAACTTCAATTTGATGGTTACTTTTTTCACGCTGCAGAGGGTAGGGGCAAGCATCCCTTTCAGCATTTTCATCCTCTTAATTATTAGAATTAGACTAAGCCTACTTAGCTTCACTAACATACTAATTATTTTTTCCAGATATCTATTAAATGGTTCATTTTTCAGTCTTGGTCTAAACCCCACATTTCAGCTAGATATTCTTCCAGAGAAGGAAAGGAAATGCTTGGTTAATCACCTGTGAGGAAAGCTGTAGCTATAACTTTAGTATGTAGAGTCATGCAGTAGAGAAAGTCTTCAACACATTAAAAATACTATGAAAAATGGTAATTGTTTATAATGTTTATAATTTCTGGATCCCCTTTGCTTCTAAAGAGTTTCAGCACAATATTTCACAAAAAAGTACCAGTTTTGAATCTTATGGTTGCTTTAAATCAGTGTTCACTGAAGTATTTTCCCTGAAAACTGTCTCCCAGGTACATTCTGCTTGCTGTTCAGCCTGTGTGTAACGGTGGATTCACTTGACTTCTCCCCTCCCTTGTTTCCCTCTGCAGGATCTCTAGTTCCTCCAGTCTGTGGGACGCCGTGCCCCAGACTTCTAGAAACATGACCTAAAATGATTTAGACTTGTCAGCTTTTTAGTGCAGAGGCTTGTCTTCTGTTGTGTTAGTGCAGAGCCTAGCACAATGGTGCTTACTCTGTTTGGTCTGACTGCTTTGTGATATGAAGAAAGCTTTTTCATTTTAGTCATTAAAACAGTGGTTCTGCTATTATCTAGAGCTTTATTGGATGAGATTCTAATTTTGTTTTCGGCTTGAAGCTGGTTGTAACAAGAAGGCTTTATAGTTTATAATAGTCGGCAACTGTAGACATGTAGTATTCAAAGAAATGCAGCAGAAATAGAGTGCAGAAAACGGATGAACTGTTAAAATTATTTGACCTATTGGCAAATGCCTTGGTTTAAATTCTCTTTCAGAGTTCGAACTGAACTTACGACCTACAGAGTTAATATAGAAATCTGTGTTTTCTACCAGGCACTCTCCTGAGAGCGGCATCTCTTGGCCTGCTGGCCCTTGCAAGCAGAGTTGCAAACAGCAGCGGTTTTTTTCCCTCCTCTCCCAGTTATTATTCCAGGGAATCTGTGTGTTCCTCTGGAGCTGCCAAATGAAACTGAACTTCAGCACAAATACTAATGACACTGCTATGTCAGGTAGTTGTAACAGACCATGAAAAGGTACTCTGAACATGCGAAGATGTGTGGTGTATCACAGTAAAAACATTGGGTATTCTTTAAAAAATATTCATAACACTTATAAGAAAATTGAAACTAGTATCTAAGCAGAAAGTTTAATTTTTTTTACAGAAGCAAAAAATATCAACTGCTGATATTTACCGCTTGCCCAAGTATTTCATTCATATATGTATCAAACATTTATTGCCAGAAATAATAAAATTATCTCATAGATGGGATATGTTTGTTTGCTTTGAAGGTTGAAAAAATCAGCTCATGTACAGCTGACTTGATTTCTTGCCCTCAAAGCTGTGTGGATAGTAGAATTTCCTATGGCTGCTAGTGAATTATGGGTCATTCTCAATTATCTAAGAAATCTCACATAGCTTGCCCTCTGAATCCCTGAATTATGATGCCCTTATGCCTTTTCAGTTAAACTCTTCAATCACTACTACCCAGAGGCTTTGCAGTCTTTTTATGTGTTTTGGTATCTTATATAGGAACATCAGTGTTAGAAGTGGGAATAGCCTTTGTTTCTAAACTGTATGATTGAACAGGACAGGAAGTGTGGAAATAATGGGTTTAGCATAAAAGCTAGCAAAAAATGGTGAAAGTAAATAGCTTGTGTTGTGAAGCCTTATGAACGGTGACACTGTGTTTACGTAAAGTGCTAAATACTTTTTTGTAGCTTGTGAATATGTGGACTTTTAAGTGAATGTTCCTAACAACTTTATCAGTGGGTCAAATTTAAATGTTAATAACACACTGCCTAGTTTTAAGCAGAGCACTCCCCACAGAGTGAGGAGATTTGTACCAGACTCTGTTTTCATAAAGTGGTAGCCTGGTAAAGCTTATTAAAGGCTCCTAGGGCCAGATTGGGAAATGGAGTGGGGTGAAATGAGCCAGATGACATGGAGTGCATCACTGTTACCTGCTGGTTGGCATCAGGGAGGCTGCTTGGAAAAAAGTGCTTATGTATGCTTGGCTTGCTCTTACCCTTCTTGCTGGTGTCTGCTTTAGGGTACTGTCAGAAACAGGGTATTATGCTAGCTAGGCTTTTGGAAGACGCAGTATTGCTATTTTTATGTCTCAAAGCTATTAGCAGTGCAGATTTTGAAGGAGAGAAGGTAGCCTGAAGAGAAAGACAACATGAATGTCTCAATGTAGCATATATTTGCATTCCTTACTAAGGAGTCTTCCACCACCAACTGGTTTCCTTTGAGCATAACAACAAAGCTTTTGATCTGATACATCCAGATCAGTGTCACTTATAATCAGTACATGCTGACACAATTCACTATGTGATACAGCAGGTGGCAGAGCTTTCAATCAGGAAGGTAAGAAAGATACCACAGTGTGTCTAAAATTTCTCTAGAGCTAAAAAGCAAAGCAGGTACTCTGCCTCCCTATTGATGGTACTAAACAATAAACCAAATTGTGTCCATTCAAACTTAAAAATAAAAGGCTTTAATTAAAAAGGAATTATCAACTTTATAGTAGATTCTGCCTAATTTGCATTTTATTTAATCAAGATAATCTCTTGAGTCAAAAAATCAGCAGTCTTGTTTACTGTCTCAAGACAAATACAGGTGTTGAATGTGTGTTACTGTGGCTTCATTTTACCAGGATATAATTATCTTGCTAAATATGCAGCTGCATAGCTAATGAATGCATGATAAATTTATTACTATTTGAAAGCTTAATTATAGCTGTGAAAAGGAGTTTCTGAGCTCCTGATTTCCAGATAGGGCAGCAGTTCAGTGACACACCAACTCAGAGTTTTTAATGTCATGAGGAATTAAAACTTGATTTTTGTTACCAAGGTTAAAAGCAAGGTAATGAATCGTGTGAGAGCAACCAATGTTGTTGGAAACTTGTAAGTGCTTTTAAAGAATTGGTCAAGGCTGATGTCTGCCATACAACTTCTCAGGCTGGGGGGAGGGGGGGAAATTGTGTAGTGCAACTAGGAAAAGTTGTGGTACTGCTGAAACTTGCAAATTAGTTCAATATGGAAAAATATCCTAGTGGAGGAGTAAGGGTGTGGAAACTACAGAAACAGTAGATAGCACGTAACTAAATCCTGTATCAATTTTGACATATCGGTAAATGACTTTGGCAATGTATTCCACAAAGAAACTTGTCAGTTCATAAATGAAGACAACATTTAGCACAGATGCTGCTCATGGAAAAATAATCATGCTTCCATTTTTATGTTTCCATACTACGTTACTGAGTGTGGCGAGTGCTTTTCTGCAAAGATGTTGGACACATTGATCAGATGTGTTTTGACATGCCATGGGAACAGCATGGCATAAGAAACCGGTTATCTCTGGTCATAGACTGATATGAAATGTGCAGAAGCACAACTCCTCTTCTTCTCTGCCTTTCCACCTTGAAATTTGCATATTCCGAAGTATCTTATCCCAAAATAATTTGGAGACAAGTGTGTTGGGGACAAATTGTGCTAAAACTTTATGCATGTTTAATATAGGTTAGCCTCAGCAAGGGTAGAGGTTTTTCAGGAAGGCAGTAAGAAGTAGTATTTGAAAGGTAGATTTCACAGGAAACAGAATTTCATCCAGAATAAAGAAAATGGAGTTGAAGAAATGCTGCCAGATAAAAACAAAATAATGCAATGATGGAGAAAGATCTGGCCACTTTCAACTACTATGCTGTAAGTTCTAGATTCCACCTTGTTTGGTCAAGAATCGGGGTGTTAAATACAGGAGTCTGACATAAGTCAAACCCCCCATTTTCTTGCATGAGTGGACTAGGAGGGCTGTATTTTGCATATACAGACACATACACACTTTTATATGAACACATGTTAAGTTTATCCCACAGATGCTTTGGTGACATCCAAAAATGGCGTCTGGGTTATGATCTGAAAGAAATTGTCTGCAGTTCAGTCTGGTTTACCTGCCTCATTATTGCAAAAGCATTGCTTGCCTTATATGAGAAAAGTGGTCTATATGCAAGGTCTCACTGAATTGCTCAAAATTATAGATTAGAATTTTGCTGTAGGCTAATTGCATTCTCAGCTATAACCATGCCATAGAAAATGGATCTACAAATGAAAATGTAATCTCATCTGCATCTGTTTCTTCCTCATCCTGATACTTTTTGTCTACCTTCACTGCTGTTCTTGAAGCCTTCCCCCCTCTGGAAACAGTTCCTTGTGTATGTCTATCAGAAAGGACCATACAGGGTATTTTCCCTTCCTTTCAGACTCTTTTCTGGGAAAAGACAAGCCTGATACTGATGTTATGTGTGAGTGCGAGCACAAGAGATCACTGTGACCACATGCAGTAATTTTGGAATGATGAATAGCAAGCAAAAACTTACCATCTCTTATTTCTGGCTTAAACACTTGATAGTATTTACATCTAATTGCCTATTCTTAGTTTGTGGTGAGGACTGGAATAGATTTTTTTAAACAAGGAAAGTGGATATTTTCTGACCTGTGTGTAGGGGGGGAAAGTAATATTTAAGTCCGTTTTCACCGGCGCTTCTCATGATCCCAGCCCAGTTTATCATGTACTTCCCTTGTTTGGGCTTCTGATTTTTCTACTGGAGTAAATGATTTTGGGAGTTAACTTATTAAATATATCAAGATGAGTAAGCTGCTGAAAGGCTTTGTTATAAGATATTAAGGAAATTTAAATAAGATCAGAAATGGTGTTTCTGTCAATGCTTGATTTGGGAGGCTTGCCTCCTTAAATTCCCAAATAGCCAATGTCTGGCACAAGTTAACACAAACACAATTGTCCAGCTGTAACTGCTACAGCTGTGTGGAGTCAGGATGACATCCCTGCCTCTGGGCTCAGAAAATGGTGCCGTTAAGTTTAGGGGCTTGTACTCTAACAAACTCCTGTGGAAGGCTCTTGCTTTCTGTGAGTATTGTAGTGCTCTTTTGCTGTGGTGTTTCTGGATAAGTTGACGGATGATCTGAAATTTGAGATAGCAGGTTTTCTCCCTCTATTTCTCCTTCCTATGAGTTTAGTTCTCTGATTATATGCTAGTAATAACAGCAAATCGCTGTTGTGCAATCTGTCATTTAGAGGTAATTACAAGGGAAAAAGGAAGGATGCTAAATGATGGGTCGTAAACTCCTTCCCGTGGCAGGTATCCTCAGGAGTCAGTTAAGTTGCAAATCCTTGAAAAATTTGCACGAGGGAAGGAGAGGCAGGCAGTGAAAAGGAACTCCACATCTCCATGGCAGTGTGACAGAAGGGGTTCAGCGTGGATCACCCAGAGCCTGGTAGAAGTTTGAATGGCACATCCAGATCTGTGGCTCAGACCTGCTGCCCACCTTGCTGTGGAAGGGGTTGCAGCAGCAGCAACAGCTGCTTCCTAAAGCTACAGGAGGACCTTCACTGGGGTTCTGTGCCTGGGGAGAGGATGCTGTCTGGGAATCAGAGCAGGGATGCTGGGCCAAGCCTACTTGTGCGATGAACAGAGAATCTCATTTTAAGTGCTATAAATGGCCTAGAAGTCAGCTTCAAGAGGATCAGGTATTTTGAGGTGATCTGTTTTGTATCTATACTATAGTTCTAGACAGCTATGTTTTTGAAAGCTCTCTACTCCATGCCTCTGGTGGGACTTACCCAGCAGCTGGAACTGAGAGACAAGAAAAGGAAGGACAGGCTTATGAATATTTCCCTTTCCTCTGGAGATTAGGAGTGTCACTTCTGGTATATTTCCAGCCTTTGATATTTTCAAAGAAGAAGTTGTCCACTGTGTTTTAGACAGCATATCGGGTAAAACAAATGTCTTTTAATGATCTAGCTTCTCACTAGTTTTAATCTTAAAAAATGTTAATGCTGCAGCGTTTCTATTTAAAAATCAAAAGGCACCTTTCCTCACCCTGTATTTTTAGAGATGATCTCTTAAATATGAAAAAAGATTATTTAAAAGGATAGTTGGATTAAATAGAATTACACCCATAGTGTTGAAATGGCCTAGTGCTCATGAATAAGGGGAAATTGTATTGAAATCTGAAGAATAGAAGAAATCAATATTGCCGAAGTGGGCATTGACGTATTTGGACTTCTGCACATGAGCCATGTTAAGCCTTCTTTTGCAAACTTTAACACCCTGAAGCCGTAAGATCTGGGTTTGTGTGTCCTGTCTGGACAAGTACACTGAATCGGATCCCAAATCAGTAGTAAAAATATCATGCATAAGAACAGTTTTGTCATGGAAGGCTTGTGTTTGCATATATTTGTGGATGATATGCTTTAAAAAGCTTAAAGAATATTCGTTTTCATTCTTGAGAAGCTTTTTATGTGGTCTTTGAAGATGCTGGGTGAGAGTCTTAGGAAAGGGCTCTTCCCCCCCCTCCCCCTTCTGTTGGTACCTAAGGACTAGGTTTGAATGTGAGGCAGATCTTGCTGTATGTCCTTGCCACCTACAACTCCTGTGGTACTTCTAAGCAGTATGCTCCTGTGTGAAATACAAAACTACTGTGTGGAGTAACAGCTGGAGTCAGGGTGGTCTTTTGAAGAGGAGAACCCTCCTTAGAAAGGCTATGGAGTCGTACGTAATGTTTAAATGTTGCACCTGCTTGTTAATATCAGAATACTTAAGCTGCTTGCCCAAAAGTTGGGCATTTAATTGCAGAATTAGTGCATGTTTTTTAGCAGTGGAATAACTTGTTTCTAAGTTGAAAAATAACACTTTTCCCCGATTTACTTGTATTTTTTATTAACTGTTGTGATGCTTAAAGCCGAGCATTGATCTGTGACACATTATTTTTAGCTAATGTGTCACCTGAATATGTGAAAGATGCTTTAGTTCTGGACTGGTTAGTCATTCTCTCACTGAGAGCAACAAAAGATTTAACTGCTTTTGACGTCAGCCCAATTAGTGCATGCTACAGTTCTTATTTATGTACAGCTTAATTTGCTGGTTATATTAAAACTTTAAAAGGCTCCTTAAATCTCTTCAGTAGAGGAAAAAAAATCTATTATTTGTCTCTTTGGAGTGTAAAAAGAGACAATAATGAAGCACCCTAATCCTTCTTGGGTCTAAATTGAATAATTACTGGAAATTTATTTGTGTAGTGACTGCTTTGTTACTGTAATTTGAAATTGCTGGGCTTTTTTAACAACCAAGCTAAGCCCACCTACTGCTGATCACCCATGAAGCCCATTCTTTGCAGTATTTGACATGAGCTCTGCATGGATACAAACTATTGCTGCTGCTCACATTTGGCAAACAGCACTCTGCCTGCTGACAACCACTGTAGAAAATGAGTAATGGCTATTAATAAACTTCATTGTTCTGTTTGCAGTAAGGATAGGTATCTCATAGTAATTGGACAATGATGCTGCATTGCAGGAGTCTTACTCGAGGAAAACTGAAGGAGAACTTACCCTATGGGAGTTTGCCACTAATGGGCATTAGATTTCATCCACTCTCCATGAGCTACCACAGGCTTTTAAAGAAACAGGGAAGGTATAAAATTACAGTAATATTTCTTCTGAAGGGTTCTGGGAGAGATTAACGGAATACAAATGAGATTTACTCTTTTTAAGAAAGTGTCTGCTGAACTCTATCACCAAGATCCAGTGTGACGGATACGTGAGAAACAGAACTAATTTCTAGTCTTAAAGCCTACTAAGTAGGCGGACCTGTGTGTAATCTTACATTAACACTGGCGATGACTGATGCCTGCTTAAAGTTCTGCTTGTCTCTCTGGCCAGGAGATTGCAAAGGTGCGGCGAAGTCACTGCCTAGAATCATTAAAACTTTCCTCAGGCTTTCTGATATAATACAAGTTGTATGTTTAAATTGAAATGAAACAACAAAACATATTGGGTCGTGGATCCAATTTGTAGGCTGGAGGCCGCTAGCAGTTTGTGAAGTCTTTGTGTGGTCAACAAAAGAACTTTTTCCTTGTGGCTGTCTTATTGTAGATTATTTTTGCTATGCAGGTCTCCAGCCTGAGCTCCCAGCTAATAACTGAAACTCCACAGATGAAGCTTTGGGACTTAGTGATATTTTCTACTCGGAGGTGAAGGTGTCTCTAACAAAATGTATACCGAAGTTGGACTGTATCCTACATTATACAGGCTGTCCAGAGTCAGTCCAGGTATTTCTGCTTCTGTTGAAATCCATGAGGGTTTTGCTGCTGATTCTGACTGGGTCAGGATTTCATTGTTGATTTCCACCATTCTCATAGGTACGGGAAGCTTCTCCTTGCGATGCTATGCAGGAAATACTTTGCAAGTAAAATGTCTAGGGTTTGCTCTGTTCAATCTAAGAGTACTTTGTAAATATGTGATTACTTTTTTTGTGAAGTAAGGTGAATGTTTATGCATAGGCTGTATTGGTGCTGAAGAGCTCTACAGCACTGAGCAGGAACTCCAGATGGAGGCATCTGGCACAAGTTGAACGCGGTGGCAGCTTTGGTTATTCTAATAATGGAGGAAACCAAAAGGCAACTTTGTACTGTTGAACCATTCCAGGAAGAAATAGAACAGAAATTCAAAGTGTTTTATCTAAGCATGAAGTGTTAAAATTCCAGTATGTCCCTAAGCAAGTGTCAGAGAATGATAAAGATATCTTCATGTATGTACAGGTCCTGCTTATTGTTACTGTAACAAGAAATTGCTTGTCAAAGACATGATATAAAAACATTTGACATTCTTCATATTTTTTTCTCTCAAATAACAGATTTTTATTTTTTACTCTTAGCTGCATTTTTACATTGAGATGAAAGAAAGCTGCTACTACTAGTGTGCTGCATTGCAGATGGTTAAAACTTAAAATCAAAGCTCACAAACAAAAGACAGTCCATTGAAGCTTGAGATTTAGGCTTAAGCAGGTTCTTAAGATCTTGATGTTTAAAAGAACATTGAATTCACTTAAACAGGAATTTTCTCAATAGGTTGAGCCAGGGTTTGCTTCATTGTATGTTGCATGGTACGAACAGACATACTTTGTTTTTTTGCATAGGAAATGATAGGATTTGTTATTGTTTATCTTGAAGGAATGCCAAAAAAGCTCCATATATGTATTTGTTCCTAATTCCAATACTCTCAGTGGGCAGACTGTAAAATCTGTATGTGGGTGAAATTCACCAAGTGTTTGCACTGATTGAAAGGCTGAAGTGAAAAATGAGAGCTCCAAGAACTTACTTGTATGTAGCAAAAGAGTTCCTAGAAAATGTTGCAATGTGATTTTCAAGGCTCAGTGTCCGAAAGTATATTCCATAGTTTGGGTAATAGATAAATCCAAATGGGTTGTTGGATTGGGTCTCATTTTTCATCATGCGCCTTCCCACCTTCATTTTAGAAACTAACAACACTAAACAGTCTGGGCTTTTTAGATTAATATTTTCAGTTTGCTTGCTGTATTTATTTTCTCTGTAAAATATCTTCTGTGAAAGTGTAATTTTTTTCTATTTTAAGTTGTGCATCTGCTTTCTAAATAGTTTATGCTAGCATGGTGGCAGTTATATTATTTACAAAGAAGTGTGCTGATTGTCACTGAAGAGACAAGCTTTGCTATGAAGGTGTAGGTTTCGAGTAAACTTTCAGAAAACAATATGTCTGAATAAATGCAAGCTATAGACAGGCAAAGTGTCTTTTAAAAATATGGATGGCTTTCCCAGATCTTTAATTAATAATGAAGATGATGAATCAATTGGTAGCAGTCACTACTTGAAAAAATACTTATTCTACTTTGCAGGTATACCCCCTCTAGGGGATTTGCTTTAGCAAAGTTTTATAGTTCATTGAGACATTAAATAATAGCACTTAGAAAACCTGCATATAGACTTCGCTATCTGCTTTGCCTGTAGTAATCTTATTCTTCAGACAAGACTCTAAAACATGTTTCAGACTTACGTTGCACACTTGTAATTATTTGTAATTTGGAAGCTTTTATTTTTGAGGGATTGCCAGCTGGGGAGGTTGCCACAGGCAGCATTGGAAGAAAGGTGAGCAGAAATAGGAGGACCCAGAAAAGTAGTTTAGAACTGCTAAATGGTGGGACATCTGTCAGGGGAATTCTTTCGTTTACGTATCTCTTGGGCATCCCTGCTGTAAGACATTGCTTGAGAAAGAGGGACAATGAAGCAACTTAAGAGCATTGTGGTAGTGAAAGCAGCTGTTGTTCAATGATGTCTCAGTCTCCAGTGCAAAATGTTCTGGTGTGGTAGAGACTCTTGGTCAGCAGCTCACCGGCAAAACGCCAGATTTATTTGCAAAGACTGCTAATGGAAGTGCTGGTCTTGCAAGCACTGTTCTACAGTTAAATAGGACGGGCTGCTCTGAGGATATGTGAATGAGTTAGACTTTCTGATGTCAAGTTTAGCCACATTGGTAAAAGGAAGGACTGAGAACCGTTGTTGAAACATTGCAGTAACTACAATGCTTCTTTTAAGAGATGGTGAATACCCACAGGTTAGCGGGCACTGAAGCTATAATAAATAACCCACTTGTTGGATTTCATCACCACCATAAATGGCAACTAGTCTAACTGATTTGAAGAGATTTAAGTGCAATTATTATATTGTTTGCTCCAGTGAATTGTGGGGTAGTGCTGCTACTGAACTCCTTTCCTGCTTATAGAAATCACACCATTCCTTTCTGCATTCAAAAGTGTTCATGTTCCAGCAGCGACATGACTGATTTTAAGGTGTCCGGGATATTTCTGTCTACAATGCAAAACGGTCTCTGGGCACACAGTATCACATTTATCTGTCTCCATCTACGTTACTGATTTTGAACTCTTTACAAATGGCAAACTATCTACCTAGATCTACTCCCCTGAAGGTAGGGCCCAAAGTTAGAATCATGCCACTATCTGCTTTTCAGAGTGGTGATGTACCGCCTGCTTGCAGTGGGCATCTTTGCTGAAGTGCATGGTGTTAGCCAAATGCTTCTCAGATTATGCTACACCTTGCATGATTTGTTGTGCTTTGGTTCCAGGAATAGCGTGTACAGCCCAGCAATCCTGGGGAGGAACTGACAGAAAACAAAGCTGTGCTGCTTTCTCTTCAGCACATGGTTTAAAAATATGGATATATGAAATCAGGGTTTGGCAACTCAAATTATTGCAATTCGTTTCATAAAAAATGGTTCTAGTAATGAGCTTAACTTTAAATTGATTCATATGATCCTGACACGTGCTTGGCACTTACAGGGTTTTTTACGCTGTAAGTCGTTGGGAATGAGGTCTCACAATCAAACCTTGTTGTGAGATGGGGGTCCTTTAGCCATCACACTGGAATAATGAATTGTAGTCCCTAACACAGCTAATGAGTAGCGGTTTTCATCTAGGTAGGTGTGGGATCAGGTCCTTTGTCCTGGTTTCGGCTGGGATAGAGTTAATTTTCCTCCTAGTAGCTGGTACAGTGCTGTGTTTTGGATTTAGGATGAGAATAATGTTGATAACACACCGATGGTTTAGTTGTTGCTAAGTAGTGCTTACACTAGGCAAGGACTTCTCAGCTTCCCATGCCCTGCCGACTGAGAAGGCTGGAGGTGCACAAGAAGCTGGGAGGGGGCACAGCCAGGACAGCTGACCCCAACTGGCCAAAGGGACATTCCATACCATGTGACGTCATGCTCAGTACATAAACTGGGGGGAGTTAGCTGGGGGGCGGTGACCGCTGCTCGGGAACTGGCTGGGCATTAGTCGGTGGGTGGTGAGCAACTGCATTGTGCACGACTTATTTTGTATATTCTTTTATCATCATTAATATTATTTTCCCTTCCTTTTCTGTCCTATTAAACTTTCTTTATCTCAACACACAAACTTTACTTTTTTTTCCTGATTCTCTCCTCCATCCCACGGCTGGGGGGGAGTGGGCGAATGGCTGTGTGGTGTTCAGCTGCTTGCCAGGTTAAACCACAACATCCTTAAATAACATAGGCTGGCATAACTTCATTGAATTTGAAAGTTGTATACTAAAGGCTCACACAACTCCTCTGCTGAGGAACCAGAGTTTAGACCGCAGTTTGTGGAAAGTGGGACCATAAACAATCCATTGGATAACATAGGCTTATGAAGAGTGCTGACCAGGGTGGACATTTGGACGGTGAAGCTCAGGAAACAAGAGTCTGTCACTGCATGTCAATCTGTAGCTCCACTGGGAGCCACCCTGTCTGCTGACCTGTGCTGAGCTCAGGGCATGTGGCCATGAAAGCATGAACCAGCTCCCGGGAGAAGGTCCTGACCCGTTTTTGGTCCTGATTTATATCGGTATGCACCAGCCTGCAATAGGCAGATACAGCTGAAGAACCATGCAGCACAGCACTCTTCAGTGGCAAGTGGTGGGCACAGGATTTCAAAATAAGGTCCAACTATAAGGAAATTGGACAGATGGAAATCTCAGAGTGAGTCCAAAGTACCCATGACACAAGGTGGAAACAGATGACTGGCTTCTCTGATACCGTAATCGCAGCATGAACAGAAACTTGTAGCAGTTTTGCTCATCTGGCTTTCAGATATGTATATATGCCTTTTTGCATCCTGGGGACAAAAAGAGGGGTTTTGTACTTTTTTTTTGGTGAATCATCAGGATTACAATTTCAATGCATGTGCTATTGCTATTGACTGTGGTTCACACCAGCATGTTTCTCCCTTTTCATACCTTTTCTATATAAGAAGACTTTTTTTTCCCCTCCCCCCTGTGCGCGCCCCCCCCCCAATCAGCTTTGTGCTGAATGCAAATTTGGAGGCAGCTTGTTGCATTATGCATTTAGCTTTCAAAGCAGAAACTGCACGTCTGTGAAATAGTTTTGAAAATGTACCTTGAGGAGAGAGATGTATGCTTGCAGGCAGATATTTCAAAGGTTGTGTTTTGGAAGATTGTATTTTGGAAAAGGTCCTTGTTGGTTTAGTATATGTATATTGTTGATCACTGATTTCTAGCTGATGTACTGGGAAAAGATGAATTTGATTAGGAAGGATTATATGTATAATCTTTTGTTGAAATGTATCGGAAACTAAACTTCCATGCTTAACAAAGCATTAAAGTTGCGTACAGAACTGTGATTCAAAACTGCCCTTCAGAGGAACAGAATTAGAGACATTTTTATAAAGAAAATAGCTATCAAATTGTCTGCAATGAGTAACTTGATTATGAAATGGAGGTTACGTATATCTCCCCTTTATTGTTCCACTGACTAGTCAAGATTTTGCCCTATTCAAAGACTACCATTACTATTTTGATAAACTAGACTTTACCCATTATTTCTCAAAAAATTAAAATGTTATATTGCTACTGACATTTGAGCAGTATAGAGAATTTAACTGGCAAATCACTTTTTACTTGTATTGCTATGGATATCCTTTCCCTTGTTATTTTAGGTTTTAATTAAAACCTTTATTTTAGAAAATTATGCTTGTTATAGGATTTCAAAAAGCTTTTGTGAAACTTTATGTAACTGAGGCACCCTAAATTGCAAGGGCTACCAGATAAATCCTGTATTTTGTGGAGAAGCTCAGGATTGAACAAGCTGTATGAAGTTGATTATAAGTTATGTTGCAATATCAAGTAAATATGGGTGTACTTTATAGGCAGTAGATAATCATGTCCGTGTATATATGGCGGGTGTAATTGAGTTGATTGTGGGGAGCACCCTGTCATGCCTGACAGTTGTGATGTTGAAGGGATCACTATGAAATTTTTAATACAAATGCAGTGTGATTACTTGTTCTTTTTTCATTTAATGAAGTTGCTTATTCCACCCCCAAGTTGCAGTCTGAACACTGCTATATAAAGCCTCTTTACCCCTTGTTAACTTTTCCATCTGAGATTGGAGGGATTAATTACATCTACCAGATCTGTTTCCATTGCTACTTCACTGTATTTCCATTTCACTTGTTGACTTAAATGCAGTATGTATTTAAATATGAACAAGCAGAATGGTTGAAAGTGTTTGTGGTAGTGTTTTGTCAAAACCAGCCTCCCATAATCCTAGCTTTGCAGTATTTTTGCCTTGCACAACATGTCTATTCATTATCCTAGGTGCTTAAAAGTGTATGTACCCAATATCCATAGCCTTAAGTAATGCAACTATTTCTCCCATTTACAGTTTGAAATTGTTCGGCCTTGTTGTTCTTGCTTTTGGAACTAATCAATGATACTGTCCTGAGGTGTCTTTAAGATCTAGGTGCACACTCTGATGCTACTGTATATCCTCATAATTGTGTTGGTCATAGTGTAGTGTTACATCTTTAAATGACTGCTTACACTGTTGAGAGCTCAAGATCTTAGTCAGTTGAAATGTATCAGTACAGCATCGAACTGAGGAATAATGGGGCCTGTCTGTCTACGCTGAGTTATACCTAGTGAGGCCCTGATCTTTTTTCCCCTTTTCATTTATTCTAATAAATTGTTTCTATGCATGTTCATTTTCAATACTGAATATTTTGTGGAAATATTTTAATAGCTAAAGCCCATATGAAATAATGCACTTTGCTATTAAAAAAGATTTATCACTATGTTTTGGAAAGAGTGAAAAATGAGCGAAAAGATGGCATGTAAGTCCACAGCAAACTGTCTCATTTTCCCTCCCTGTCTGAACCCACTCTGCCTCAGCTTTGTCCACCCCAACCTCCTTCAGCTCTGATCATCTCAAGTTAGCAGGACCATTCAGTTTCTATGCTCATTGTAGGCCAAGTCCTTCTGGCTTTTGGTTCAGTGTCAAAAGCAGTGAATTTTTTTTATGCTCTACATCCCTGTCCACAAGAAGCTCAGTTATTGTGTCCCTTCAGAGACGACAGCAGACTTGGTCATTGCCATCAGAGAATAGCTAGGAGAACTTGAAAAGATGAGCTTGACTGAAGATGTGTAAGATGGCTGTTCAGCATACAGCTGTTCCCTGGAACTGTACAAGTTTCTTCTTCTCCCCATCCCAGCAGAAACATGCTGAAGTGCTTGGTCCTAGGAAGAAAAGTTTTTCAGAGATATAAATACAGACTGTGGGCAGCTCTGATACAGAAGACTGTCTGTACAATACAGAATATTTTAGTGAAGAGGGGTAGCCAAATTACAGTATGTGTCCAGGCAGGAAGAATGCAGAAAGATAACTGGATACACTTCATGCGGTATAATTACACAGTAGTACAACAATAATGTAAAATGGGAAATTATTTTAGGAAAGGAATGTGAAAATACAGGTTTAATAATGACCATGTGCATGTTCCTAGCAGAATATTTTTTTTTTCTGTTGCAAGGCAGCTTTTAAGTGAGAAATTTGTTCCCCTCCTCTCTGCCCTGCTGAACCAGTGGACTTTCCCTCCCTGTTAACTCCTAGAATTTCTACAGCTCTATCTATCTCCTGTTATCAGGATGCCATTAACTATCTGATAACTTCTCTGGCAGTTTCAGGTAGAAGGCAGCACACTGCAAGCAATACTGTTAAAATAAAACCATGTTGTACTCAAATGATCAGTTAGGCTTTTTTGGAACAGGATGCTCAAGAGCTTAGTATATGCCAAAATGTTTTCTGTGTACAGAATGTAAGCCCATTTCAGAGCAAGTCCAGCACTGGAAATAAGACATTTGCATTTTCCAGTTGTGCCATTATGCACACAGCTAATCTGGGATTACATTGACGGTCCCATAAAACCGGCACTTACTTCAGATAGTAGGTAAATGTCTCAAATCAGCAGATACCTTCCTGTAGTGTCAAAGATTTGCTAGTACATTGTTGATGAACTTGATTCTCCTGAGCTGGCTGAGGGATGGAGGAAACAGAAAAGGGAAAGAAACACTGGCGCTAACTGCCAGTGTATGTTGTTAGTGCTGAAGTTTGCAGGCATGGTTCCTGTAATTTAGTGTGATCTAACTTGTACTTACTGTCAAAAGTCCTCAAAGTTATTTTCCTTACCAGATCTAAGCGGAACACTCTTGCAAGGCTCGCTTCTCGGTATATTCTGTGTATCTGAAGGAGACATAAGGGGGTTCTTTGATTATTCTGTATCATGGAGAGAATTCACAGCAATCACTTGCATTTTAGTGCAGTACAGAGCAGAAGAGGGGAAAGAAAGGATTCCACAGTAGTTTTGCGTAGAGGATCTACCTGCATATGACAGGAAATATGCAGACTCACTGGTCATCAGGAATATTAAAAAAATATTTCCAGTAGCAGAATATACACAATTTATGCTTTGTGGGTTATACTACTATGAATGTTACTGCTTTATTGAAGAAATACTCAACCAAGGAATTTGTGAGCTTTTTAATATGCATCTAAATCTGTCCATATGATGATCATCTTAATTTTCACGTCATTACAGAAAGGAAATTGTATATTACACTTTTGCTTCTGTTTTATCAATTCCAGTAATTTTATATTTATCTTTGGTATTATTGATTGTTTTGAAATAGTGTTTGTACAATACCCAACAGAGTAGTATTTTTTAAAATAATTAAAATATGGTGAATCTTTTTTTTTTGCAGAAGTTTTGACGTTGGGCTACATCGCTTTCTGGTCAGGTAAGCTAATGCCTATTTTGAATTGCAATTCCATATTAAAAAGTGTTTCTGTTGCTGTAAGTAGAGATGGCCATGTGAACTCAGTACTACTTGATATTTTCTATGGCAAGATCCTCTTTCATCTTCCACTATTAGTTCGAAAAACTTTAACTACTTGGCTTGGATATCTACCCAATGTCAATCTCTAAGGAACCTCTTAAGGTGTCCTTCAGGAAAACCTTGACTCAGGAAATTTCAGTGGCAGTGTTCCACTCATTCCTGAGGAAATCTTAATTTTTCTTGTACTGAAGAAAAACTTCTTTAAAGTTTTTTCCACTGGTAACTCAAGTACCTTCATACCTTCTAATAAGGGCTTGAATTTTATAGAAAATTGTGACTGTGGAGGGGAGTCTTATTTTCTCAATAGAAAACTTGATTGATTCAATGCACGGGTTGGACTGTGTTCTGAAGATGAATAAGGAAAGTGGAATAATTGTTGTGTGTTTTGTTTGACATTTAGAGGAATGCAATGATTAAAGCAGGGCACTTCAACAAGAAAAGGGAGGTTAATGCATTTGAATGCTACACTGAGGAACTGTTTTTGCTGTTTGAAGTTCTTTTGTGTGAGCAAAGTCACAAGTGTTCACTAAGAATATGTTTGCATTAATTTTTAATAACATACCTATCACTGTCTACTGATCTTTACAAAGAAGTGCGATGTGTACCATGAAAGATGAAGTTTGCCGTGGTCTTCAGGCCCATAGAGAATTCATTCTATCAGTTATTTCATCCCACTAAAATGTTGCTGTATCCATCTGTGAAGAACTTTACCCTGGAAGAATGAACCCAGTATGTGAGCCAGAGCCTGCTGTTTGGGTCCTGCCATGAGGATCAGGTGATGTTAGGCTTCCCTTGATTTGGCCTTCCTACTGAACTCATTATTTTAGGCTACTTTGTCATATTTTCTGGATAAAGACTTTGTTCACACTTCACACTCATGAGTCCTTGTGGCAGAGGCTTTCAGCACTGATTCACAGACTCCCAGAGCTCTAACAGGTTGATAGCTCCTGATTGCTTTTCACTCCTCTGGTCACTCACTTGAAGCATGTATTTTCTAATGTTTTCAGAACCCTGCTAATTGCTGTTGACTGTAGCTAGTAAAAGAAGCATGTAGCTCCAGACAGAATGATAAATGCCTGGAAGCATTTCTCTGCCTTAGGCTCAGCATCACTTGTAAGTGTTCTTTTAGCTTTGTCCTCTGACGTATCTAAGATACTCCTTGCAGATTCAGCTTATCTAGATTATCAGTACCATGGCTAAATCCAGGAAAAAATGGTAATTCTCTGTCCGAGGTCTGGGTGCCAACTGGACAATAATTCAAAGGGTACATCTTAAAGGGAAGAATACTGGGTAGTACCACATTGAACACCATGCTTTTGTGGTTTAAACTAAATACAAAAAACATGAAAGACATGAGATCACACAAAGCCTATGTCAGAGGGAAAATCAGGTTTGTTTTAAGGTTGCACAGGCAAACCCCTATCCTGATATCTCAACCTTTGAGCAGTAGGCTTTGTAACATTAGTTATTTTTGTGTATTTCTCTGCATGTAACGTGACAGCTTTTAACAGACAGCTCTCTTCACTAAAGCCATAGTGTCAATATTGCTGAAGATATATGTATTTCAGTGTGTAGATTTAGTTTTCAGACTACTGAATGTATTTACGTTCTGGTATCAGTTCTACAAAATTAGTTACATCTATATTTTGACCAGCAGATTGATTTTTTTTTTTTAAATAATCATATAAGAAATGGAAATCATCATATTAAGAAATGGTTTAAAAGTATGCTACTGTTGTAAAGGGAATACAGTGCACAAGAAGGTCTCCTGGGAATGCGGACAATTACTTAACCAAGAATAGAATCATGGTAAGCATTGATGTACTAAGTTTGAGCCCCCGGTAATGCTTCTGCCACAAAATATGCTTTCACTTGCTTCATACAAAGAATGTAATAAGATATTATTCTCTTATACTACGTTGTCTTACATCCTGTGGAGATGCAGTATTGGAGTTCTATGCTTGTGCAATCCCTGGACCGCAAATAGCCATTGAATTTGAATGAGTTGAATGTAGTCTTTGACTAATGTGTTGCTTTTTTCAAAGCCAACTGTGGGTTCTATGCAGTGTGGTGTTCTAACCTTAGAAAGCTTTAATACTTCATTCTCAGTCTGTCACCTACTCCTGTTAACAACTTGAGGAGCCATTCAGATACTTTCTCTGTAACTGTACTGCTAAGGAGGAAATATTGTTCCCTTCTGTTGTAGCAGTATGAGTTTTCCTTGGGTTTCCTTAACTAAAAAAAACCCTTTCCTTTGTTTAGTAGATGACTTCTGGACTAGGAAACAGAGGACTTGGTGTTACATCTCTGCTGTTGGTCTGCCATGTGACCTTTAGAAAGTTGTTGCCTTTGTTTTTGCCTATTTAGACAGTCTCCACTCCTGAGAACTTGCAGATCTTCTTCTGTGTTCGTATAGTATCTGTCACAAATGGTCCTCTTCACAGTTTGGGTTTCTATGTGTGAAATACAAACAGTGGGGGAGGAAAAAAAAAAACCCCAAACAAAAACCAAACAAATGAGAGCTGCAGGAAGTGTTGAAAAATCTATGAATTGAGATTTGAAATGTTCAAGAGATACTATATTGTTTTAAATATAAGGACACCACCCCGCAGTGGAACAGGGAACCCAGTATGACACTTTCAAATATAAAATGCAGGGCCAACAAAACTAAAAACAGTCTCTGCTAAAAGGACAATCTGTGCCTAATTACTTATTAAAATGCTGATTGAAGGGACTAGGATGTACGTAGCCTGGCATACAGTCAATGGTTTGTCCAAGTGAAGCATGACACAAAGTATGACATTTACAGCTATACAGCTTCTTCTGTGTTCTTAGCAAAAAATAAATGTAAAACAATTTCTGTCCATCCATCTAGCTGTGGCTTGAACTATGCTTCTGATATGGTTTTTAAGATAGCCCAGAAAGGTTTAAAAATGCCATCTTCTAAAATGTATTTGTTATTGAAAAGTGTATATTATACTGAAATGGCTAATTATGTGGTGTTTTCTGGCTTGGGCTGAACTGGATTGTAGGACTAGATTTCTAATCACTTGCATGCTGAAATATGGTGGCATCATGGAACTACTATTTGTGAAATTAAAGTGTAATTGAGTACGTTGGGGTCTGGGCCTTGAACACTTGTTAGCTACACCATAGTGTTTGAAGTGGGGATCCTGGAAATTCATGGGCGAAAGATCAGTAATTTCATGATGAAAACTGGGTTTTGATACTACCCATTAAAAATGTACTACCATACTTGGAAGGTCATTTGCCTACTGTTCTCACACAATGATATAAAAGAAAGTATTTGTTACTTTTAGGATCAGCAAAATTATTAATCAATGTTACTTAAATCACACAAGTACTATACAAGCATAGTAATATTTTTTTCATTGTGACTACAGGAAAAGCTACCCTGTTTCTCCTAAATCTAAGCATTCTCAGAATGGAGCAATGGTTGCATTTTCAGAGTTCAAAATGCATAAAAATAGCCTTTGGGGTAGCAGTTTAGAGGGGAAAAAGCAAGAGAGGCTGCCTGGTGCTGTTTGCTCACTGAAGCTCTTTTATCCAGGCATTTCATCCAGTGCTGAGAACACGGCATTGGATGAAATAAGATCATGAACATACGAGAATATTTACTGTCCTAATGCCAAACAGTGCTTCCTTCAGGGCAACACTGATGAGGGCAGTGGAGAAGAATGACTGTTCCTGGAGATATGATCCTTTTGAGAAATTGCCATGCTTTCAGCACTGCTGTGCCTTTGAAAAAGTGTGAATCATACTCATTTCAGTACAGATCTGGCTTTGAAAAGAGCTGCAGGACCACACACCCCCAATGTCTCCCAAAGGTGTCCATCTGTTAGCAGTGCTCACAGCTCACCCCATGGTTTGCAATTACTTTAGCTTGTTTAGTGTTGCAGGTTATTTAGGTTTAGCTTATGACCTGGTGCAAAGGTTCTCCAAATACAAAACTTGAAAATCACCCCCTTTTCTAGTTTTCTCAGGTGAAGCAAGGCATAGTTGAGCTCTGGGATCAAAATTTAGTATGTGTTGCTACCTCTATTCATTTTTAGTTAGAAACAGGGCACCTCCATGTAAAGGCAGAATGGTCCCATGGCGAAAGAGGTGTTATGGTTCTAAATAAGGTACACTCATGAAAGATGGTAAGGAAAAGACTGTTCATCAGCTGGCTCAACTCTTGTTTTCGTTCTCTGTGGAATCCCACAGGACCCCATCTATTTCCATGCTACCCAAAAGAATAACAGAATAATGATGTTAATGAACTATCTGATGACTGGTTTAAGTAAATTTTTAAAAAAGGTCATTTTTTCCTTGTTATTCTACTTTGTTCGGAAAGGTACCACTGAGATCAGTTTCTGTGAGGTCAAACGTTTTCTAAAGTGCAGACACTTCCTCCCAAAAGACATCACAACTCTTTACTGAGATGGTGAGAAGTCACTAAGTGTAACCCTAAGGGAAGTGTAGACTCATTGAAAAGATCTGAAGAGATCTATGCCCCTGCTTAAAAAAACCAAGCAATTCTAGCTATTGCTGTTTCTGTAAAAAAAAAAAAAAACAAAAAAAAAAAACCCTAAAAAACCAACCAAACAAAAAAACCCCTAAAAAACCAACCAAACAAAAAAAAAAAACCCTAAAAAACCAACCAAACAAAAAAACCCCAACAACAGAAACCAACACTTCTGAGCTTTCCCTGTCTCTAACACACCTGGGCCTTGGAAAGTCAACATCTGATGCAACAGTCCTTTTCACTTCATATTGCATCCCTCCTGTAACTCCATTGCTATGTAACATCAGAGGTGATTCTGGGCTCCAACAGCTAGACCCAGATTCCCTGCTGGGGTGCCACATGGGGTGCAGCGTAAAGCATGGCCCTCTTTTGGGACCCAAATACCAGTGCTAACACTATACAGTCTCTCTGCTGCTGCTTTCAGTGTGGCTGCCCATAAAATACTACTGATGTTCTAATATACTGTAGCTGGGCTAGGCAGCACAGTATTAAAGAGATTCCGCTTTTCTTGCAACAGGATTGATAGAGGTATTTGGATAACCGCCTCTGCCTTTGAAATCGCTAGATGTAAAGTCCCACAAGTATGCATTTTTTCTCCTCTGCTCTGTCAAGAAGCTTGGCTTTTGGTTCACTCTGTCCTGGTCACCTAGTCATCCTTACTGCATGCACAACAATCAGGGAATCATAGAATAGTTTGGGTTGGAAGGCACCTTTAAAGGTCATCTAGTCCAACCTGCCCTGGAATGAGCAGGGGCATCTTCAGCTAGATCAGGTTGCTCAGAGCCCTGTCCAACCTGACCTTGAATGTTTCCAGGGATGGAGCATCTACCACCTCTCTGGAAAACCTGTTCCAGTGCTTCGCCACCCTCAGAGTAAAAAGTTTCTTCCTTATATCTAGTCTAAATCTACCCTCTTTTAGTTTAAAACCATTACCCCTTGTCCTATCGCAACAGGTCCTGCTAAAAAGTCTGTCCTCATCTTTCTTATAAGCCCCCTTTAAGAACTGATAGGCTGCAATAAGGTCTCCCTGAAGCCTTCTCTTCTCCAGGCTGAACAATCCCAAATCTCACAACAATGTATGCCTAAACTGTCTTCTGGAGCAAAGCAAATAATTTCCTCAAGAACAAAAATCTGAGTGTGGTTCTGGGGATAGTTCTCGACACAGACCCTTTCTGGTAGGTGGTGTGGATACAAGTACACCACCTTTGTCTTCCTGTGCCCTGTGCATTCCCCTAGTATTTCCCCAGTAGCTTTTCCCTCAGGACTTCCTTTCTCTTTTCAGGCCGTGTTTTTACTCAGCATGTAACCTTAGTCTTTTGCCGTAAAAAAATGGCCACAGTGCTGCCCTCGCCTTCCTTCAGACACCTTGAGAAAAACACGGTGCCCTAAGGGGCGATTTCTGCATTGTGTGGATTTGGCCAATCTATTCCAAATGAGGTTAATCCTAACCAATTTTGCCAGATCTTTGTACTGTTTTGCCTGGGAGTTCTGGATGACTGGTTGGAGCAGATGCGTTTGACTTCTATATGTAGTCTGTGTGTCTATGGGAGACCCACTGAATAAGCAATATTCTCTAGTGTTACTTGCGATACGTCTATGGCAATTTTACGTCTCTATCTCATTTTTCTCACTTGGATCAGTGCTGGCACAAAGATGCTGTATTGATTAAGCAGCACTGTATCTGGATGAAGGAAAACAATTTATATCTATCTGTAATCATCAAAATAACGTATAGGGTAAAAACTGCCAAAGATGCAAGTGACGCACTGCATCATTCCACTTAAATCTACTGATACGCTTCCTGGGGAAGGATCCAGTGATGCTGGTACTTAGTTTGTCACATGCAGGTGGGGCCACTGTGTGTAGGATACGTGCAACTGCTGTACTTGCATTCTCTTTTGGGTCCTTTCTGCCTCCAATCTCTAGCCTTTAAACCAAGCGAGGACTAGTAGGGCACGAGGCTCTAGCAAGTATTTGCCAGTCTTGACTCCCTTGGATCACTGTGCTCTTCTGGAGCAGTGCAGATAAAGCCAGTGAAGTAGCAGAAGCAATGTTTTCAGTCAAGGGTGTCCAGCTGTGAAACAAGCTTCTAGAGCAGGCTAACACAGGAACAGGCTGTTTCCAAGTCACATTACAAAAACATCCTTTTGGACAAAAAAGCCCCACTGTAACAATACCTCCTTAGCCAGGGAGCTAAGAAGAACAAAAGGTGATTCTTGCCATCTTTTGTATGTCTTGCGATGTAGATATGATGTGCTGGAGACAGCCCTTGTAGAGTCTTACTTGAAATTTTGTGGTTAAGTTAGCACATTGAAAACCCAGGTATGTAGTCTTGTTGGTAATAAACACAATCGTAGTAATCACTAGATGTGATTGAATGGCTTTGTATCTAATTTATAAGTAGTTTTAAGGTTAAAATGTTTATTTTATTACTGTGAAGAGGTAGTGGTATTAGCTTAGGAACTATTTTTTGTTTAAACTTACTTTCAATATGGGGCCTTAGGGTTTCTGCAAAAATTGTTTTAAAGTTCTAAAATACAGAAGAGGACAGCAATCAATGTATCTGTAGAGACCCCTGCATGGAGGAGCTGAAAGATACAGCTCTTTTTATAAAATATTGCAGTTACGTCCAGCCACACTGCAGACTCCCGTGAGCTCTGCTTTCGGATGTGCTGGAAGTTTTGCAGTGTTTACTGGTGTTGGCAATTTTTGAAGGGGTCAGCACCAGTCTAATCGTGTTCCTGTTGAAAGCAGTGATAAGACTGAAGTGATGCTAAAAAAAAAAAAAAGAAATTGGACAGTGCTTGGAAGCTTCTAAAATGTTCCCAACTAGAAGATCCAGTCTTACCACCGTTAAACTCTGTGGCTAAACTCCTGTGGGTTGCGGTGGGAGGCTCTGTGAAAGTTCTGCTGTGTGTGTACTGGGCATAAGTATGAACTGTACACGTGACCATGATGTATAAAATCAGTTGGGGTGTCTTGCTTCGAGTGGGACAGCGTCCGAAAACCTCAAGTTTGTTTTAAAAAAACAAAACCAAACAAACCGCAAAAACTTGATCAGGCAGCAAGGAAGAACGATGCTAAATTGCTTCAGAGCAACTGCAGTCTCTCAAACACCTTCTCAGAATTAAACCTTTTTTTTAATAGAGCAAACAATCTGTTGTTATGTAATGAATTAGCATTGAGCATGTTGCAAAAATAAGGCTGGGTTTTGTATAAACAAAACCAAATCTTTATGTAAATGTTATGTAAATGTGACATTTAACTTAAACTGTTGGAGTGGGGAAGTCGGGATTAACAAGGTACAGATCTCATCATGTTTATGTGTTGCAACTGTGAATTAAAACAGTTTGTTATTTTTGTTGCAGGGTGTTTGAGTTACTATCTCTGAGCAAGAAATACACTGTTTGTGGAACGTGAAGGATTTTGAGATTCAGTTCAGGCTGCTTTTAAATAATTTTACTGAGTAGTTTAATGGAGCTGGATCAGAGGTTGTATTTCAATATAATAGAAGAAAGTATGTGCCCAGCAGTCTTGAACCACCTAAGATTGTAAGGATTCTGTATTTATTCTTTGTGAAGTCCAGGAAATTACACCATGGGAACATTTTTGTCCCTGACTCTGACTGTAAGGGCCAGAATTTGTTTGCAGTTTACGTGTGATTTCAGTCTGAGGGACTTTGCATCTTTTATAACTGAAGCAACCTGTATTTCAGAGTCACAAAACTGAATATATAAGAAGTGTTAGTTATATAAAAAATATTATTTATGTAATACTTCCAGTTCCACCAAGCACTTGTAGTTAAAGCTGAACACATGTAAAGGTTTCATCTGACCTAGAGCTTAAATTTACAGATTTCTGCTTAACTTTGTTTTCTTTTTTGATTAACTGTTTTGTCTTTCTCACTTCTAATGTTGTCTTTTTTTTCTTCCACGTGCTGTGGTCCGTATTTGTATTTTGGCATGCTAGGAGACGTGATTACAACCTCCAAATAGTAGGGTGGGGTTGGTATAAACTTCAATCTCAAAGTTATTTCATGTTCTATGTTTTAGATGTGTTTCGGAAAGCCACGTGCTGTTTTTGCGTGATAGTATGTTGGAATTGTTAAGATGTAGACCAGCGCCGGAAAAAAATGTGGGAAAAAATAGGATGAAAAGAGCATTCCTTTCTACTCCCGGCTTCTGGTAAATTAGTTGTATGCAGCACAGCTGCCATAAATGACATCTCAGCTGGCACATGATTCAGACTGAAACCTTTGTAGGCCGAATCGCTGCTGCTCTGAGGTTGCCCGTCATCCTCCCCCCGGAACAGAAACGTGTTATCAACCTCCCGCCCTGTTTTCCCCGCCCCGTGCAGGAGAACTAAACCCTTAAATTACGACGGCTTTCTTTCCGGCCGGCTGCCAGTTCAGCACCGGAGAAAGCACTGGCGGTAGCCGTCCCCGGGGAGCGGCGTTTCCAAAAGGGCGCTCGCGCTTCCCGTCCCTGCCGCCAGTTTCAGCCG
>NW_008795317.1:2542156-2551343 GCF_000699145.1 Aptenodytes forsteri | reverse complement strand
GCTGCCCGCCCGCTCGCTCCCCGGAGGGGGTTGCGTTCCCGCCGCAGCGGGCCGGCCTGCACCGGGCCGGTCAGAAACCGGAGTCGCCTAGCGCCTGCTCCAGTGTGTTCTACCTAAACGCAGGCACCAAGAGCTGCCTGGCGACATCGGCGGAGCTGCGGTTTCTCTTTCTGCACTTGTACTTCACCTGTACCGAGCTAAGCTTGGGAACAGATGAAACTTCGCGTGTTTAAGCTGTGCTTTCTCTATAATGCCTTTCTCTGCGTGGCAGATGTTGCAGGGAATGATGTGGGAGTCCATAAGCCTGCCTTTATGTTTTTTGGAAGATGGGTTGCAGGGAATGATGTGGGAGTCCATAAGGCTGCCTTTATGTTTTTTGGAAGATGTTCCCATTCTAGGAAACGTGAGTCCCAGAAGATGCAATCTATTATGTGACGACCTCTGCTTTTGTGCCTTCTCTTCCTGCAAGTACCAGGTCAGACAGTAGGTAGTTCATATAATGTACGGGATTCTAGGAACAGCTGCTCAGAATAACCTATCAGGGTTAACACAGTGGAATACGGAATGACTCCCTCCATCCCCACGGGCAGGAAAGCTTGCGTGTGTTTCTCTTCCTCGGCTACCTTAGTGCGTGGAGCGTTCTGGGGACTGAAGTGTTCTGAATCCTCTCCCGAAGATCACGGCTCTTCAGCCCATCTTTGTGCTCGGAGTCAGCTTACTTGACTTTGCCTGGGTCCAAAGTGGTTTTGAGGCTGTTTGTGATACAGCATGTCAAAACAACAACCCCTTAACTTTAATCTGAAGTCAGAAGTTACGAAGTCTTCTCAGATCATCACACCTGGATAGTACATTATCGGATGTGTTACTGAAGTAGATAGCATTACTGCTTATTTTATGGCACTGCAGTAGCATGCAGCAGTTTCAATCAGAGCAATACCCCAGTAACCCTGTGTGGTTGTTAGTACACAGTCTGCTTTCATTCCTTGTCCCTGACCGTGTAAGCTCCAATACATAGACTCGTTTCTAGGTTCTCTGAATAGTCCAGGGGCATTTATAGAGTTAAGGAAGTTTGTGAATTTAAACATCTACCTTAGAGCAAGGTGCAAAGAAGGGAGCATAAGAAACAAATCTAAAAGAGGGGAGGAAAGGATGAAGGCAGGAGGCTTGATAACTCATATCTAGTTACCCACAGATCAGGTGCTTTGAGGGTTTCAGTGTGGAGTTGAAAATACTTTGAGACACCTGAGTGGCATCATTAGAACCTGATATCGGTGTATCTGTCTGCAGCAGTATTTGATTTCAGTAGTAAAGCCTGAGTAGAGGACTTGACTGCAGTTACTTACAGCACTGATGGCAACATTAGTGTGTTTAGAGCTGTAAGCAGGATACCCAGGAGAAAGTAGAGTACACTGTTAAAAAGTGCTGCCTATGTGGGATGGGAGGCATTTTAGTGAATGTCAAGCTGAGTAAGATACAGTATTGAAAGACATACTCTCTCTGGATTGATTCCTAAGCGGCCTGTGGAGTTGCCGAGTGCAAATCACAGGCCACCGGTGTTATGGAAGGCTCTGGGATCCATCTGCGGATACGAATGCTGTTCTGGCTGACCAGTGGTACTGCGATGTAAAGTGCAATCCTAGCTTCACTGTTGGAATTCAATGAGATCGAAATTTCACCCTGAAGATCTCCATGTTTTTTCTTTTCATAGATGAAGCAGGATGATGATCATCCTTTGTAAAATACTTTGAGATTAAGAATGCTCTATAAGAGCTCAACGTTGATATTTAATCTAAGCTCTTTATGTAACACCAAGAACGGATGATAAAACAGGACAGGAAGTAAGTATTGGATTTGGAATCATTCTATCACAGATATAAATTTAGGGTAAAAAAAAAAAGGAAATGCTGTGATTTTTTTCAATCTGTATGTGCTCTTAATTGCATTTACTTGGGTGGATTATAAATGTAAATAGGGAACTGTAGTAAAAAGTGATCTTTTAAGCAGCTAAGGTAAGATCGGTAAAGCATATATAAACTATGTCAGTTAACATCTTTGCAAATATATGTTGTTTACGTATATGCAGTTCAAGGGGAAACGCTCCATCCCTAGGTCCTAAAGAAATTGGGCCATGTGAATCAAAATCTCATGCAGACTTCCATCTTAAAGGTCACAAATAAATAACTGGGTAGAACTCACATTTTTGAAGGGGTCAAACACTGCAGACTTCTATTTATCTTACTGTCTGAAATAAGAGAGTGAAGTAACACGCTGTGGGCTTCCTAGCATATCCCAAAAATGTAATTGCAGTACCTCCATGCACTGCTGAAGAACAAGCTAAGGTCATGGCAACCAAAGGATAATACTTTTTATCAGCATCATACAGTTCTTGTTTGGTTTCTGCTGGAGAAGATTTAGCGTTTTCTTGCAAGCAATATAGCTGGGCACTTGAAAAGTAACTCCACTTTCCAGCCAGCCTCTGCTGTTCTCTTCTATGTGAATAGCAAAATGCGGTTTGCTCGCCTGAATTACACGATATTACCCCAAACTTAAAAAGCATTAAATAAAACAGAATTCCACCTTGACTGATGTAAAGAGAATCAGGATTTATAAGTAATAAGTATTGCTCTACTATTTTTTGTGACTACTGATATTATGTAATGAACATTATGTCCTCTAGCTGTAAGAGTAACAGCATTCCGTGTGTAGTGCTTTTCAGAGACAGTTCTGGTAGATTTAAATATTATTTCTAGGATGTATCTAGCATGTATCTAGCATTTTGGCACAATGAATTGCTTTTCAAAACTGGATTAGACTATTGGTCTGAAAATATTAAATATTAGACGTTTACAACTTGCTAGTGAGGCAGAGTAGTTTTAAATACTGACCTTAATTTTTTTGATCAGTGATAGAGAGCTAACATCAGGATGTAAACTTCAGTAGTGTTTTTCTTTGAGTTCTGCCAAACTCAAATATATATATATATATATATTTTTTTTTTAATATATTAAAAAAATATCTTTTCTGGATGGATGGAAAAGGGGAGCCAAAACAGGCCATGAGTTGATCAGGTAAACTTTCTCATTTGAATGCCCTCAGAGTGTAGCAACAACTCAAGAGCAAATCCTGTTCAAGAGTAACCTAAGTAGAGTTGATCCTGCCATGGAGGAGAGATTAGCTGACCTCTGCAGGATTCACAGGTTGTCTAAAAGAATAATAAATGTGTTCACTGACAGAAATTTTTGCAAACACACAGCAACAGTGAAATGCAGAGTTTTGCCTGTAGGATGGTAGGCAGGCTGATCGTGTTCAAGCTGCACAACAGTTTTCAGGACACTTTTTGGCTAGGACACAGCAGGAAAAACGTTGCTTCCTAGAAAAATGTCTCTGTCTCCGTATGCTGCTTAATTAGACTGTATTGTATTACTTGAGTCACCATCCCTGGAGGTATTTAAAAGATGTGTAGACGTGGTGCTTAGGGACATGGTTTAGTGGTGGACTTGGTATTGTTAGGTTAATGGTTGGACTTGATGATCTTAAAGGTCTTTTCCAACCTAAATGATTCTACTTGTCAGCATGTACTGAAATCAGTACTGCAGGGCTGCTGTCAGTATAGGAGTTAGCCACCTTGGGTTATTTGTGCTTTGCTGCTGCGTGATGACTATGCATACAGGACCTAACGCTAAGTGCCGCCTCTTAACTGAATGAAGTTGATATCCAAATACCAAGGACTCCAAAATACCTCCAGACTTTCCCGCACTGGGGACTTCGTATAGAACTGGGCTTTCGAGTGCGAGTCTGGAGTCTTCTCGGTACTAGAGAGTTACTTGCCATTCTTCCCCCAAACAAAAAGAAGCCTAGCTAAAATAAAAAGTTTCCAGGAAATCAAAATAAAAATGACCTGATTTAGATGACATTTTTGCTGAAAAGTGCAGTTATAGAGAATTAACTTTTCATTTAGGGTGATGACTCAAGATAAGAGGAACTTCTTTTGCATTAGAAGTAAATGATTAAAACTGCAGCTGTTGAAACAGATAGAGCTTGCGAGCAGCCTTTGGTCAGTTAGTTTTAGTTGACAGGCAAGCAAGAGCTTTTACTTATAAGTGAGATACCTGCAATTTTATCATTGGTCTCAAGGCAAGGGATCATCTTTTACTGAAAATAAATTACAGATGAAATATTAGTGAATGAACTTGAGTCAAGGGCTTCCTCTGTGCGTGTTCAATAAAGGTTTGTCCTATATAATGTACTTGATAGCACCAGCAACTAGCAGATGTCAGTGTGTCCTTTAGAGCTTCATTGGACAGTCAGCTGTTGAAACAGACATGACATATGGTGGGAGCTTTCTGTAACTCAGATCTTAATAAATATTTCATTTCTTCTTGTTTGTGGTGTCTTGTAGTTTTTAAACTATGTAAACAGCAAAATGGAGATGGTTAACAAAGTAACCATGGAAACCTGCTTTATCCTCTTTCTCTTCCTCTCTCTGTGGAAATGTTTTTTGGTGATATTTATGATTTTTTTCCCTTGCTGTGATTTGAACTGAACCAACAAAATAACCCATAAAAATTGTATTTTAAGTTGTTGGTTATCTAGTCACAATGAATAGACCAATATTTGTATGATCAGTGTAAAGAGAGAGTTTGCATTCATACTCTATATTTGGGGTAGCACTGCAAGAATAAAGTAAGCGGTACCAAATAACTGTATGTAATGCTAGCAGCAAGCCATGGTTGGACAAAACACACTTCTGCATTTCTGAAGAATGGGATTTTCAAATTTGCAGTGGCTTTTTTTTGTTTTGAAATGCTGGATGAGGAAAACAGGTAAGCAATCATTTGAGTTTTTTATTGATACTTCAAAGACATGAGTGCTAACTTGCATAAGATCAAAGCATCACTAGACAAAATTATTGTATCTTTCGGGGGTGAGATTCTTAAACTGGAGACAGTGCCTCCACTTTGAAGAAATGAAGGTCACCTGAAGTCTTGTTTAGTTCCTCAGATTTTGGGAGACCTTCCTTTGGGGGAGCCTGGTAGGTTAGAGCAAAAGTTAACTACAAGTATAAGAGCAACCATGTGGGGTGAGAGCAGAGCTCACCCTGGCCAAGCACGCTGTCTTTGCTAGCAGTCAGCGGTGAGCACCTAGCGAGGAGGTGTGTACAGCCAGGTCAAGCCTTGTCGGTTTGTGAACTTCTGAAGTCAGGAGTGGCATCTTCATGTGCGATGGTTTGTAGCATGTGCTGGCTTTTGGACTTTATGGGTTTAGATCGGAATTGCTGCCGTGTAGGTGAAATGCCCTCCGAGGAGGGGGCTACCTGCAGCACTTTGTTCTTTTTGAACTCTGCGAGTAGGAGCCGCCCTCTCTTGGCACTTGCAGTGACTTAGCAGTTTTTAAATGGGAGTGTGTTGCTTGCTTTTTGGATCATATAGCCTATTGCCAAAATACAGGCAGGTTTCACAGAGCTGATCATCCCTGAATCTACAGAACTGACAGAGAGGAATATGAAAGGAAATAAAGTTTTATGTTTAGAAACCGTTAGGCTTTAGCATTAGAAGTGCCGGAAAGAAAGAAAACCAGTATTAGGTATAATTTACCTTTCTAATTAATTCTTCACAAAATGACAATTGCAAATACAAATTACATGTTTTACATAATCTGAGACAATTTTAAGAAATGCTTGATGACGGTGTTTCAGAGTCATATTTAATTTCTGGACTATTATTTCAAGATGATTCTCTGTTTGTTGGCACAACAGTAATTAAGCTTAAACTCAGCAGAAGGGGTTAGTGGTCTTTAATTTTTGTCAAATGAACAATTGATTTCAGTAATATAAAACCGAATTTTATTTCTTGGATTAACTTGGTTTCAGTGATTAGATACAATGAGACATCTATTACCTGCATGCTCTTATTTTCCCTTGACTTCTGTAATTTGGAGTTGGAGAATAACTTCTTAGTGGTCTTCCAGTGGTCTGGAGCATTACTCTGTTTATTACAGTATTGGTTGTGCTGCATTCAGTCTGGTTTTAAGAATTTCTGTTTCCAGGATTTCCATCCCTTTTTGTCCCTGCTTTTATGGGCAACAGTTCTAGTTCATTGAGATACCCACCTTTGCAAGATTTTCCCTGTCTTCTCTGATTCCTGATTCCAGAACTGAAGATTTGTTGATGTTTTGAACTGCCTGATCAGAGCTTTGCACGACTCGAGCAGTGGTTAAGGAGCAAAAGTCATAATGAATAATTTTGCAATTTCTTATTCATGGTTTTGCCTTGGTTTTTGGTTTCTGGTACTGCAGGGCATTCTGTCATATGCAGGTTTCCAGTTGCCTACAGGAGTTGTTATAACAGGTAGGAATTAAGCCCTGACTTCAAGTACAGAAATTGTATAGATGCCATCAGTATTTCACTTCTGTATAAAAAATAGCCTTAATAGGAACAAAGTGTTGAATACACCAGGCAGAAATTGCTCCTGCAGGCTAATCTTCTGTTATTTGTACTCTCCTGTAGATGTGATATCAAGCTTGCTCTTCTGGTTTTTAAGTCTCAAAAATTAATAGTGGCAAATTAGCATAGCTATAACTAAGTGAAAAGTTGTGATTGAATTGTCTGTGGTTGAATTTCTGGGCACAATCTGTGAGGAAGAGTTATGGCACGTGCCAACAAAACTGCAGATGTGGTACAGTGATACATAGATTGCTCAAAGTAGACGTGGTCTTATTTGCTTAACGTTACTAAGTTAAAAGGTATTTCGGTGCTAGGAGGCAAGTATCTGTATTACAGAACATTTAACCTTCGTTGCTTTTTGACCAGTGCTTAGAGAAGGGTATGCAGTATGCAGGTCAGAGGCATAGCGCTCAAAAGTGAGTTTCAAAAAGTGAGTGTCTAGTACCATACATGCCCTTAGTTCCTCTCCAAATTATTTCTGTGCCTCACATTGCTGTTTTAAATGCTTTTTTCCTCCTCTTCTGTTGAACTGAGGAAAGATGAAAACTCGATCCACCAAACAGGGAGCAGTGACACAAGGTTTTATGAAGTGCTGTCAAGTTCACAGACCAAATCGATGGGGAAAGCCTGAAATTATTTTTCTCAAATTTCTTTCACCTTAAGCTTATAACACCTTATAACAAAAGGCTCAGAAAGCAATACTTAAGCAGAAGTGTCTCACTTCAGCTGATGGTGTCTCTGAAGAGTTCAGAAGTAAATTACAAAAGTAATGACTGCTTTCATTAAGATGTTTCAGCTGTGGAAGCAAATGTGTTGGAGTTACATGCTTTTGCTAGAGCTGTAGATGCACAAATCGTTTTTAGGGTCAGATTGACAAATCATTTAATCACAGAAAGCCTACATATCTCTGTGCTGATTATGATCGGTGTCTTGGAGGCAGCATACATCTTGACTGGGTGATTATCTTTTCACTGAAGTAGCATAGACCCTCCAGAACCTGTGCAGAGCAGTCACAGCATGCCAACTCCTCTCATGTATCCTATGGAATCTCTTGAGGGCAGTACGTAGGAAACGTATTGTTATGACTTATTTTGTAGATATTAAATATTTGTCATCAGTCCACAGAATTGCTGCTTGACGTTTTATGCCAGCTTATAGTAAAAAGAGAACTTTTTTTAAAGTGTAGTAACATGTGAATAACTGTGCATGTGTGACTAAATGTTAGGCCGCTTTCCGCAGGAGTAAAGTGATGTTTTTCTCCTCATTATTAAACAACAAAGTTATTAATGCCATGATGTTGGGTCAGCATTTTGTGCTTTGTTGTTTGTGTCCTCATAACATACAGCTTCAGACCTTGAAAATACATACAATTTTCTTCAGAAATATCCTCGCATTTGTGTTGAGATCAACAGACTTTTCGTTCTATTTCTGTATGTTTTATAGAAGTAAAGACTTTGTTTCTCTCTGAAGAACTATGTGACTTTAGGTCCTGATGCTGCCCCCAAGAACTGCTGATGCAAAAATCTGCCCAGAGGTGCATGCAGTAGGTCCTAGTTTTGTCAGAAGGATCATTTAAAAATAGATCAGCCATCAAAATGTCCCATAGTTCAGACTCATAAGGCCTCGGAAGACTAACAGTGAAATTAGTACTTCCACCTCTTGTATGCTTCCTTTTGATGTCTGGATTCAGTTAGGAGCTCATTACTCATCCATGCAGGCCTCTTGCTGCCTCTGCTTGACTTCTTATTTGTAAGGATGGACCTTTCTGGAGCTTGGAGATGATCCCTGAATATTAACCAGCTTTCCTGGACCCCTCTTCTCTCCGGAGACATACCCCATGGGGTTCTTTTAAACACATCTCTGAAGAGGATGGTGTTTGCTCTCCTGAAATCCAAGGCTGTGGTCCTGCTTTCTGCCCTGCTCCCTCCTCTCAGGATCCTGAAGCCCATCATCTCATGGTTACTGCAGCCAAGGCTGCCTCTGACTTTCCCGTCCCTGGCCAGTTCTTCGTTGTTTAAGTATGAGGTCCAGCGGAGCACCTTTTCTTATTGGTTCCTTGGTCATCTGTGTTGGGAAGTTGTCATCAACGCACTCCAGAAGTCTGCTAGATTACTTGAAGGCTGCTGTGTTGTCCTTCTAGCAGGTATTGGGGTGGTTAAAGTCCCCTATGAGGACCAAGGTCTTTGAATGTGAGGCTTATTCTGGTTGTTTGAAGAAGGCCTTATCTCCTTCCTCATGATCAGGAGGTCTATAGCAGATACCCAGTACAATGACACCTGTCCCCAGGCAGAGCTCCACGCGCTCCAGCTGCTCTCTCACATATTGGACAAGTCCCCCTCCTGGCCTTCCCATCCTGGCCTTCCTGAAGAGTCTGTATCCATCTGTCACAGCACTCCAGTCATGTAACTGCACAGAGACTTCTAGCTCCTCCTGTTTGTTCTCCATGCTGTCCGCATTAGTGCAGAGGTGTTTCAGAGAGCCATCTGAGCGTGCTGAGTCCCCAGAGCAGGCTTGAGAGCTTTCCCCGTGAGACCATTCCATGTTGTTATTGTTGTCTGTTGAACAAAATGTACTGTAAAGTATACAGAGATGTACTTTAGTAGTCCTGAAACAAATTACTGAAGTGTTTTAAGCCAATATCCTTTGTTGGGCATGTCTATTTTTCATAGAATCATAGAATCATTAAGGTTGGAAGAGACCTCTAAGATCGAGTCCAACCGTCAACCCAACACCACCATGCCCACT